>NC_072482.1:19989181-20299538 GCF_027574615.1 Eptesicus fuscus | reverse complement strand
AGGAAGGAGGAATAGACACATATCTAATGAAAAATGGCCAGAATTATTCCAAATGTGACGAAAACTACACACCCACAGATATAAGGAGCTTAATGAATCCAAATCGGAAGAAACATCAAGCAATCTATTCCTGGAGTTCCCAACAATGTGAAGGTATCAGTTTTTCCAGTTAAGATGGCAAGTCTACATTAATATTGAGAGTCAATGCAATTAAAAAAAAACACCATCAGGCATTTTTATGTGTTTGCTTGTTTTTGGTAAAAAAAAATCCAGGCTGATTAAAAAAATATGGAATTGCCTCAAATAGCCAAAATTACCTGGTAAAGGAATGAATTTTGAGGATTGATGTCAAGGTTTATTATAAATCTCTGGTAATCAATAGGAGTTCTAGTTAAGATCTTGTTTGAAAGAGGGTTCTACTGCTAAAATTTGTTTGAAAACCTGGTGCAGTATCCTGGAACCCGGGGGAGGAGAGAGGTGGAAGGCAGGTGTGGTAAGGCATAGCAAAAGGGCTGCGAGCAGGAAGTTCTTACTGACATTTAGGCTGCAGGACAGCATTAGTGAGGAGAAACACCAAATGTTTTGGGGTTAAGGAGTAAGTGAGTGGCAAATAAGTGCAGGCATCTGGTAGAGATCACAGTAGGAAGAGAAAGAAAGGATGCAGTAAGTATCGTGGTTGGGCAGCCCTCCTCATATTCATGCTCACTATCATTAGTGCATAGGGATGGTTTCTTAACTTAAAGGTGCTTTGATTAAAGCTGTGGTTTACAGGTGTGTTACTGGATTTGAGAAGAGGGAGACTCCATAGTTCTCTCACTCCATTCATTTGTCTGTGATTACAAAACTTCTCTTGGACAAGTCTGGTTAAATCAGCACCATTTTTTTTTTAAGAAATATTTATATTTTTAAACTCACTTGTTCTCTCCAGTTCTTGAATTACTGTTAAAAAGAGCAAAACCACACTGCTTAATTTAATCCCTGCTTGTTGTTTAAGGAGATTCTCCTAGAAAATTGGTGCAATACAGCTCTGTGAAGAATTTTACATTGTCTTTATAATGTGCATAGCTAGTTAGAGGCTAATTTGAAACTACTTTCCATTCTCTAATTGATTTTGTTCCTCTGATTACTGAAATCTGAAAACACTTTTTCCACTTTCCTCTCCCTTTCCTTCCTTTTGGTTTTTCCTTCCTCCTGTTTCCCCTTCCCTTTCCCCTTCCCTTCCCCTTCCTTGCCCTGCCCTCCTCTCTTTCTCCCTTCCCTTCCTGTCTTCTCTCTCTTCTCCATCTTCTTCCCTTTAAACCACCTCTTTTGATCAGAGTGGATCTGCAGGTTGCGTGCCTGTGGAGGAGGTGCTGTTCAAAGCAGGGTTGAGCTGATAGTTAGGTCAGGGACCTATGATAAAGGAACTCAGCTATTGCCCTCTGACCCAGAGGAAACTTACTGAATCCTGTGCCTGTATTTTCTGTGTGAATTGAGGCTCCTAATATATACCAGTTACCTACGGTGAGGGCAGGGGGACTTGAGAAGTCAGGTGGTTTTCTATCTGGAAGGGACTTTACCCGCTTAGGATAATTAGGCAGGTAGTAGACACAAATAGGATTCACTGTGAACAGGAGTTCTGGGCCTGGCTTCTAGTTCTAGCAATGACCCTGTGTGATTTCGAGTGTGTGGTAAGTCACTTAACCTTTCAATTGCTTAAGGTTAGTACTAACCGCCTCCCAGCTTTGGGAAAAAGGAAGACAATACATAAAGAAGTAGATAGCCCTCCCCTTATGGCTCAGTGGTTGAGCATCGACCTATGAACCAGGAGGTCAGAGTTTGATTCCCAGTCAGAGAATCCTTATCACTCATTATTATAAAATCAAGTAATTATTACATTACCATACATGAGTTTGAGTCATCTCAGGTAAATTGCTCTTAATTTTTAACTTAAAAATAAAGGAATTCTCATCATTTGCAGCAACCTGGATGGAATTGGAGAACATTATGTTAAGTGAAATAAGCCAGTCAATGAAAGAAAAATACCACATGAACTCATTTATGGATAATAAAGAACATTATAAACTTGAACAAAAAATAGATACAGAGACAGTAAAGCATCAAACAGACTGTCAAATTACAGGGGGGAAGGTTAGGGAGAGGTGGGGGAGATAAGAGATCAATCAAAGGACTTGTAGCATGTAAGCATAACCAATGGATGCAAAACTCTGGGGGGTGAGGGCATATATGGGAGTGGGATGGGGGGTGGCAGTGGTAAGATAAGTACACGTATAATACCTTAATAAAAAAATTGAAAAAAAATAAATAATAGTTTCTGTCCTTAGTGGAAAACAGCGAGCTGTATTAGCCCTGGGACAGCAACACTATTAGTGACAGGCAGAGGGCAGACCCATTGGGATATGACATGATTATTTCCTTCCGAAGTACAGTTTTGTAAATTGAAGCCGTCCTGGTCTAAATAAATATTGTGTGGTGTTGTTTTTTTTTTCAGTGAAAGCTAATAGTATGCAGAATGTGTGGGTCAGATTGTGGGAATATAATGATCAGATTTCTTCTGATCCTTTCCACATATGAGACTCTAGCTAGCCTGCAAATAGGCATGAGTGCAGTGAGATTACTTTGGTGGTAGATCCATATTAGGGTTCTTTTGATTCTGTAGAGATGAGGCTTGGTGAATGAAGAATCAGAAATGTCCAAGTTAGTTTGTTGACTCCGGCGTGACTTTGGACAACTAAATTTTGTAATCCCTGTCTCAGTTTCTCCATCGGTGACATGGAAGGATTTTATGAAAATCTTTAGCAATGGAATGTGGAAACTGTGATATGTGAATATGTGTGTTTTTAGTATATTTAATTCTCTAAGTGAGAGGAAAAACTTGCTTTTCAGAGGTCCATACATTCATTTCCTGGAGACCATATAGTAAATCACCTCCAGGATAACTGGTGGAGAATTAAGAACACCTAATTGTGAGTAGGCTCCCTTCCCAGGCATGACGGGTCCCAGGCATGAAGGGTCTCAGATGTATGTTAAGTGGGTTCAGAAATTAGATGTAGTTCTGTGTGTGTGTGTGTGTGTGTGTGTGTGTGTGTGTGTGTGTGTGTGGTGGTAATGGTTGCTGTTGTATTTGTGTTGGGAGAAGGAGCAGTATGAGTTTTCTAAGTGGATATGTGGTTTTCTACTAGACGTGTTAAACATTTTTTTAGTCTAATACATATAGCATTTCTATTTGAAACAACAAACAACCATCTCACTCTTGAAATACAATAGCAATTCAGTTAATTTGGAAAACTTGGGTCCTTTCCCTAGTCATGTCCTCTTTTAAATCTTGTTGGCTCAGCCACCCATCTTCCTCTCCAAGGTACTTGCTGTTAGTACCACTAGGTGGAAGTCAGCTTTCTCTTCAAAGAGCCACAGTACTGCCCATAAAATGGCCATTTTGTGAGAGAAGCCTGGGGAGCCTGATTTGATTGCTGCAGTAGCAGCTGGAGCCCCGAGGGTGAAGAAATTTGGGTAAAAGTGAATAAGAAGGAACATCTCATTTTGAATGAAAGAGGATGTAGTTGTTCCAGCATTGATAGAATTATGAAAATTGACTTCATCAAATTGAACATTCATCTCAACAAGAAAGAACTCCCTTCTCTCAGGGGGTTGTTTTAGAGGAAGAAGAGAAGGTGAATGAGAAGGAGAAAAGCAGAAGCACTGGGTAGAATTAAGAGTGTTGAACTGGTTTTTGATAAAACTGTTAAGAGATGGAGATTTTCTTTATGGTATTAAATTTGTATGGGTGGACTGAGGTTAGCTTATTATTGAGTCTGTAAAATGGTTGTCTTGGGCATAGGTTTTTCTGCATAATATTTGGAATTCTTGCTTCTTTTCTTACTGGTTCATTCCAGCTTTGAGGGGACTGAACTAATAACACTGGTCAGATCAAGGGGGGATACATATGCCCTACTCTGCTTGATGGTACACTTCATTACGGTCTTTCTGCTGTCGTCCTGGACTGCTTTGACCACTGGTAGGATGGTTAGACAGGATCTCTTCTGGACCCTACTTGTCCTTGGCTAAAGTAAGCTGATGGTAGGCTACTGGCAGAATGTTAATGGAGGAATGTCTTGTCTCAACAATGGTTCAAGGCATCTCTCTGGCTCCCCTTTTCTCTGGGACCAAAATAAATGCAAGTCAAGGGAAGAATGGAGGAAACTTCTCCATAAAATATATACCAAGAGATCATCTCTGCTCCCCCAAATGGAGAAAATGTGTGTGTGTGTGTGTGTGTGTGTGTGTGTGTGTGTTTAAATATTTGTTTATTTAATTATTTTAATGAATGAGGAAGGGAGAGAGAGAGAGAAATATTGATTGCTGCCTTCTGCACTCTGCCCACTGGGGATCGAGCCCACAACCCAGGCATGTCACCTGACCAGGAATCGAACTGACAACCTCTTGGTGCATGGGTTAATGCTCAACCACTGAGCCACACAGAGCAGATAGGAAATGTGTTCTTTCTAAAGGAGAAAGGAAATGCATTAAAGCAAACAAACAAAAACAGGAAAAGCATGTCTTAATTCTGTTGTTTTGTCAAAGAAACCTCTGGTCTTTCTAAGGCATGATAATCACTGTGCTAGTTTCTTCAGGTTCTCTTCCTTTTTAAAAAAATATACTTTTATTGATTTTTTACAGAGAGGAAGGGAGAGGGAGAGGGAGTTAGAAACATCAATGAGAGAGAAACATCGATCAGCTGCCTCCTGCACACCCCCTACTGGGGATGTGCCCACAACCAAGGTACATGCCTTTGACTGGAATCGAACCTGGGACCCTTGAGTCCAACGCTCTGTCCACTGAGCCAAATCAGTTAGGGCAGGTTCCCTTCTTGATGGGAGATGCAGCTATAATACAGAAGGAATCATTGTGAAGAATTTCCTTATTTCCAAATAAGGGCTAGTAATCTCCTAAGATTAATGGATATTTAACAGATTTCCCAGAACTAAGAGAATGTATAGCAGCTCTGCCTTTAGCCCCCTCTGTGATGGCCATCTCCAATATCCAGTTTCCTTCTATTTTGATCACAAGGAAGCTTTGCACTTCCCCACCCTTTTGAAGTTTTATGGGCCATATGACTTGCTGAGAATGTGGGTAAAAGCCTTAATGTCAAGGGCTTGACTCTCTTGCCCTCTCGTTTCCTTTGCCATGATTACTAAATGGCCCAGAGCATGGAATCAACTTATAGAGAACAGTTGGTGTACCCTGGAGAATTGCCAACATTTGTAGTGGACTTGGTGTGATCAAGAAATAAACATTTATTGTGTTGTGCCCATGAGGAATTCAAGCACAACATAATTGCACATAATCTG
This sequence comes from Eptesicus fuscus, assembly GCF_027574615.1. NCBI lineage: Eukaryota > Metazoa > Chordata > Mammalia > Chiroptera > Vespertilionidae > Eptesicus > Eptesicus fuscus. The sequence goes on along the minus strand of NC_072482.1, from coordinate 20,294,190 downwards.
TGACTAGTTAGTGGTAATCTAGATAGTGACTAATGACAGCATCTTTAAACTCTAGTCTTGTGGCTAATCTACTGCATTTTTCATTGTATCTTTAGTTTTTTGTCTATGAGTCCTATGGAATCATGACCTGGTTTATGTTCACGGTGACTGGGGTGAAAAGACTATGAGATGGGATCATTAGGCAGAAATTATGGACAGATGGAATTTAGTGGGGGTAAAATCAGTCTCAGTTAAAACTCTGGGTTCCACTTTCTTCTACTCTCATTGGTGCTGTGTTCCCATTCTCACTCACAATCACTATGCCCTATAGATCCTCTTAAATTTTCTAGTGTTGAGAAATTAATCACCTTCTTTTATAGTGTTATTGCAAACTGTGATAGTTTGTGGGGAGACATGGCTATTTCTGGCATTTCTCTGTTACCTCTTTATTTTTTCTTAAGAATCACCATGGAACATATGCACAAAGAAAATTTGTTTCAAATGGATCATATGTTTATACTTATAGTCTCTCTATATATCTATACCTCTGTAAAGTCTATTTATAGATATTTTTCATGCACTCATGATCTCTTGTTTTGGTCCTTAAATTTTACCTTTTAAAAAGTTTGTTATGAAGATCCTTCAATCACAATTCGAATGGAATTAAATAATAGAGACTCAAAGAATGAGAAAGCTTGAGTCATAGGCATAGTTTGATCCAGCAGCTCAGTGCTCACTAATGAATGAGATCGCTCTTTCCACGTCTTTGCTCTTCCTTCCATAGGGTCAGATTCAACCTATGGCTGCTTTCTCCATGGATACAAGATGGTTGCCAACAGTGCTTAGGCAACTTGTTCCCCTACTTACATTGTATGAGAATGAAAGATCTCTTATGGGCATGGTCTCGGAAGTAGGAAGTTTCTTTCCCAAAAGCCCCCAAAACATGTCTCCTCATGCCTCATTTGTCCAAATGAGTTCCTTGATCACATTTCCCTATACACAGGGTGATAAGGTTTGCTGGTTGTTTTTGGCCAATTAGTGTCCACTGTGAACCTTAGAATAGAACTAATCATACCCGCAATACCTGGCTAAGAATATGAGAGTTATAATGCTTGGATGGAAAATCTTGGGGCTGTTGATGAAGGAAAGCTGGAGAATGGACATTGGGAGGTCAGCCAACACTGGATCACAGTGGCATGGTCTCACTTTCTTCTTTATGGCTATAAACTGAGGCTCTCCCTCTGTTTCTCCTCACTAGTCCTTTTTGAGAAATTAAGACAGGAGAGTCATTGCTGATGCATAAAATTTGACAGCGGTAAAAGTGAGGCATCTTTTCTGTGTAAGGAAGTTGGCTAAGTGAAAAGGAAATAAAGGATTTGGTAAAGTTTCTTAGAATTCAATATAGTGTTTGCTTTTAAAAAACAAATAAATAAGCAAGTAGATAAGAAAACATAATGACTACATAAAACATACACCTTCAGTAGCCTGCAGGACCTCACAATCAGTTATGTGTTTCTTTTGTGATGTGCATCTTCCTGATTCAAAATGACAGTTGTTGTAATGGGGATTGCTCATCACTCAGTTCTATGTGAGACCACCATCCTCTAATAATGAAGAAAAAAGCAATCTGGAGAAAGAAAAGGTCTGTTATAGTGTTTGTTTCTCATTATAGATCTTCCCAAACACTTTACAAATATTAATTAAACCTCCCAGCATCCCTGTGTGATGACTACCTATTTTTATGCAGTGGAGTCAACTGACCAAGACCCCTCCTGAATTAATGTCAAAAGCAGGGGCCTCAACTCACAGCTCCAATACCAGTCACCTGAGAGCATTGCCATTTAACTCCTTTCCCTTCCCAGAGGGAAAAAGTATGCACAGCCAAGCAGAAGCAAATATATTTTGTTCCATTGCTGCCTGAAACAGATGAATATGAGTTTGAAGGGCACTACCTGCTGACTTTATGAAGACATTGAAAGAAGGGAGCAATATGACCAGCAGAAAGGGAATGCTGTTTCTGCACCAAGAAAATGAAATTATTATCCTTTAATTCTTCTCAAGTATTATTTACAGATCACTATCTGGGCGCTAGTCATTATATCAATCCTTGTATGGGATTTCCAGGTGGTTACTTTTAGAGATGACAAAAGACTACAAAGCTATGAAGGAATTGGATAACAGTATGTGTTCAACTTAGGAAGAGTTGTGTTAATTTTACAGATAAATAAGATACAACACTTGCCTTCTGGAATGAACTGTTTGTTAGGGGAGCTTTAAAAGCCCAATAACTGTACTATAAGCAAAATCCTATATAATAAAAGCCTAATATGCTAAGTGTCTGGTTATCCAGTCAACTAATCAAAGTATAATATGCTAATGATATGCTAAGGCTGCTCAACCGCTTAACCAGGGGGCAGACGCTCTGACTGGTAGGTTAGCTTGCTGCTGGGGTCCGGCCAATTGGGACTGAGTGAAACGGGTTGGACACGCCCTGGAGCCCTCCTGCAGTCCCTCTCAGGCTGGCCAACCTCCTGCATCCCTCCCTGGCCCTGATCATGCAGCAGTGGGATCCCTCAGCCTGGCCTGAGCTCTCTTGCAATCCAGGACCCCTCGGGGGATGTTGGAGAGCTGGTTTTGGCCCAATCCCACTCACTGCAGGAGCTGCCCCCTGGTGGTCCGTGCACTCCCATGGGGGAGCACTGTTCAGCCAGAAGCCAGGCTCACGGCTGGCAAGCGCAGTAGCAGTGGTGGGAGCCTCTCCCGCCTCAGTGGCAGCGCTAAGGATGTTCGACTGCTGGCTTAGGCCCGCTCCCTGGGGAGCGGGCCTAAGCCGTCAGTCAGACATCCCCAAAGGCTCCCAGACTGCGAGAGGGCACCAGCCAGGCTGAGGAACCATCCCCCGCCCACCCCCCCACCCCCGAGTGCACAAATTTTGTGCACTGGGCCTCTAGTGTAGTAATAAAGCTATTTGCAATTTACTGTGGAAAATCAGGGAAGGCCAAGAAATCTCCTAGATGGAAAAATTATCACTTGGAAATTTCCTGGAGGGTGTGGCATTTTGTCTGAGTCTGAATTTATGAGGATTACAAAGAGAAGGGAGGTAAGGAGCAAAGCCATACTAGTGAAGAGATAAGTATTACAGAGTTTCAGAGGTGAAAAACATGGTTTATAGATAAATAATTATATTTGGCTAGAGTGTAGGAATGAAAGGAAGTAATGGAGATTAGAGTGACTGGAAACAAAGGTTGGGGAACCTGAGTCGCCTTGAGCATTAAACTAAGAAGTGTGGATTTAACCCAGGAGGACATGTAGAGCTTTAGAGGCTTTATAAATCTCATAGCTACCACTTTGTCTCATGAAATATCCCTTAGAGCTCATATCAGAGTCAGAATGCTAGTCTGACTCCAGTGTGGCCTGGTGCCAGTTGGTCCTAACACTCATAGCTGCTGTTCTCTTAGAGCTCAGATACAAGTAGACGAAAGTCAATGCTGAGGCAAGTGCATAAGGAAATGAGGCATCTTCAGCCTGTGGCCGAGAGAGATGAGGATAGGAATGAATCATATGGAGAAGCACCAAATGACTTAGTGACCGAAGGCACATGTGATTCTCCCTGGTGTTTTGGATTGCTAGTAGGTTGTAGAGAGAGACAGTGTGAAATAATGGTCTGGGAGTGGCTGATCTGGGTCCTGTCATGCAGGCTTGGTATGATTAGGCAATCAGTGTATGATGATAGGTAAGTCCTCGGAAAAATCTCAGTTTCCTTATCTGTAATGAGGAAGGGGGCTAAATGAGCATTTTCCAATGTGAGCTCTGTAGACAATTAGTAATGCAGAATGTCCCATTAGAGAAAAAAGAGTCTGTGGTCAAATAAGTTTGGGATATGATGCAGGTCCAGTTCTACTTTGGGAGTCACGCTGTCCAGTGACATGTTCAAGTCTTATTGTTCTGCAAAAAGAAAGGCAGTTTTATCTTGCAGAGCTCAGCCTTTCCCAAACTTCTTTGGTCATAAGAATCTTATTTATTTACTAGAGGCCTAGTGCATGAAATTCGTGCATGGGTAGGATCCCTAGGCCTGGCTGGTGATCAGGGCTGATCAGGTTCCCCCGCCTCCCCGCCTCTTTCCCTCACCACCTGTGCACCACCATCATTTGGTCCCCCTCCCCTGCCTCCCCATCTTCTCCTTCCCTCACTCTCAGTGCCCCGCCACTGCCACTGGTAGCCTGCCATGTTCTGTGCCGCTCCCTGGTGGTCAGTGTACGTCACAGCAAGCAATGGAACTCCCAAGGGGATACTTTGCATATTAGCCATACACACACACACACACACACACACACACACACACACACACACACACAGACATACATACTACAGGCCTGGTGCACGAAATTTGTGCATTTGAGGTGGGGTCCCTCAGCCTGGCCAGCACCCTCTCGCAGTCCGTGACCCCTTGGGGGATGTCCGACTGCTGGCTTAGGCCAGATCCTCTTGAAGTCTGGGAATGCTCGTTCCTTACCACCGCCTGCTTGCTGCTCCTTAGCACCGCTGTGCTCACCAGCTGTGAGCCCAGCTTCTGGTTGAGTGGCGCTCCCTGTGTGGGAGTACACTGACCACCATGGGGCAGCTCCTGCGTTGAGCATCTGCCCTCTGGTGGTCAGTGCGCATCATAGCGACCGATCATTCCGCAGTTCAGTTGATTTGCATATTAGCCTTTTATTATATAGGATTTTCCTTCCATGAGATACTTATGGGCTCCCCGTGGAACACTTTGGACAGTTGGGGCTAGATTATTATTATTATTTTAAAATATGTTTTAATTGATTTTTAGAGAGAGGAAAGGAGAGGGAGACAGAAATAGAAGCATTAATGATGAGAATCATCATTGGTTGCCTCCTGCATGCCCCTTACTGAGGATCGAGCCCGTAATCTGGACATGTGCTCTGACTGGGAATCAAACTGCAACCTCCTGGTTCATGGGTTGGTGCTCAACCACTGAGCCACACTGGCTGTGCTGTGCTAGATTATTTTAAGGGAGAAGTCCCACTCTCACATTCTCTCTGTATCACCCCTAAAAGGTTTTTCTCAGTCTAGGTCTCACATTCTCTCTGTATCACCCCTAAAAGGTTTTTCTCAGTCTAGGATGTTATAAATCCAAAGGAAGGCTGCTCCTCCAGACTGGTTGAGTGAGTTTCCACACTTATAATACCGGCTTGACTACCATCAACTTTCTCTCAGAGTTGAGGCAAGAAGGTCTTTAAAAGTATCATTAAAAGCGCTTTGAGATCCTCTGAGGCAAGAGATCCCCGGTGGATTCGTCATATGACTTCATTAGAAACCTTGTATGCTAAGGAGCTCTCGGCTTCAGCTTCTAGTTTGGAATCATCATCTTTCTAACGTACTCTATTAACCAGGAAAGAGCTGAGGGATTATTTTCTCTCTGCTTTTTTTTGCATCTGTATATAATGTAATTTAACCCAGCAAAAAAGACACTGATTGTCTGTCCCACAGGACTTAATTAGCTCCCAGCTTCATGGTGCAATACAGAAATAATAAGAAAAGGAAAAGTTCGGGTGTTTCGTACCTGTCCACTTCCACCTCTGGTGCATAATGAGATGTCAGGAGTGGTGACACTGATGAGACGTGTAAAACATGCCGATTGCAGGAGGCAGCAGGCAGCCTGCTCAGCTGCTGGGAACTCGGCCCGGCTGGAAGGACTGTGGACCTGGCCAGTAGCCTTTCCTTTCAGATTTCAATTTCCAACATTCCCCCACTCGCCTCCCTGCCACCTGAGTGGTGGTTATGTTAACCTTTAGCTCTGCCTTCAGCACCCTGGTCGGATGTTGTGACAATTGTCATGGGGCAGATGCCATGTTTATTAAGCTGCCTGTAGCAAATCTGGACTGGTAGTGCAGGATTCTACCAGCCGGCCCTCAGGGGAGCCCATTAAGAAATTGCAAGGCTAATAAAAATTGTGCTGGATGAAGCTGCAGTCCGCTGGTGCCACTCCGTGATGGGTCGAATCTGGTTTTAAATTTTAATGGAGGCAGGGACTGAAGGTTTGAACTGGGACCCTTGTACAGCAGCCCTGGAAGTTGTACCTTCTTAACTCAGAGCTGGAGTGGTGCAGCGAGACGACAGCTTGCTTCACTGTGCGAGTTTTCTGCACGTTGAGATAGGAATTTATTCATGTTTCTGACTTGCTAACACTGTGCTGCTCCTGGAATAAGCCGCACTCTGCCATGTGGCATGCAATTGGGGCTACAGTTCGAGTCCTCTGGCTTCACACTGATTGGAGCTCCCACTGCCCATGCCCGAGGGGAGCCCTGAAAACACACGGGGAACAGTTCCCAGCTCTCCATCTTGGTAAAATTGTTCCAAAACTTCTGGACTGCTAGGTTCTTAAAAAGGAGATTGCATGAGATCTCTTGGAGAGCCATTCATTGCAGACTTCAGATTCATCTTCACACTGTACCCCCTCTAATCCAGGGCCCACTGCAAAAGAGGGAGATTCTTCATTCCTTTGCTAAATCCTTTCTGCTCACAGAATTCATCATGTCACCTGGACACATCGATAGTTTTCAAACGTTAAAATGACACGACCAAGTATGTAATTGCTGTTTGGGGAAGACTGAGAAAAATGAAAGGAAAGACATAATAGAGTATTACAGTCTTTTTGTGATGTCACTTAAAATATTTTGGTATTAGGATACTGAAGACACACCATGGATACTACTAAGAGAATGGGGTACTTCTTGTGAGGAGCCAAGTGAAGCCCTGTGCTTGAACTACCCATTAATTCTCAAAATGAAGCTTTGAAGTGGTTACTGTCATCATCTCCAGTTTACACATTAAATTGCTCAGAGAGGGTTAGTGCCTTGTTTCAGGACCCACAGCTGGTAAGTGAGGCAGAGCAGGGACTCAGAGACAGAAGAATTCTAGAGCCAGTGTTATTGTTTCCAATTTTTTTGAAAAATTTTTTCACAAAGAAAGAAAATCTGTTCTCTTTTATAAACATTTCCCAAGATCGATATGTGAAATTACAATATAAATTTGTGGAAGTAGATGTCTGGGTGGTGGAGAAAGTGCACGTGTATTAAAATTTATCTCTTGCGCTTCAACTTCAGCTGTGAGCCTGGGTCTACCTCTGGCCCCTCTCATCTGCCACAGGTCCTGCCAGCTCCTGCCTTTTCTAGGAGTTGTCCTAACACCTGTGTTCTAGATTCTTCCAGGGAGAATTTTTGCTTTCTCTACCCTTCAGCTCTGACAGTGATTTGAGTGGAAGTGTCTCTCTGTGTGTGTCTGTGTGTGTGTGTGTGTGTGTGTGTGTGTGTGTGTGTGTGTGTGTCTGTGTGCGCGCGCGCACGCCTGTGTGTGCATATTTATGCTGGGGGTGGTGGTAATGTGTAGTGTGGGGCCTGATATTTATATCTTCTCTGTAACTACTACAAGGGTGAAGCTTTGTTGCATAAATACATGGATAAATATAATTAAAATTGAGCATCACTAGATTGAAATCAGTTTTCAAAACTTTTTTTTTAAATTTTTATTGATTTCAGAGAGGAATGGAGAGGAAGAGAGATAGAAATATCAATGATCAGAGAAAGAATCATTGATTGGCCTGCCTCCTGCATGCCCCACTCTTGGATTGAGCCCTCAACCCAGGCATGTGCCCTTGATTGGAATTGAACTTGGGACCCTTCAGTCCACAGGCTGACGCTCTATCCACTGAGCCAAACTGGCTAGGGCTTCAGAACTTTTCTTTTGACTCTTTTAGAAACTGCCATTGAGACTGTATGCATTGGGAAACACAAAAGAATCATACTTTTACCAGAGAAATAAGTTATACAAAAGGTGGTTTATTCAGAAAGGCCTTAACATTTCAAAGGAAGGCCTTTGGCTTCTAAAACCAAGTTTTGGCCAAAACCGGTTTGGCTCAGTGGATAGAGCGTTGGCCTGCAGACTTGGGGATCCCAGGTTCGATTCCGGTCAAGGGCATGTACCTTGGTTGCAGGCACATCCCCAGTAGGGGGTATGCAGGAGGCAGCTGATCAATGTTTCTCTCTCATCGATGTTTCTGGCTCTCTGTCCCTCTCCCTTCTCTCTGTAAAAAATCAATATATAATATATATATAATAAAAAATAAAACCAAGTTTTGCCATTTGCTGCCTGGTTTACCTGCAGGTTGCAGAGGTGGAGGTTTCTTAGATGCAGCTGATTTTCATGGTATCTTCCTGAACTCCTTTATTAAATCTGAATAATGGGTAATATTTAGTAGAAATTACATATTTTGCAGTATAAAGAGAGCCTCATTATTTTCTTTGCTGCATTATTTTAGTGAAGTAATTGAAGATCAGATCTGTAGTTCCAAAATGTTCTGTTTAATCTTCCTTTTTAAATTTTCTGGAGAATGAGGCAATACATCTTATAAGATAGGGATGAGGGGTGCTGAAGGGAGATGCAGAAATTTTATAACATTTAGGTGTTTGCCAATATTAAGTTGCCCCATAATTTCAGCTTTTCTCTTTCTACTTAGCCTCTTCACAAAGTCACTTAAGTGCTTTAATATACAAAACAAGACAAAACACCTTTTAAATGAGATGTGCTTAGAGTAGAAAGTTTAAAAAGAAGTAATAGAAACAGGCAAAAAGAAAAGATACTCCATAATTTTAGCATTCAGTGAAATGTTGGTCAGTGAGGTCAGGAATGATACCAGGCTTGGCAATTTGGTAATTAAAGGACATTCTCTGTCTGTTGAATGCATAAATTTAAAGTGTCATATGTTTAATGCTGGCAGTGCATGGGGCGATATATCTATGTCTATTACTATATATCCATAAAATTTACCATTAAGACAAATTTAAGACTTCTTTTTTTAAAATATGTTTTTATTGATTTCAGAGAGGAAAGGAGAGGGAGAGAGATAGAAATATCATTGACAAGAGAGAATCATTGATCAGCTGCCTCCTGCATGTCCCACACTGGGGATTGAGCCCACAACCTAGGCATGTGCCTGACTAGGAATTGAATGGTGACCTTCTGGTTCATAGGTCGATGCTCAACCACTGAGCTACACCAGCTGGGCTAAGACTTCTATCTTAAGAAACTGTCCCATTCAGTATCATGGAAATTTGACTCTATTCTTTACTTCTGTGATACAAATGGAGGAACAGTGCAATTGGCCTATTTAGGGTAATATATTTATTGGTGCCTATTTTTCTTTAACTTTTATTAAATAATTTCAAATATGAAAGGAAAGAGAATAGCATGATGAACCCTATGTACCCATCACTCACCTTCAACAGCTATCAACTTATTTACTAAAAAACAAACAAACAAAAAAACCTTAATTGAAGACTATTTTTATATAGGTTACCTTTGAAAAGGGAATCTGTAAATGGGAATTTTAAGGATAAAGGCAAGTTTTTGTATAATGGTTGGGCTGTGCTTGGTACCTCATCAAATTTCATTGCCTGAACAACCGGCTATTCATTAACTTTAAGGCAATAAATAATATATTGACCATTTATATGTGACAGGTACAAGGCATATAGCTATTTTGTGTGCATTGCTTTCGCAGCACTGTGGAGTAGGTATTATTAGCTGCATTTTACAGGTAAGGAAATGGACACCTCTAAGGTAGAAAGACTTGCCCTCTGTCCCATGACAGTGTTGGAGCTGGCAATTTAAAATGAAGTCTGGCTAATGTTAAACTTTCCCTTAATCATGGTGCTGCCTGCAGAATAAGTTACAAAAAGTGATAGCCAATGGCATGTCAGGGGTGGGAAGAAGATGAGATGGAAAAGGATAAAGTAGTATGGCAAATAAATTTGAGTTAATCTAAAAATATCTTTTCAATAAAATCTGAAAACTAGTGAAATTAGAGCAATTCTAAGTGAGTTCAGTATAATTCAAGGACACAGCTGTATTTTACTAAGGAATAAAAGTGTTTCAATTCTATTTTGAAAACCAAGATTCTTTTCACAGCCCATAGCTGCGTCCCCGGCCCTGGGAATTGGAAGGGCTCTGTGAGAAGAGAGGGGCTTCACTCATTCCTAGCCTGATTTTGTATGAAAAGATGTCCACTGGAATAAAACAGAGAAATATGCCAAACAGGGAAAGGACAGGACTCGGGAGCAGGTATTATCAGTGCTGGGAGAGGCAACATCTGTGCAACGTTGTTAAGACCGAGCAAGTCAAGATGGCCGCGAGTAACCACAGGCTATGTGAAGAGATAAATGGTTGACCCCAGCCAGTGTCAGGCTACGATTGATGCCACTATCAGCCCTAGTGCCTTCCCAATGATTTTTTTAAAAAAAATCTTTGATAGAGTGTGTTATCTAGTTACTGGCACAAGGGCAATAGCCTGGAGGGGTGAAGGAAAAGGAAAGAATAAAAGGTCACTCCAGGAGGACAATCTCTGTCGGAGTAAATGAGAAAAAAAGGATCTAGCTGAAAAGAGGAGGAAATAAATAAATAACAATAACAGCATCTGCTAGATGCATGGATGGGATAAGTGAAATTGCTGTTTCCCTTTTGTCTGTCCTCCTTCCTCTCTTTCCTTCTCTTCTCTCTCTCTCTGTCTCTCTCTCTGTCTCTCTCTGTCTCTCTCTCTCTCTCTCTCTCTCTCTCTCTCTCTCTCTCTTCTCTCTCTCTCTCTCTCTCCCCTAGGGAATTTAGCAGATGTAGCTATAGGTTCTTTGTTATTCCCTTGAACTTTTTTAATGGTCTGATTGGGATTGTTAAGATTAAAAAAAAAAAGATCTGTAGAAGAGGTAAAATTACAGGCCTTAATTAGCACCCCCGTCTGTCTGTAAAATAATAATAATTCCAGAGTAAAAGATACAAAATTCCTCTAGATAATGGAAAAATGTCTTTAATTTATTTGTGGTGAGTATGTGAATTAGATTCTGTAATAACTGCCCTGTTTTCCCCTCCATGTGCTTGTGTGTGTACACATGCACACACACACACACACACACACACGCACACACACAGAAATGTACCCACACATGCATAGTTATTTTCACAAGCACCTATGCACACTTTTGGAAAGACAGATAAAATTGCTTTTATTCAGTATTGCTGCACCAACAATTCGATGTCATGTTAATAGAAAGTTAAATTGGCTCTTTTTAGCCTTGAAACAAGTTTTGCAGGAGAAAACAAGAAAACTGATGGAGTTCATTTTTTCTTTTTTGTATAAAAGAGTATGGCTTTAATTAGTATGAATTTTTTTTAATTGACCTAGAAAAATCTAGATGTGTCCCCCACCCTAACATAGAGTATCTATAGAAGGTAAAATGTTGGTTCCAGGGGGCAAGGGGCCAGAGAGCTGAAGTGGATCCATGGCATTAATGCTTTCTTTGAGAAGAATCATGTTGGATCTAAAAAACATTGGACTCCAAAAGCATCTCTGGAAAGAGCAGAGAAGGATATTTTGGGCAGAGTCCACACTTTTCTAAGGCCAGAGGACTTCACGATGTGACTCCTGGATCTTCTCTCTGGCCAATGCTGGACAGGGCCATCTTCATTTGGCACAGATTGGCAGGCTTGCTTTGCCATCCCCTCCTCTGTCACAGGCATCAGAGTATGGAAAGAGCATGAGCCTTGAAGTTGGAAGACTTGAGTTCTAGTCCCTGCCAACACCATCTTACCAAGTGACCCTGGGTCCATGGCTTGATTTCTCAGAACCATAAATTCCCTCATGCATGTGATGGCGGCAGCGTTTCACAGTATCTTCCTGCAATGTTTTGAGACTTAAATGAGTCTACAGATGTGAAAAGTGTCTGAAAGTACTAAAGCACTATTCAATTCTCACACTTCTTTTATCCATGTGGATTCCACTGGTGTGCGGTGGTGGAGGTTGGCTGTAATGTGGCCAAATGCAGTGTGGTACTTGCAGAATAGAGGAATGAAACAGTGGTTCTTGGAAATTTCCATAGAATTGTTTACAGTGGGAGCAGGGTGGAGGAATGAAATTTTAGAGCTAGATGAAAAATACATACAGTAGTGTGTCTTTTTGGGGCTTTTAATGATTTCTAGTAGGGCAACATAAAATATATGCTATCTGATTTGGTTTGCTCATAAAATTAATGTTTGCGATACTCAATTTAAAATGAAAGTTTATTTGGTCAAGAATTTGTCTCATTTATTGAGGCATCAATTAAATATAACAAAAATACATAGATATGGAGTATAGATAGTTCATTGACATGTAAGACTGTGAAGCCCACACTCAACTATCAAGATGTAGAACATTTCATTAACCAAGAAAGTTAATTTTGATTTAATTATTTTTATTTATTTATTTTTGCCATAAATGGTGATGCAACAACTGAATCTAAGAAATATATTTTTTCCTTGTTTTTGTTTAAGGAAAACTATGAGGAAAGCAAGGAGTGGGCAGTGACACTTACTGAGCACCTAATATTTGTCAGGCACTGAGTTAGTCCTCACACATATTAGTTAACTCATTATAATGGCCCTTAAAAAATCTCCACTTTATAAATGAGGAACTAAACTTCAAAGAAATGAAGTGAGTATCAAGGTTACTTAGTGAGTAAGTGTTGATGTTGAGATGTTACTGAGAGTAAAATCTATTTTCTTCAACTGGGAAAATAGAACAATTGCTATGATTTGGGGACCTGAGTGTCCTCCATAGAATCGAAGATACTGAAAGTTCACATTAAAAAAAAAAAGTCGGAAGAAAAAGAACTCTACAACTTTTTCTTGGCGATTGAGTCTAATGTGAGATCTTCCTGTTTATGGGGCTCCATTTGTCTCAGAATTTCAGATTTCTGAAAACGTTTCCACTTTTGAGACATGTTTTTATGTTGGTCTAGGTTGTTCTTTGGTGCATAGGCTCCTAATATCTGAACACAGAGCTCTGAGGTCCTGGCTCCACCACTTTCTAGCATTTTGTCTTTGGGCATGTTACTCTGCCTCTGCAAGCCTAAGTTTTCTCATCTGTAAATAGAACCAATAAGATAGATCCCTACCTGGTTGCAAGGTTTATATAGGGTTATGGAAGTGAAGGTCTTAGCGTAGTGCCTGGTGTCTAATAAATGCTCAATCAGTGTTTACCCTTATTATTTCTATTCCTCCTACCTCATACCTTCAGCCCTGAGTATTTTAATTGTTTTGGTTTTTATTTTGATATTTTCCAAATTCAGATCAGTTTAATCTGCGACCAGAATAGCGGGAATCTGTTTGAGAAAACAATTGGAATCTAAGACTGTGCCCGGCACCTGCGTTTGTGAGTGATACTGGCTGGTGCTATGTCACAGTGCCCCCGTGCCCCATGTACCCTCTACTATACCTAGTACTTGCTATTTTACTTGTTTCTTGCTACATTGTGTGTCCCTGGGAGGTAATCTGAGAACCTAGCATTGTGCCTGGGGTTCAGTAGGTGCTGCATCTCCATTTGTTGAATAAATGACATTTCCAAACTTCATTTTGGGCCAACTCCTCACTCTTCTATTTCCCTTGGGGAATGAGGAATAATGTAGGCGTTAATTTTCTGGACAACTGAAAAATTTTCCTTAAAATACCAAGCCATGTTTATTTTGGATATTATCTTTGAAAACTGAGCAAAGGCCCTTCTGCCTTTTTGACTGAATACAGGTTGGGAATCAAATGTCTTCCTGATGCTTCTGAATCATTAGCACGAACATCAGCAATTTTACTTTTTAAAAAGTCCTGTCTCGATCCTAGGTATTATTGAAACAGGCAGGTGTGTGCTCCTCGCCAGATGGCCCATAAATGTATGGATATGTTCCGTCCCTTCCTTTGCTGCCAGACTGCAGTTCTCATACCGGGTTGCTGTCAGCAGCCTCCACTTCCTTCTAATCAGTCCTTCTGTTCTCTTCTTCACCAGTTGATAAGACAACAAAATGTTAATAGATATATATGAAAAATCAGGGTAAAAAATTCTGAGGAAAGTCTTGAAACACACTTCTTTAAAAAAAGATGTCTTTAATTTTTTTTTTTAGAGAGAGAGAGAGGAAGAGGGAGAGAGAGAGAGAGCAAGAGAGTGAGAGAGAGAGAGAGAGAGAAACATCAATTGTCTGCCTCCTGCACGCCCCCTACTGGGGGTAGAGCCCACAACTCGTGCATGTGAACTGACCGGGAATTGAGCTGGTGACCTCTTGGTTCATTGGTTGACACTCAACCACTGAGCTACACCAGCTGGGTGGCACACACTTCTTTTTTTTTTTTTTTTTTTTTTTTAAATTTCTTTATTGATTAAGGTGTCACATATTTGTCCTCATCCCCCCATTCCCATCCCACCCCTCTCCCCACGCATGCCCCAATCCCCTGTTGAACTTAACCGTTGGATAGGCTCATATGCATGCATACAGGTCCTTTGGTTGAACTCTCCCCCTCCGCCCACCCTCCCCCTACCCTCCCCTATCCTCCCTCTGAGGCCCGATAGTCCGATCGATGCCTCCTTGCTTCTGGTTCTGTTCTTGTTCCTCAGTCTATGTTGTTCATCATTTCCCCTAGATGAGCGAGATCATATGTCACTAGATATATACTAATAAGAACTGAATGTGAGACGAGCAATAATAGTTATGCTGACAGGCAAATGAATCAATCTGTAGCGAGCTTCCCCCTGGACCAACAGTTCTTTTGAGACCCAATTTCAATGTCCAGTAGTTTCTTATGTGTACATGTCAGCACTGACCCCTCGCTCTGGATGGTGGACAAATGGTGGCAATGGAGGTCCGACTCCCTCTGGTTTGGTCTCGGCCGAACCCAGGGGCACGGCGTCACCCGGACTAAGGGGCACGTGGCCTCACCCATACCCAAGGGGCGCGTGGTCTCACCCGGTCCTGGGACCCAGCCTCACCCGGATGGATCCAGGGGCGCACGGCCTCACCCGGACCCAGGATCTGGCTTCACCTGTACCCAGGGACGCTTGGCCTCTCCCAGACCCAGTGGCACGTGGCCTCACCCGGGCCTAGGTGCACGAGGCCTCATCCGGATCCAGGGACACATGGTCGCACCCGGACCCAGGGACGCTTGGCCTCTCCCAGACCCAGGGCCACTTGGGCTCACCCGGGCCTAGGTGCACGAGGCCTCATCCGGATCCAGGGACACATGGTCGCACCTGGACCCAGGGACGCTTGGCCTCTCCCAGACCCAGGGCCACTTGGGCTCACCCGGGCCTAGGTGCACGCGGCCTCACCCGGATCCAGGGACACATGGTCTCACCCGGACCCAGGGACGCTTGGCCTCTCCCAGACCTAGGGCCACTTGGGCTCACCCGGGCCTAGGTGCATGAGGCCTCATCCGGATCCAGGGACACATGGTCGCACCCGGACCCAGGGACGCTTGGCCTCTCCCAGACCCAGGGCCACTTGGGCTCACCCGGGCCTAGGTGCACGAGGCCTCACCCGGATCCAGGGACACATGGTCTCACCCGGACCCAGGGATGCTTGGCCTCTCCCAGACCCAGGGCCACTTGGGCTCACCCGGGCCTAGGTGCACGAGGCCTCACCCGGATTCAGGGACACATGGTCTCACCCGGACCAAGGGACGCTTGGCCTCTCCCAGACCCAGGGCCACTTGGGCTCACCCGGGCCTAGGTGCACGAGGCCTCATCCGGATCCAGGGACACATGGTCGCACCCGGACCCAGGGACGCTTGGCCTCTCCCAGACCCAGGGCCACTTGGGCTCACCCGGGCCTAGGTGCACGAGGCCTCACCCGGATCCAGGGACACATGGTCTCACCCGGACCCAGGGACGCTTGGCCTCTCCCAGACCCAGGGCCACTTGGGCTCACCCGGGCCTAGGTGCACGAGGCCTCACCCGGATCCAGGGACACATGGTCTCACCCGGACCCAGGGATGCTTGGCCTCTTCCAGACCCAGGGCCACTTGGGCTCACCCGGGCCTAGGTGCACGAGGCCTCACCCGGATCCTGGGACACATGGTCTCACCCGGACCCAGGGACGCTTGGCCTCTCCCAGACCCAGGGCCACTTGGGCTCACCCGGGCCTAGGTGCACGAGGCCTCACCCGGATCCAGGGACACATGGTCTCACCCGGACCCAGGGACGCTTGGCCTCTCCCAGACCCAGGGCCACTTGGGCTCACCCGGGCCTAGGTGCACGAGGCCTCATCCGGATCCAGGGACACATGGTCGCACCTGGACCCAGGGACGCTTGGCCTCTCCCAGACCCAGGGCCACTTGGGCTCACCCGGGCCTAGGTGCACGAGGCCTCACCCGGATCCAGGGACACACGGTCTCACCCGGACCCAGGGATGCTTGGCCTCTCCCAGACCCAGGGCCACTTGGGCTCACCCGGGCCTAGGTGCACGAGGCCTCACCCGGATCCTGGGACACATGGTCTCACCCGGACCCAGGGACGCTTGGCCTCTCCCAGACCCAGGGCCACTTGGGCTCACCCGGGCCTAGGTGCACGAGGCCTCACCCGGATCCAGGGACACATGGTCTCACCCGGACCGAGGGACGCTTGGCCTCTCCCAGACCCAGGGCCACTTGGGCTCACCCGGGCCTAGGTGCACGAGGCCTCATCCGGATCCAGGGACACATGGTCGCACCCGGACCCAGGGACGCTTGGCCTCTCCCAGACCCAGGGCCACTTGGGCTCACCCGGGCCTAGGTGCACGAGGCCTCACCCGGATCCAGGGACACATGGTCTCACCCGGACCCAGGGACGCTTGGCCTCTCCCAGACCCAGGGCCACTTGGGCTCACCCGGGCCTAGGTGCACGAGGCCTCATCCGGATCCAGGGACACATGGTCGCACCTGGACCCAGGGACGCTTGGCCTCTCCCAGACCCAGGGCCACTTGGGCTCACCCGGGCCTAGGTGCACGAGGCCTCACCCGGATCCAGGGACACACGGTCTCACCCGGACCCAGGGATGCTTGGCCTCTCCCAGACCCAGGGCCACTTGGGCTCACCCGGGCCTAGGTGCACGAGGCCTCACCCGGATCCTGGGACACATGGTCTCACCCGGACCCAGGGACGCTTGGCCTCTCCCAGACCCAGGGCCACTTGGGCTCACCCGGGCCTAGGTGCACGAGGCCTCACCCGGATCCAGGGACACACGGTCGCACCTGGGCCTAGGGACGCCTGGCCTCCCCCAGACCCACGGGCACGTGGCCTCACCCGGGCCTAGGCGCACGAGGCCTCACCCGGATCCAGGGACACACGGTCTCACCCGGACCCAGGGACGCCTGGCCTCCCCCAGACCCAGGGGCACGCGGCCCCACCCGGGCCTAGGTGCACGAGGCCCCACCTTGATCCAGGGACACATGGTCTCGCCCGGACCTAGGGGTGCGTGGCCTCTCTCAGACCCAGGGGCATGTGGCCTCACCTGGACCTAGGTGCACGAAGCCACCCGGACCCAGGGGCGCGTTACCTCTCTCAGACCCCTGGTCGCGTGGTCTCACCCGGATCCAGGGGCTCACGGCCTCACCCGTACTCGGGACCCAGCCTTACCCGGATCCAGGGGCCCACGGCCTCACCCAGACCCAGGGTTCAGATTCGCCCGGACCCAGGGGCACATGGCCTCACCCGAACCCGGAATCAAGCTTCACCTGGACCCAGGGGCGTGTGGCCTCACCCAAACCCAGGGGCGTGAGGCCTCACCTAGACCCAGAGGCGTGTGACCACATCTGAGCCCAGAGGCTCGCAGGCTCGCCTGGACTCGGGTCTCAGCGGGGTTTCGTCTTCTTGATCCCAATTCCTGTTGGTCAATTCCCTCTCAGCAATTCCTTCGGTCATTTTCTCAGAGCTCCAGGGCGGCTGCCGCAGAACTCGTTGGGCGGCGGGCTCGGCAAGGCTCCGGTGTGCCCGGTGCCCGGCGGTGGGCTGGTCCGGTGTCGCTGCGTCGGCCCTTGGGTCTGCAACGGTGGCCAGTCGCTGAGCGTGCGCACCTGGCCACTTCGGGGCATTGGGATTCTTGAAGGACTCTAAATAGACTCTCTGGATATTGTCGTGCCTCGAGTTGACCCCTGGGAGCTGTGCTTGCTGTTCAACTTGTTTCTTGTCTCACAACAAAGCCATCACCAAAGACGTCAACACAACGCAGAAAGATGAAAAGGTTCTGGATCCTTGATGATGTGTCCCTCAATCACACGACTTCAGAGTCCACCTCTTTTAAGACTTCCATTCCACTGGAATTATTTATTCCATTCATATTAATTTTGGTTACAAATCTAACTGATGGAGGAGCTTCTGGGTATTTAGGTCCACATTCTACTTTCAGGCTATATATTCTGTTTTCATAATTTGTCCTTGGTGGCCCAATAATCATGCCTGTCCACCTTGTAAGTGTCATATCTTCATCATCTTCAAGGCCCCAGCTAACCGTACCATCGCCTACTCCTTTTTGTCCTTCTTCAAGTTCTTCCAACAAGCGAAAATTACGAGGAACTTTAACTCCTTGGATGCGGGCACATCTCCAGTAGGGGGTGTGCGAAAGGCAGCTGATCGATGTTTCTCTCTCAACGATGTTTCTAACTCTCTATCCCTCTCTCTTCCTCTCTGTGGAGACCGCCATCTTCTTCTGCACCCCGACGCAGCCGTCTCGGCACACACTTCTTGAAGAAGTACATGAGGTCTTAGTGAGTGGACATTGTGACACATTCCCCTTCACCCATCCCATTTCTCCTTAATCATCTTTGTGACTGAGATTGTGAGATCAGCTAAGTACCTCTCCACCAACACGATCTAATATAGTGTTCCTATAAGACTAGAGCCAAATGCTATATGTTCCTCAAATTTCTGTTTTATTTTTTTAAACTTCAGACTCAAGATAATTGTAACTACAAAGATTCCCCAAACAGAATTATGCCTGTTAATCATTTTTTACTTCACTCTCTTACTTTTATAGCTGGAAATATGCTAAGATAAAAAATAAATTCTTAATGTGACCTGTGCCATTTGTTAAGTCATAACTATCAAAAGTACACTTTAGCTC
This sequence comes from Eptesicus fuscus, assembly GCF_027574615.1. Taxonomy (NCBI): domain Eukaryota; kingdom Metazoa; phylum Chordata; class Mammalia; order Chiroptera; family Vespertilionidae; genus Eptesicus; species Eptesicus fuscus. The sequence continues at coordinate 20,275,258 of NC_072482.1, read as the reverse complement.
TAGCTAGTTTTGTTCAGTGGATAGAGTGTCAGCCTGCAGACTGAAGGTTCCCAGGTTCGATTCCAGTCAAGGGCACATGCCTGGGTTGTGGGCTTGATCTGCAGTAGGGGACGTGCAGGAGGCAGCCAATCCATGATTCTCTCTTATCATTGATGTTTCTCTCTCTCTCTCTCCTTCTCTCCTCCTCTCTGAAATAAATAAAAAAATATTTAAAAAAAAGTACACTTCAATTCATTAATGGCTACTATAAATTATATTTTAAAATACTGTCTATTGTATAACTTTTAGAAATAATTTAGTAGTCAAATAAGGTGAGAATAAGGGAACATATTTGGTATTCTAAATGAAATTGTAATCCATAAATATTTGGATTTTCTATGGAAAAAATATCTAGTAATGACAAAAATATCTTTGTATAAAGAGCCCACCTCTTGCTCCTCCCTTTCTAGTTGGTACCTGCGAATTATCCTCATGATTTCCTGTCATCCTTGAGCATTTCCTCCTTTGTGTTTTAGGGGTGGCCCAACCTTGGTTTGACAAATAAAACCTTGGAATTATAGGTGGTTTCTAGTACACAGATTCAGAGCTTCCTTTCCTTCATAAATGAGCCTTCATCTGCATTCCTCAGAGGCACTCCCCATTAGGCTATACTTTCTGCTTTTACTTCTCCTTGGCCCAGGAGTGCCTCAGGCAAAGGGTACCCCTAAATTCTCTGGCACAATATTGGCTTCAGGGAAAGGAGGTGGTTCTGAACTTCATTCTGATACTGGCATCCAGGCATGTTTAAGGTCCAGATTCTGCACAGCATCACTGAGCACCATTGTTCATAGAACTATGGCATGAGATTCAGAATGGTGCTCCCATTTGGTTTACTAATCATGGAGGTGGAGACTGACAGCATGCAAGCTGTGCGTGAACAGGGTGTGTGGGAGCATCCTTTCATGCAAGGTCATTCCCTGTCTTTCACTGCATTCCCTTCTTAAACAAGTCAGCGTTCCTAAAGCCTTCTTTGGTGGGAAGTAAAGTCAATAACTTGCTTCTAGGCCTTTCTCTTGGGGAACCTACTTGGTTAATGATGGATTCACTTCCATTCAAGGAACCAGAATTTCAACTAAGAAGAATCCATACCATCTTCCTCGCCTCATTGATCTATTGTGTTCTCATTTGGAAAAAGACATTTTAATGGCATTGTCCACCTCCCCCAATAGGTATTTTTATCTTGCCTTTCTAATGACCTGAATGGGCTTATTTCTTTTCCTTTCTGGCCTGCCCCTTTGTCATAACTCAGTTTTCAAGTCTGTCCTCATAATTCAGTTCGCTGTAGAGCGAAGAACTTTATGAATACTTTCCTGCCAGACTTGAAAACAATTAGAGCAGTGACGAGAAGGAGTTAAAGAGGACCCCCCAAACCTTGAAACCAGACAGACATCACAGGGCAGGGATAGCAGGTAAAGTGGTTGCTATAAACACTTTCTCTTGAAAGCTGTGTCTTTTCAATAAACACACTGTAAGGCCCTAGCAAAATATTTCCAGTTGCCTTCCTGGGTGGTGCAGTGCTGGAAGCTGTTAGCTCGTGCTCAGTTAAACTTCTCAAGTCAAAGCTCATTAATAGTGATTTTAGCCAAAGACAGCTTGTAAGGAGCTGTGCAAACTTAACTTCCTCAAATAAAATGAGAAGAAAGATGACCATTTAACATTGCTTTTCCTCCCCCTGCTTTCTTCACCTCCGCTTTGAGTTTGTTTTTGGTTTTATTGACAGTAGGTTTCAAGTTTATACTCCGCATTTCCCTTAATTTGCCTTGTCCTTTTATCCCCCCCTTGGGAAATAGGCCTATTACAAAGGTGTTGCGATGTTTCTTTGAGTTTTAGGAGGAGCGTTGTGTCTGTTTGAAGCGGGCCTGGAGGAGCCTGTGAAAGTGTGAAGGCAGAAGGTTCAGCTTTTGAGAGAGAGAAACACACTGTGATATGATTATGGGTTCAGATGCTGTTTCCAGCCTTGTCTGAATACAAATGTAAAAGGAAATTCTGTTTCCACAATAGGGATGTTTCAAATTAAAATATTAATACAAGCAATCACTCCAATTATTCATAGTCTAATCAGTTCTCACCATTGTGGTTACCTGGAAAATTCAATGAAAACACAGATTTTTTTTTTTAACCTGGTCTGAATTTATTTGTGCACTTGTGACTGTGGGTTGGCCTCTGTGTGAAATTCTATGACAAACTAATTAATAATTGAACTACCAATTGCAAATTCAACATCAACTTGTCCTCCCTTTTGACTTGGAGTTTTGCTAGCAGCACACTTTACTGACCTCCCCTCCTGAATCTTGCAAAGGCTCGCTGGGCACCAAGTAATCAATGCCCAGGATTCCAGCATGTGTGCAAGAGGCTGAAAGAAACAGGGCAAATGCATCTGAGGTGGTCGGCTGTGGATATCTCAGAGTCTCTCTTACTGGGCTCTGTGGCCACAGTTTTCTTGGGGAATTTGAGCTTGGATTGCACTGAAATTTTTGTGTGACTTCAGTCATTGTAGTGGGAAGAGTGTTTAGGGTGAGTGGGTGTCAGGGGATGGCATTGTAGCAGGGGCTTCTGAGGATTTATGGTCATTCCTCATGGGGGCAAGCATAGGTCCCAAGCAGAGGTTTACGAGCCTTTCGGCTTTCTTCCACTTTTCATTGAAATAAGGACATTTTATGCCCCACCCCCAATGGCTTGTTTAATTATTAAAGAAGCTGACTGTTTTAGGCCAGTGTTGCTCTGCTAAACAAAGGTCATTAATTGTGAACTGCCCACCATCTTGAAATTAAAAGGAACCTCATTACAGTCAGTTTTGGGTTTTAGATAAAGGTTTTAATAACGTGGGATTATGTTGAGTAGACTGCATTGTTCAGAGTGTTAAAAGTTGGCATGATTTCTTTTTAAAAGCAAAGTGATTATATGTTTCTGCAGGTGGAACCATAGTCTGGATTAGCTTTTATCTTCTCAACCTTTTCTTGCAAACAACCAGATTTTGCCCTTCTAAGGAAAGAAACAAGCATGTGTGGCATTGTAAGCGTTGGCCTGTATGCTGGTCTCTTCTAGACAGTGAGCTTCCTGAGAGTAAGGAATTATGTCACTTACCATTTTATCTTCTGGGCCTAGCACAGTACCTGACTCAATGAATGTTCACTGGTTGAATATAGTAAACTTCATTAATTGATACACTAATAAGATTGTAGGTGGAATATTTAACTTAGGAGGAAAATCAATTTTATGGACTCTAACACATTAATCATCTTTAACAAATGGGAGCTGAGAATTACAAATAAATGCTCTCCATTTATTGAGGCAGGTGTGGAGTCACTCTGCTGGCAGACAATGCCAGCCATTTGAGTTATGCCTTGATAAATGTATTCTGCATTTTTTTCAGAAACACTAAATTTTAATAAAGAAATTGTTAAAATTTCAGACAAGAGAGAGCTTTATGGTGCAGCTGTAATCCACTGTGTGTTGACTGCCTGTTCCACATGGTTGGTCTAATTCATTAATTTAGTCTAATTAACTTGTAAGTGCCCACCACGTGCCAGGCACTGTGCTAGTAACTTGTAACACACAGATGATTGACATGTAGTCCCTGCCCTTGCAGAACCCACAGCCTAGCAGAGGAAACATCAATATAAATATGGATCACAAAAGCAGTAAGAGCAGAGTGCAGGGTAAGCAGTGAGGAAAGGTAACTTCTCAAGGGCCTGAGAAAGTCATCACAGGGAGATTTAAAGTGGAGTTAGACCTTGAAAGATGACTGCATAGCCCAGGAGAGAAGGGGATATGCATAAGTATGGTCATGACATATGTAGGAGACAGTGTGGCTTTTGGTATAGCTTGAGAATGGTGCCTGTCATAGAGGCATGGGAGGAGTGGGAGATGAGGTTGGGGAGACTGATTATGGGGTGGGGTAAAGTCCAAATTTAAATATACTCATTTAAATTTGGACTTTACTCTATAGGCATAGAGAATCAGCTCTCTTCTAAGTTCTAAACTGGTGTATTCTACGTGTGTGTGTGTGTGTGTGTGTGTGTGTGGGAGGGCAGGCAAGGTGTGTGTGTGAGTGTCTGTGTGTGTCAGAGAGAAAGGGGGGGGGTGGAATTGGTTGTCAGGGGTGAAGGACAGGAGTGATGTAGGTGATTATATTTTTGGAGTTGGGTAACTGTAAGCTTGGTAGCTAGTGGTGTCATTAAGCAATATTTCAGATATATAGCTAAGTTTGTGAGAAGGGAGATAATGCAGTTTCACATATGCAGATTGTTCCATGTAACACATAAATGGAGATATCAGCTATTTAGAGTTTAGGAGAAAGTTTAGGGTTTGAGATACGTATTTAAGAGTTGTTACGTGGTAGATGGTAATAGAAACCAAGGGAGGTGGTGACCACCCAGGGAGATTGTGCAGATGAGAAAGGATAAGCACGCTTGGGGACTGCCAGTGTTTGTGAGATGAAAGAGGATGCTGATCCCTGCTCATATGTGTTCTAGATTCCTCACCTCCTAACTCAGAAACATTTGATGTCACCAATGACCCCGTCTTTTCTTCATTTTCTCTCTCTCTTGTTCAGTTAGCTCATTTCCCTCAGGATATAAACTGTTTAATCTTAAACAAAGCACTCCAAACTTCTCCTAATCTTCCTTCAATTCTATGGCTCCTTTTACAAAGTGATTTGAGTTTTCTCCTTCCCTTCACAGCTACACTTTTTGAAAGAGTAACACCAGTGGCTGTTTCCAGTTCCTCACCTCTGGTCCATCCTTTCCCTCAGCTTCTTGGCTTTGACAGCCCCTCAGGACTGAAATGTCCTTGGCCAAGATCCCCTGTAACCTCCCACTAAATAAGAACTCCCTTTTAAGTCCTCATGGCCTGCTTTTGAATGTGTTCATCTTGCTGGGCTCTAATAATCACTTCACTTCACTTCAGTCCAATGCAATTTTAAAATCTCAAATTCTATTCAATTTTAAAGACTCCCCCAACCCCCAGATAGCTCAGAAACCTGACATGAGAATGGTTATTTCTCTCTTCTCTCCATCCCCTTCCGCACTTCCTCTAGGAGTTGGCCCAGGGGGAGGGAGGGTTAGGGTAAAAGGATACATCACATGTGGCAGGTAAAGGAACAAGGCAAGAAGTGCCCTCCTGGGCTCGTCTGTGGGTTCATCAGAAATTCCCCTGCTGAGGTCCTTGGCCTGCAACTCTCTCTGAACTGGCTGGTCCATTGCTTATTTGGTGTGGGGGGCTTTGCTCTCCCTGATAGCCCAGTCTGCTTCTTGGGAAAAATCTCTTTATATCACGCCACATTTGTTCCTTTTGAGGGGACTCACAGTCACTTTTGCTTTTCCAGCAGTGACATGAGCCTGCTTCCAAACCGTGTCCTCTTTCCCTCTGCTGCTGGGCAGGGACAGCTCCAGACACAGTCTCTTGCCTTTAGACCTCCAAGGTGTGAATCAAGTGCTGGTGCCTTTTCCATTAAGCTCTCCCATTCATTCTCTTGAATCCCCTCTCATTTGGCTTAGGTGAGGTGAGAATGGAGATTGAAAATATCACAAGTTACCAAACATCGTGAAGTTGTGTGGGATAAGTATTTTAGCAATACTAGAGGCCCAGTGCACGAATTTGTGCATGGATGGAGTCCCTCGGGGTGGCCTGTGGGGGTTGGGCCCCAGCTTGTGCCCCCAGCCTCGCAGCCCCACAGCCCTGCCTGGCACCCCGCCTTGGCCTGGCACCACCTCCTCACCTGCTCCACCATCCTGCCTGCGGGGTGATTGGTTGGGGCTGGGCCTCCTGCCCAGCTCCCTCAGTGCCTGGGGGCTGGGAGGCGGCCCCAACCCAAATTGCCGTTGCTGGTCACCGTCTGTGAGGCGATCAGCGGGGCGATCAGGCCCCTGCTTGCACCCGCCTTGGCCTGGGGCCACCCACTCACCTGCTCCACCATCCCGCCGCAGTCCCACTCTCATCGGGGTCCATTGGGGCTGGCAGCGCCTCTACTGCTGCCCACTGCCAATGCCGCATTGCCGATGCCTGCCATGTTCCACGCCTCCCCCTGGTGGTCAGCACATGTCATAGCTAGTGGTTGAACTCCCGGTCAAACTCCCAGTCGAATGGTCGAACTCCCAGTCGAATGACCGACCAATGGGATAATTTGAATATTGGGCTTTTCTTATATAGGATATGCAAACCCCAGTGGAGGCAGAAAAGGAAGGAGAGGGGACAGCTAGCTCTGCCTTAGGTTGAGGGAACACTAGTAAAAGCTTCACAAAGAAAGGGAGATGACCTGGCTTCTGAAGACTAAGTATGATTTTTGTCTGGTAGAATGGAGTTGAAGGATCTTCTAGAATAGATGAAGGTACTCCAGATAACTTCCATGAATGAAAGCATGGAGACATGAAACAGCAGATCATGTCTGGGGAAGGATGGATGATTTGTGTCTGGTATCACATGAGGAAGAGGCGAATAGAGTGGAGAGGTGGACAGAAACTGGAGAATAGAGAGCTGTATATGCAGAGGGTTGCCTTCATTGTTGGTTTATCTTTATTTATCTGGTAGTAGGACCTTGAAAAACCCTTTTAACCTCTTTGGGCTCCAGTGTTCTGAGCTGGAAAATGAGGAGACTGGATGTTCTAAAATCCTTCAATTCCAAATGAGACCCCAGGGAAGTATTGAACCAATTGGGTAAGTGTGATTTTTAATCTGCTTATTTAGTCCAGAGAATTAGGAGCCCAAGAAGGTTAGTCATTTAAGTAAAAACAAAGAGACATTTTTTGTTTTCCAGTTTTTTAACTGTGGTAAAATATGCCTAATATAAAATTTACCATTTTAACTATATTTGATCATACAGTTCAGTGGCATTAAGTACATTCACATTGTGCAACCATGACCACTGTCTAATCTTTAGAACATTTTCACCTTCTCAAACTGAAACTTTATACCCATCTATATATATAAAAGCCTAAGCGACTGTTATGACTGGATGACCGGACAACCAGCTGTTAGCTATGATGCGCACTGACCACAAGGGGGCAGATGCTCAATGCAGGAGCTGCCCCCTGGTGGTCAGTGTGCTCCCACAGCCAACCTCCCGCAGCTGGCCAACTTCCCTTGCTCCCTCCACCTGGCTGGCTGGCCCTGATCGACCCCGATCACAGGCCAGGCCAAGGGACCCCACTGTGCACGAATTCATGCACCGGGCCTCTAGTTAAATAACAACTCTCCATTCTCCTGCCCCCAGCCCCTGGCAACCACCATTCTACTTTCTGTTTCTATGAATTTGACTACATAAGTACCTCATCTGAGTGGAATCATACAATATTTGTCTTTTTGTTACTGACTTAATATCTCTTAGCATAATGTCTTTGAGGTTCATCCATGTTGTAGCAGATATCAGAATTTCCTTCCCTTTTAAGGATGAACAATATTTCATTGCATGTACCACACTTTGTCCATTCATCTGTGATGAATGCTTGAGCTTCTAATGCTGCTACAAACATGAACATGGGTGTACAAACATCTATTCAAGTCCTTTAAAATTTTTTGGATATATACCCAGAAGTGGAATAGTTGGATCAGATGGTAATTGTATTTAATTTTGTGAGGAGCTGCTGTACCATTTCCAAAGGGGCTGCACCATTTTGCATTCCTACCAGAAGCGTACAAAGGGTTCCAATTCAATTTCTCCACATTCTCATCAACACTTGTTATTTTTTTTTGTTTATTTGTTTGTTTAAGTAATAGACATCTTAATACGTGTGAAGTAGTATCTAACTGTGATTTTGATTTTCATTTTCCTAATAATTAATGATGTTGAATATCTTTTCATACTCCTGTTAGCCATTTGTATACCTTTTTTGGAGAAATGTCTATGTATTTAAGATATTTGCTTATTTTTTAATATGGTTTTTTGTTGTTGAATTGTAGGAATTCTTTGTATGTTCTGGATATTAATCTCTTATCAGATATATGATTTGTAAATATTTTCCTTCATTCTATATGGTACCTTTTCACTCTATTGATAGTGTCTTTTGATACATAAAAGTTTTTAATTTGAAGTCAAATTTATCTATTTTTTCTTTTGTTGCTATGTTTTAGTGTCATATCCAAGAAATCATTGCCAAGTCCAATGTCATAAAGATTTTCTCTATGTAAAAACAAAGAAATATCTTTGGTATAAATTATGTTTGCCTAAGTTCTATCTTTAAAATCCAAATCTCTTGCTAAGTCTGCAGAATGTAATTAAGTTTCATTTATTTTCTGCTTTCATCTCCTATTCTCTAAACCTGCTTTGAGTACCTTCTTATCACTGTGGTTGCTTACAAGGGCAAGGTGTCAATTGTGTGATCCCATTACATTGTCTGTAAATGTTCTCAATATATTCAAAGGATTTAAAAATGTTTTAAAGTAAATCAAGTTTAGGTTTGCGTTGGTCTACCCACATGAGAAACTTAAAGACTTGCAGATTAAAAACTACACTTCCCAATTAGTTGACTATAGTGGGAAAGAGGAGGGAGAAAAAAAAAAAAAAGATGTGTCTGCTTCATGTGATTGATAGACAGTGTAGACAGTGTTGGTTTTTTTTTTGTTTTGTTTGTTTGTTGTTGTTGTTTTTTGTTCTCTCTCAATTTTCTAAAACGAAACCGAAAAATTCCCAGGTAAGGGGCACTTCATCTGGAGAAGGGGATGTCAGAAAGATGCCAAGTAGTAAGAAATGGGGATGGTAGAAAGCTGTGCCATAAACTTGATAGCTTTTTCATGGAATCTACTGATGTGGTTCATACCTACTAGAATGCATGCTGAATAATATTATAGCAGCGAATTAAATTCACACTTTTGAAATGAGCTATTGGAACACATATCTAAGCTTCATTAACCCCTAATTAACAGAGGCCCTTGTTGGGAATTATACTTCTTCCCATTGGGAAAAATGGGAAAGTTTTTATTTTTATTTTAAGGCAAAACAGAGCTACATGAATAATTAATTTTCAGCAAGTTGAGAAACTGATTTCTAGAAAAGGAATAATCCCCTAACGTTTGGAGAATTCTGCAAAAAGGCATTTTGCTTGTGTTCTGAGAGGTGTTTTGTCCCCTGATAAATCTCCAATATTGATCATTGAATTAATCCATCCTATGTCCCTCCATAGTTGATTACTGCTGCTTTAAGGCTTGTTACATAGAAGTCTTTCTGACTTTTAAATTTCCAAACTTGGGTGATAACTATGTTTGTGGATTGTTTAGTATTCACCATGGGTTCTGAGTTTTCTGCCTTTAAAGACATATAATAAGGACAGTTTTTCAAATGTTTGTATAAACTATGTGTATATGTTATATACATATGTTTACACATTTTATGCATTTTATACAATGAATTCCAGGTGACGGCAAAGTAGATGATTAAAGTATGTTTTGATATCTGGAAATTATATTGGGCTTTATGAATTTTTGGAAGGGCTTTGGAAAATTTTTGCTTTATGGGATTTTCTGTGAAGAAGAGTTTACTAGAAAGGAAAATGTATATTTTCCATAATTCTTATTTATCGCAGTGAAAGCAATAAATTAGATATATACATTTTTAAAAACAGCTTAAAGCATACTGCTTTGATATACTAAATAAATGGCAGTTTATTTTGGGGTTTTTTAAAATCATGGGGATGTTTAAATTACATAACCACCTGCTTGTCACTCCTACCCATACTAATAACTGGCATATGAAAATTTGGAAAAATAAAACACATATTTTCCATCATGTCAAAATGGCATGTGGTTTTGATCCTGAGAATGGAGGGTTTCCATCAGACTGCCCTATCTGAAATCTCTGGGTCTATTTCCTCCCTTGCCTGGACTGCTGTTACTGGTAGTTGGTGTTATTCAATTATCTCTACATTTTAACCTTGGTGTTTACCTCTAATGTCACTCAAGTCAGTACATGATTCATTGCATCTGGAACCTATAAACAGGTTTTGGCAGAAAAAGGACAATGTGTGGCAGCTGCATTTGGAGTAAAGGGGACAATGCATTTGAAACTGGGCTCTAAGAGCTTAGAAATTCAATTACGCATTCATGGTCCAGGGCTAGGTACCACAATGCCTGGCCCCTGGTGAGCACCCAGTGAATGTTCACGAAGATGATGGTGATGATTTTCATCAACACAGCCTGTATTTACAAGAAAGGCATCTGCGCTGCAGTGGACAGGCAAGTTCCCCGAAGATTTTTGAGATTTCCTCTCAGTTCTGAAACACATCATTTAATCTTTCTGGGTTTCCTCATTCCTCATGTAGGACTGATGATTTGTGATGTTAGCCTTACAACAAATAACATTTTGTATCATTAAATACCAGACAATACATGTATGAATGCTTCCTGGTAAAACATGATGCTACTTAGATATCGGGAGTTCTAAAAATATAAATTAACATTTCCTTTGTCTTCCTAAAACGTACATCAATCTTTACTCTGAAGCTTAAAAAGTGAGGGAAGGGTTAGTTAGTCAAGGCCAGTGAAGATACCAGGTACAGGGTACAGGATGGGTTTCTCTGGTTTCTGAGCTTGGTTTTCCTTTGCAAAGCATTGAAGCTTTGCCCTTTTGTTTGTGTGAGGGAATAAAAAAGTTAGATCTTCTTTTCTCCTCCGGAAGCAATGCAAGCAAAACCAATTATATTTAAATAACCATTCTCAGAAGTGGAGTCAGAATGTGGGCTTTAAAAGTTTCTATCTCCCAGAGGACACATGTGGTGGCTGTGGTCAGGATCAGGAAGGCTTTGTATGTCCTCAGCCTAAATAGAGAGAGGTTGTGAAGACATAGCAGTCCTGTCACATTTGCTGTTTATCTTTAATAGTCTTAGCACTTCCTGAGCAAATTAAAGGCCTATATCAGGTCTTTAGACTTCTTGGCATCATAAATTTAAAAATTCTATGTTGCATGTCCTGTGGGTGGAGATTCACTTATGTAGTGAGAGAAGCCCCTGGGCCTTCTGCCCAGCAGTAACTCCCCTTTTCAGCAGTAACGTCAGTGAAGGAAGAAAAAGCAAACATGTTCGCTATGAAAATTACTTCTCAATGAAGGCCATTATGGTGTCATATTTATTTTCTGTTGCTGCATAACAAGTAACCACAATCTTAGTGACTTAAAACAACTCCTGTTCATTACCTCACAGTTTCTGTAGGTCAAATGTCAGGACATAAAGTAGCTGGGTTCTTTGGTCAGGGTCTCATATGACTGACACCTTGATAGATACATTTTCACCTGGAGTCCAAGGTCTTCCTTAAAGCTCACTTGGGTTGTTGGCAGACATCAGTTCCTTTCAGCTCTAGAACTGAGATCCTCATTTTCTTGCTGGCTGGGACCATTTTCAGCTCTTAGAGGCTGCTCTTGGATCTTTAGCTTTATGGTGGTTCACATAATCTCGCAGTTTGCTCCTTTGAAGGCCAGTGGAGTATCTCTTCTTTTAAGGGCTCATCTGAATAGGTGAAGTCCATCTTCCCTTTGGTTTACCCAAAGTCAATTGATTCCTGAACTTAATTACACCTGCAAAATTCCTTCACCATTGCCGCGCTCCAATGTAACCTAATCATGGGAGTGGTTCCCCATGGTGTTCCCTGGCTCTGCTCCTAATTAAGGGAAGGGCATTGTGTATGGCAGGTACTCCAAGGCCAGGAATCCTGGGGAGTACATCAGACTTATGCTTACATTTGGGGATTTGAGAAGGTCTCTAGACACAGCCTTTGTAAAGGTCAGGTTCTGCTGGCCTTGCCATGATCTGTCCATGTCTTCCCAGAGTCTACATATTTCCCTTAGTCCTGGGCTTTCCTGGAGAACCAAGGAATGGACACACTCTGAATCACTTCTGTTCCTAGAGGCTTTAATTAGGCTTTTAGTTTTAGAGGTTCAGGTTTGTGGTGGCCTCTGGGGAGGTCACAAATGAGGGGATCTAAACTCTTGGTAGAATATCCATCTCTATATTTAGTATTTCTCAAAGCTGGAGCATGTCTGTTGCCAATACAAACACTGGGAGAAAAGTTGGCTTTGTCTGGTTTGGATCCAAATGTAAGAAATTTGGTGTGGAGTCACCTCAGACCCAGAAAAGTGTCTAGGCAGCTCCTTGCCTCTGTGAGCTGTGGGCATGATTCCTCCAAAGAGCAGGAAAGGAGTAAGGGAACCACTAAAGGGAACCCAATTTGTTTGTGTTAATCAGAAACCTGCCCACTTTTCGAATTGATTGTTCACTACAAAGTACCTTGATGCTTCTTTAGCCTGGGAGCTAAATGTAATCAAGTTTTGTTTGCTTTTGTAAAATATTTTTTTTGCAAATCTTGAGAGATCATTATTTCTATTGTATGAAGTTGGTGGCCCCAACATTAAAAGCAATTAGAGCAGATGGCAGTGAATACTTCTACTGTAAAATACATGGATGCTTATAAACTGGTTTTCACTCTATGGGCTTCCTCCTTTTCTCTGTGCAACCACATATTTGAGAAGGAGGGGAAAAAAGGTTCCCCTGGTGTATGCAACTGAGGAGCTGTCAAAAGGTTCATAGCAGGGAGAGTGCGCTCCCGTGTATTCAATCACTAAAATTAAGTGTTTTCGAAGGCAGTGCAGTCGCGGGTCCATTGCATGGGGAAATAACATGCTGTAGTCCATCACTTAAAATGTTAACCTTGTCTCTTACTAGTGACTGGGAACAGAAACACATGCTCTGTGCTCGCTGGTTAAATGGCAGTATGTCAGCTCTGTGGAAAAGGCTAGTGTGTATCTGTCAATCTCCTGATTTGGCTGTGTGTGTGTACGTGTGCGTGCACCTGTGTGCGGCATGCACACACACATACACATTTCCAATCATCTTTATGTAGCCTTCGAAGACCTGCTTTATTGCTTACTGGAAAATAAAAGAATTGAACCAGTTTCTAGCATTTCAATGTATATCCTTTCCTAAGTTGTTTTTGCTTGCCAGTCCTCAAGCTCTTAGGTAGCTGCATTATAATTACCAATTTTTCATTATAGAAAGTTTCATTTTGAACATATTTGAATGTTGATGGAGTATAGATGTAGCATGCTGAACAAATTATAGATAATCAGACAATATCATTTCTTACTGATATATGAATTGACAAATATCAGGAGCCAGCAGACTTTTTCTATAAAGATCCAGATAGTAAATATTCTAGGTTTTGTAGGCAATATAGTCTCTGTCACAAATTGAAAGCAGTTATAAACAATATATAAATGAATGATTGAAGCCATTAAAACTTTAATCAAAACATTGGGTCAGTCAGGTTGACGCTGCAGTTTGCTGACCCTGATATATACTACTGAACATTTTACGTGATTCTTTTCTCTATGACCCGTGCAGAACATAAGGCCTTTATGCAGTGGGATGAAGTGAATGTCCCATTGCATCAGCAGGAAGACTGTAGCGCTGTGCAGTATTACTTCCCTTCATGCCAGCCGCCCTGCCTGTCTCCTTGCTGACCCCACAGCACAGCAAGTGGGCTCCTTCCCCCGGCTCTTCCCCAGACAACCTTTGGCTTGCATTCCAGTCTCTGCTCCAATCCTTTGCCAGAGGTGTAGTCCCTGATCATTCAGTATGAATAGCTCCTTTCAACCTTGCACTTGTGATCCACTTCACTCTATTTTTCCCCCCCAGAGCACATTGTTTGTTTTAGGTATTGAACTGTTACCTCTCTAAAATATAAGCTCCGTGCGGTCAGGGATTTGTTTTGTTTTGTGCCTAGACCAGTGGTCGGCAAACTGCGGCTCGCGAGCCACATGTAGCTCTTTGGCCCCTTGAGTGTGGCTCTTCCACAAAATACCACGGCCTGGGCAAGTCTCTTTTGAAGTAGTGGCGTTAGAAGAAGTTTAAGTTTAAAAAATTCGGCTCTCAAAAGAAATTTCAATCGTGTACTGTTGATATTTGGCTCTGTTGACTAGAGAGTTTGCCAACCACTGGCCTAGACCAATGCCTAGTAGGTAGTAGTTCCTCAATAAATACTCATTGAATTCAGAGACCCATTTCCTCCTTAGTACTAGGCAAGAAAAGAGTTTGTGATCATTAAGTGAGATAATACCTGCTCGGTGCACTAAAAAAATGTTAGCCATTATTATTAATTTTAAAAATTAAAAGCATTTAAAACTGAAAGTGGAGAAGGCAATACGTACGTTTTTCAATTGTGAGTACTAGTGAGCTATAAGTATAATGTCTAGCTGCCATTATCATTATTATTTTCTCCAACAGGTGAAATAATATTCAGGCTTATAATTCAGAAGAGACATTATTCAAAGACATCTGAAGACCCAAATAGAAGAGAAGATAAAGAAAGGCTCTGTAAATTTGTACTGTTTGTAGACTATAATAATCTCCTGAAGCTGGAGCGCTAAAATAGCTTCCATGTACCAAACTCTGAGCTAATATCAGTATTCTTTGAGAAACCACAGAATGTAAGATGCGTATAGAATTGATGGCTAAGCTAGTGAATTGGGGACAAAGAGTAAATTTGAATTGGGCACTAGTCTCTTGCAAATGTTGACATTTCTTTGAGTAGTCAAACTGCTGGGCAATATGGAAGGACTTTCTCATATTATCTCATAATCGTGAAGGGTTTATAAGCACCGAAAAAAGAAAGTGATCACTTAGAGTCAGCATGAGCTCAGTAGGAACAAATTATGCCAAAGTAATTGAATTTCCTTTTTGTTCCCTAAGGAGTTATTAGATTATAGGTCAGGGGCTCTATTTGTAATCTTGGATTTGTAGATGTTTGACTTTTCTACAATGAGCATATTTTTTTTGTTTTGTTTTTTAATCAACTGAAATAATCTTAGCCTGTGTTAATTTATCTGTAGTGTCCAGATTAAAAAAGACCAGTTGATCAATACACTGGATTTCACCTGTAAGGCAGTCTCTACCAGGGTCAGCCACAACCTCTGAACTCCCATAGCTCCTTGGTTTTGCCTTTAATTGTTGAATTAATCACACTTTATACTAATTATCTGGATATTTGTCTTTTTCTCAATAATATGAGCACCTTAAGAACAAAGCTGAGGTCACATGTATCTGAGAGAGAGAGAGAGCGAGAGCGAGAAAGAGAAAGAGAGAGAGAGAGAGATCTTAATATTGGTTCAGTTATAACAGGTTTGGGATTTTAATTGGCAATTTAAACATCATCCAACATTATAATGCAATTATTTAAATAACCAACAGTATTAGTCGGGAGAGCAAATATTATTTAATAAATGGTGTGACAACAGTTAACTATTTGGGGGGAAAAAACAAAAGCTAAAAACAAAAATGGAAAACTTCCCACCAACATACATTCTTAATTAGGTGAGGATTAACATGCAAACATAAAATCTACAAATCAAGAAATGATGTTTATATATGAATGAAAAAAGGGTATCATATGCATAAAATAATAGAGGATGTCACAAAAGAAAAGATAAGTATGTTTGCTTTTATAAAAATTAAAACATTTCTATGTAGAAGAGCACTGGAAAGGTTAAAAAACAAATTTAAGCTTCATATCAAATTATTTTAGTTATTAAAATTATATTTTAAATTAAGGCGTAGTGATTATGAGCCCAAGTAAGAGTTGACTATTCATTCACTCCAACATACTTTTGGGGTACCTACTGTACAACAGGCATTGTTGTATGTACTGTGGATACCAGAGAAAACCAAGAAGCTCTCATGGAACTCACATTCTGCTGGGGGTTGACTAACTATAAATAAATAACTGTACACCACGTTTCAGTGATGATAAGTGCTTTGGAGGAAACAGAGCAGGGTAAGGAGTATAGAGAACGTTGGTTACAGGGACCTGTCTTTTCCTATTTCCAAGGCTTTCATGCTGAAGAAGACATTCTGGTGAGGTGTCAAAACACTTCTTCCTTGTCTTTGTCATCCAGGAGACCCTGTGACTAGAGAGATTGCCGCAGTCTTTCTCCTCCGCTACCCAGCTTAACACATGCGCTCACAAAAAGGTCTTTGCTTTGCCTGGTTGTTGCAACTTGCTGATCAATGACTTCTTTCAAGATAACTCTGGTGGTGTTGCTAATACATTTAAGGTGACATGTGAGATTTGCAGACACTGCACATTCCCTAAAGTTCAGAGAAGTGCTGACATGCTGTAAGAAGAAAACAAATTGCATAAGCTTCCTAGCTGAGGCAGGGAAGTGTTTGCTTGTGTTTTCTGGGTTTCTTTGGGCTGCATATACTGAGGTAAAGGTGAGGGCATGTTCTGGATAATTCTTAAATCTCTATTTCCACACCCACCTCCTATGCCCATGGCGAAATGGTTTTCTTCACCTACAGAATGGTAGTGAGTGATTCATTTATCTCAAAGAAGGGAACTAAAGCTAAAGGCTGAGCACCTTGAGAGCTAGCATGGAAAGAGCTTAAAGCATTTTTGGTGAAAGTGAAACCTACGTTGACCTATAAGCTGAGCTGATGACATAGAGCATGGCTTTCACCAAAAACATCATACTGATATCTGCTCAGAGGCTTTTAAATATATTGACAAGACATCTTTTATCAATACTGTCACTCTTCTTTGCTGGGATCAAAGTGATAGTGATTGGAGGATAAAGATGTTGGAAAGTGAGCCATCCCCATTGTTTTCATGGGGCATTGCCCTGTGTAAGCCATTATACTATCAGTGTGTCAACTCTGAAAATGTAGCAGAGCTAAAATTCTTATGGCACAGCCCAAGCCGGTGTGGCTTAGTTGGTTGATTGTTGCTGGTTTGGTTCTTGGTCAGGGCACATGGCCAGGTTGTGTGTTTAATCCCCAGTAGGGGGTGTGCAGGAGGCAGCTGATCCATGTTTCTATTTCACATCGATGTTTTTTTTTCTCTCTCTTCCTCTCCCTTCCTCTCTCAAATCAATAAAAAAATATTAAAAAAAAATTCTTATGGCACATACATGTATTCATGGATTCATGGATTCTCCAACATGCAGTCATGGAGATACATTGCTCTTCTACTTCCCCAGGTAGCTGTTAGATAATTGAGGATGCATGAATTTTCTAGGACTTTTTGTATTTAATCAATCATGTACTAAAGCATGAATCACCAATAAAAACTTATACATTTCACTTATTATTCTAAGGAGAAGTTTGGGCACAGGAAAACTTGGGTCTTTTGAAACTTAATGCTTGACATTTGTATTCTTTTGGAATCTACCACACTGATTAGAGAAAGTTAAGGTGAAAAAAAATCGGCAGAAGATTTCATAGGGAAACTGAATCTGAATCTTGGGCTTAATTTAGATACACTCATCATTTGGTTTAAATTTAAATAGAGTTTGAAAACAGAAAGGAATGTCGGCTAAATCCAACAAGTCAGGAGATCTATGGGATATAGCACTTGTAAGTATTATAGGCTTTATCACCTATTTGTCTATTTATTGTATCTGGATGGTGCTTAGGAATATGTCGTATGTAATATCTAGAAATGTGTACCTGGAGTTAACAGGTATATTATTAATTTAAGAAATTAAGTAATTGATTTTTATTGTGCACTTATTATGTGCCTGACACTTTTTAGGTTATTAGGAATATAACATTGACCAAAACATAGTCCCTGCTATTTATTTGAGTAAGCTCAATATATGATAAATACATAAGGAATTCTATGATACAATACCTGGATGGAAGTATTAGGGGAGAAGGAGTGATTAGATTAGAGATATTATTTTAATAAGGAGACAGGGAAAGATGTATTATTTGAGCAGAGACCTGAGTAAAGTAAGAGAGTGAGCCATGAAGATACTTTGTGGAAGAGTGTTCCAGAGGAGGCCACCATGAGTGAAAAGCTTGCTCTGCATGATCTAGTCTATTTCTACCCCAGTGGCCCTTGACACAGAAACTAAGCTCTTTGATCCTTTGCTTTCTCAATTGTAAAGAGGACATAACAATATTGGACCTTTCTCTCTGCTAGGTTGGGGCTGAGTATAGCAATGTTTGAAGGCTGACAGGACAAGCCAAGATGGTGTAACACAAGGAAGGCAGCTAATGATACACATGTTTCAGAGTAAGAGAGAAAGTCTTTAAAATTCACTTAGAGCTATGACAGGCATCAGTGCTAATTCTAAGTCATAAAATGTTCTCAAACTAATGAATGGAAGATACCATGGAATGGTCTTCCTTTGACCCCCTCATACCTAATTAATGTCTAGTTATTTCAGATCTTTCCATTGGGATTTCCATCATGAGCCCTGGGTTTCTTTGTAAGTACTATCATTGAGCTATGGATATGACCACCAGATTAATGTCTCAGAAAGAGTTATGCTGCTGAATTATTCAAACTTCTTACAGCTCATCCACATATCTCACCACACTTGCTGGTCTTCCTTAAGACCCTGAGCTTAGGGTTTGAAAGAAACTTCCTGGTTCCTTTTTAAAATCTATTCCTCTCCCCTGTGGCCCTTGCCTTGATTTGTTCTCAGACTGTGAAGCCGAAGTGTCCTTTGAGGATGTCATTAATGACAGATCCCTGGGCCCCACCTCCTGAGCTCTTGATTACCTCACTTCAGCAGGGAGGAAACCTGCCCCTTAAACAGCTCTGGGCTGAGACACTGTCAACATCATCTTTGAAGGGATAGGATTTCTCTAGGATCCTTTCTATCTCGGACTGTATAGAAATGCAAGCTTTTCAAATATCCTTTTATGGTGAACTCAGGGCTGACATTGCACATGATCTGGTTCACCCTTCTCTGCAGTTGACTTTACTATCCTGATTTGGCTCTCTTTTCTACCTTTTCACCACTTTGTTCCACTCTAATTTCCTACTACGTGCTTCCCTTTTCTTTTATTGATTCTATGGGAGTGAATTAAAGGATTTGTAAGAATGTATAATATATAACCTTTTAAGGAGCATTTTTAATAATCTCACCTCCCTATACCTAGTGTCTGTAAAATCAGCAGAGGGCTAAAATTCTCTCCTGCTTTTTGAGTCTGTGGATGCATCATGGGGACTTGGTTCACACGGCTCATTACAATTCTCATGTACCACACATTCTTCTTTCTGTGGTGCTGGGCTGCTCATCACTATGTCTCATGCTTTTCTCTCTTACATTGGGATGACTCACTGACTTGTTTTCTCCTTTGCAGGTATAGAAAATGAAAAGATCCTGCTTTCCTTATTTCAAAGCCTTACTGGGGATTGGGTTGAGCATACAACTTGTGACTATTGAGCTGGGTATTAGTACCCACTCCTGGAAAATCTACTGGTTCTCCTGGCAACACATTTTTCCATTTTTCTCTCTCAGAAACACTCCAGGGCACTATTTGCTGTGTAGGTGTAGTTATTGGCATTATAAACATGCCTCCCTTCTTAATGATCTTTTCCCATCTGCCTTTAACACCTCATGAGAGGACCTTCTAGGCAGTCACTTTATAGGAACTCAGGCTTCACATTTGGTTGGAATGTGTGTGGGAAGGAATGTGTGGAGAGAGGCATACGCATGTTGTGTGTATTACCTTGAGGGAATCACCTTCTCCATTCTGATTTCATTATATTTATCATCATTATGGTTCCATAACTGCACAAGACATTTAGACATATTCTTGGCCTCTTGCATGAGCCAAATATTGCTTTCTGTGAGTTGAACACCCTCCTTTTGAAAAAACATGATTTCAGTGTGACCATAAATAGGGAAGCCCAAAGTTTTGAGAGGGAACCCGAAGACCAGTTGGGGAGGGGGGCCTCCTCCTCTGGGCTCCTCCTTGACTTCTCCCTGCCCCTCACTCAAAGGTTCTGGGCTACCATCTCAGGTCGGTTGGCATTTCACCTGTGTCTGGGCTTTTTCAGCACCGATGCACCAAGCACAGAGGGAAAGGCAACAACACAGTAATACCAAAACAGGTAGAGTGTGGGAGGATGGATCTGAGCACTTAGAAAGAAGAATGTTCCTATAAAAAAGAGGCACTTGCAGTACAGCCAGTGAAAAATGATACCAATTACATAAAGCAAAATGCCACCCATCATGCAGAACATTTTAATTCTCTGTATTTCAGGCTATTTGCAACTTTTTTGTCCAAGACTCAATACATGTCTGTAAAAATAAAAAATAGAATCTACCCCATCTGTTAAGTAGAAGGGGGTTTATGCTAGAAAAAAAAAAAGGTGAGTAAAACATTACAAACCTGTCATTGGAGAATTCCAGCGACCAGGCACAAAGGGACTTTAGGTATAATTTTGCCCCTTCCATATTTTTCCCTTTTTGATTTAGTTGTATGCAGAAGAGAGGGTGGCTAATTTTATTTAGACTTTTAAAATTATATTTAAATTAAGTTTAGTGTAAGGAGTTTATATTTTGATTGCTTACTCATTCTATCCAGCTTTAAAACAAAACAGAACAACAAAACTCTGTTTTCCAGGGTAATGTTTCCTTTCATTTCTGCCGGAGGTGGTCAAGGGCTTACAGCTGGTTTCCTGAACGGGCGCCACAAGATGGCGACAACGTCACGGTGGAGAACGGCCAACTGCTCCTGCTAGACACCAACACAAGCATCCTCAACTTCCTGCACGTTAAAGGTTTGTAGAATTTGGAGATCGGTGATGACATCAGTATATACATTTCTATCACTTTTATGGGAAAGGAGGGAAGGTAGTTATTTTAGATAACTTCTAGTACTTGTTGACAATTTATTCTTGGACCAAATTGAGATTTTGCTATGAAAGGAAGAAGTGGTCATAGGGTTCAAAATGAAAGCTCTTTCTTTGGATTCTTGTAAGCACAGAGCTTGATTATATTAATTTTTTAAATACAAGGAAGTTACCAGTTTTCTCAAAGAATATGCTTTCTTACTCAAGCACTTTGTAGTCATGCTTGTCCAGGGCAGCCCCCACAATGTAGCAAAATGCTCTGACATCGGTTAATGCTGCTGCCTTTGAAATTCCCTGCCAAAAAAAGCGACGTTCTCCTGCTTTTACCCTGTTGTGGTTTTGACTTCCTGGTCCCAAGGAAAGTCATATAAATAGGCTTCCTTATTGCAAAACCAGCCACTTAGCTCTAGGGTCTGGGATTTGGAAGAGACTAAGAATTCAAATTTCAATTTCTTCACCACATCACCAAGTGACTAATTCAGTCATTTCGCCTCTTTGTTTACTTATCTGTTAAATGAGAATAAAAAGTATTGCTCATTTCAGTGGCTGATAATAACAAATGGTTATCAAAGTGACTTTGTTCATTGGTAAATAAAAATTGCTTGGGAAATGATTAGTAATAGATATCTATAAAACTCTTCACTAAAACACTATTTTTTACTAGAAATATATTTAACAGTTCCAGAAGGATTTCTTCTTGTTAAAATAAGAGCAAGGCTACATGAGAAAAAAAAAATAATATTTTGAAGAGATTAACTGATACCATTTTGATACTTGTCTCTTACAGATGGCATTTTATCATTGTACTAGAGGTCTGGTGCATGAATACGTGCATGGGTGGGGTCCCTTGGCCTGGCCGGTGATCAGGGCCTATTGGGGCCTGCCAGCTGGGGAGAAGAAATTGCGGGAGGAACCACAGCCAGCTGACCGTGGGAGGTTGGCCAGCCGCGGGAGGTTGGCTGTGGGAGCTGACCAGGGGGCAGCTCCTACGGGTGTCATAGTGACCAGTTGACTGGTCGCTTAGGCCTTTATATATATAGATACTCTGTAAGCTGTTTTACTTTTCTGTATTAGCAAAGAGAAGTTTGCAGGCAAATCATTTAATTAGCACCTGTTAGGAAAAATGGTGAATCAATTTACACTCTTGCCTTTGTGGTGTGTGTGTGTGTATAACCAGTGGCCATGGGGGATGTCATCTTATTGACAGCCATCTATGGTCTGCAGACTAGCAATGACAAAGGAAAATTGCAGACTTAAAGCCTCAGCTCAGAGAGAAGATACTGGTTGGAGACCTTTAACCAGGATTCTCTTCAAAGGAGTCAAATCCACTGGAGAATGAGATGCCCTTCAGGCACTCAAGTGTTCTTGATTTATGCCATTTGGGAGAAGTTTTCCCACTAAAAGTCCTCAGACTCAGCCTGAGTCTGGATGTCCCATTAGGTCCAGGTAAATGTTCAATCAAGGAATGGTGTTGATAGGGCCAAGAACTGAAGATGGAGAAGAAACTTCAGAGGGAGAATAGAGGGTAAAAGAAATGCAGGGACGTGCAGAATATACAGTTGGCTTCTCACTCTCAGAGATTTCAAGATCTGAGCAACCCAAATACTTGCCCCAACCTCTCAACTTTCAAGAATGATTTTCCTTAATATTCCTGGTTCAGGCCATATTTCACTCCCATATTGTTTAGAATAAATGAATCCAATTTGGGAGGGTAGAACCTCATCCTATGCAGAGAGAAGGTCTGTTATCTGAAGGATCCTCTTTCTTTTAGGAAGTAGGACCATTGATAGGAATGTGAGGGTAAGTAGTAGACACCTGTTTCTGTACAGATAGGATACAAGAATTGTTGGCAGGGAGCAGGGTTGCCTAGAATAAAACTGTGAGTGTTTTATTATAGAGATATGGGTCATAGCTTCTAGAAAGAATGAGAACAGAGAAAGGACACAGATCAACTTTAATTCAACAGATGACTTGTGAATGCTTGTTAAGTGGCCTATGACATCTGTATAAGATACAGAAAATAATCCTATCTAATAAAAGAATGATATGCAAATTGACCATCACTCCAACACACAAGATGGCTGCCCCCATGTAGACACAAGATGGCTGCGACAAGATGGCCAGCAGGGAAGGGCAGTTGGGAGGGACCAGGCCTGCAAGGGAGGGCAGTTGGGGGTGATCAAGCCTGTAGGGGAGGGCAGTTAGGGGTGACCAGGCTGGCAGAGGAGGAAAGTTGGGGGCGACCGGGCCTGCAGGGAAGAGCAGTTGGGGGGAACCCAGGCCTGCAGGGGAGAGCAGTTGGGGGGGACCCAGCCTGCAGGGGAGGGCAGTTAGGGATGACCAGGCCTGCAGGGGAGGGCAGTTAGGGGTGACCAGGCTGGCAGAGGAGAAGTTAGGCATCAATCAGGCTGTCAGGGGAGTGGTTTGGGGGTGATCAGGCTAGCAGGCAGAAGTGGTTAGGGGCAATCAGGAAGGCAAGCAGGCAAGCAGTTGGGAGCCAGCAGTCCTGGATTGTGAGAGGGCAGTCAGACATCCCTCGAGGGGGTCCCAGATTGGAGAGGGTGCAGGCTGGGCTGAGGGACCCCCCCTCAATGCACAAATTTCGTGCATCGGGCCTCTAGTGAAGAATAATAGTTAATATCAGGAGTGTGTATTATCACTAAAGAAAAAATAATTAAGGAGAAAATAGAAAAGGGTAAAATTTCTAGTTCTAAAATATGTGATGCAGGCAGTAACACAGAATATATTCCAGAGTAATGAGAGTATCAAGGATGTAAGATTAGAGTTGGATGGTGGAGAGATGGTGAAGAGCATATCATTTGTGTCTGAGACCAGTTTTGATCATGTAAATATCAACATACACTTTCCCATCTCACCTATTGGAATTGTACTTGTCTAATGATTAAGGCCAGAACCCTTGGAGGTGTCCTAGACTTCCTTCTTTTTCTCATATCCCTGAATCTTTAATATGTGTTGCATACATAAATACTTCAATTGGTACCAACTTAGTCTTATCAACATAATTTTGAGCCAGGATCATTTCTAATGACCTTTTAATTGATTCCCATGTTTCTAATTCTTTGTCTTCCTTGGTAGCAGAACCCAAGTTTTTATTTGGGAAAGCAATGAACTTGCTCAAATGCTATCTATTCCTGGCCTCCTTTGTGGTTGAGAGTTGGCCAATGAGTTGCAAGGGGAAGTGTGGTACAGGACATCTGGGAAGTTTCCTAGAATAGAACTAACATGATAGGAGGCATGTTCTATTTGTCCTTCTTCCTCTTCCATGCTTCCTGGAATGTAATTGTCATGGCTACATTTTCAGTTTTCATCTCTGACTATGAGGTGACTTGTTAAGAATGGGGAAGTAGTCCTACCCAGTTTTTCTCAGTGGGTAGAGCATTGGCCTGCAGACTGAAGTGTCCCAGGTTCGATTCTGGTCAATGGCACATACCTCAGCTGCAGGTTTGATTCCTTACGTGGTCTCACATTGATGTTTCTCTTTCTCTCATTCTCCCCCTCTCTTCCACTCTCTCTAAAAAAAATCAATGGAAAAATATATTTGGGTGAGGATTAACCAAGAATCCGCCCCCCCCAACCCCCCCCAAACAAATGAACAAATAAACAAGAAAGAATGTGAAGTAGAAGAATGAAAAAACCCAGGTCCTGATGACTTTGGAGTTGCTATAGTGTCATGGCAACTGGGACTGCTTGCCTTTGAAGTTACGTTTTGTGATAGAAAAACAAGCCTTCCTGTGTTTAAGTCATTGGTATTTGACTTTTATGCTATATACTAAAATATCCTTGAATAATTTATTTTCTATGTCCTTTAAAAATATGTCATAGCTTGTTACTTCTTTCCTCAACCCCACCCCATGGCTTCTCATCTCACTAGAAATAAAGTCTCAAGTCCTCACCATTAACAAACCTCTGATCCTTTCATTGACCTTGTCTTCCTCATTTACTCTGCTCCAGCTTTTCTGTGAATATACCAAGAACACACTTGCCTCAGGGCTTTTGCACATATTGTCCTATGCCTGGAATATCTCCCTACAAATATTCATGTGGTTGGCTCACCTATTTAATTCATGAGAAAATGTCAGCTTACCAGAGAGGCCTTGTTTGGCCACCTTTACTAAAATTTTATTTTGCTTTTCTTTTCTTAACAGCACCTATCACCATATGACATAGTATGAACTTGTTTGTTTAAAATCGGTTTCCTCTGCTAGAACAAGATAAGAAAGGCAAAGGACTTCACTAGTTTATTCATTACTGTCTCTTTAGTGTCTAGGACAGTGCCTGACACATAATGAGGACTCAAAGAATATGTGTTAATGGTTGAATAAATGGACAAAGAGGTGCAGGTCTGGATGAAATTTAAGAAATATAATTTTTAAACTATTGCTCTCTTAAATATCACTTTCCCTAGCTAATTTATTTTCACTGTCTTTAGTTATTCTGACTGATATATATTATACTAGACGCCTGGTGTACAAAATTCATGCATGTGGGGTATCCCTCAGCCCGGCCTGCACCCTCTCGCAATCTGGGAATGCTGGCTCCTAACCACTCACCAGCCTGCCTGCCTGATTGCCCCTAACCACTCTGCATGCCTGCCTGATCGGCCCTAACCCTTCTGCTTGCCTGCCTGATTGCCCTTAACTGCTCGCCTGCCTGCCTGATTGCTCCTAACCACTCTGCCTGCCAGCCTGCTTGCTTCCAACTGCTGCCCCCACCAGCCTTATTGCCCCCAACTACCTCCCCCCATGACGGCCTGATCTCCCCCAACTGCCCCCACTGCCAGCCTGATCTTCCCCAACTGCCCCCCACTGCCGGCCTGCTCGCCCCAACTGCTCCCCCAACTGCTCCCCCTCCCCCCCGCTGGCCTGCTCTCCCCCAACTGCCCCCCTCCCGCCCCCGCCGGCCTGATCACCCGAAATTGCCCTTCCCTCCTGGCCTGATCACCCCTAACCACCTCTGCCTCGGCTCCGCCACCATGGCTTTGTCTGGAAGGATGTCCAGAAGATCTCCCGGTCTAATTAGCATATTACCCTTTTATTAGTATAGATATTTACATCATACCCATACATATATACATACATATACCTATGTGTAAATGTATGTCATTAGGAGTTGTTAGGACTATAAAATCGATTGGTAAGTAATTCAAGTGTCTCGTTGATATAGCACAGCCTTAAACCTCTAATGTTTTCTCTTGGTCTATAATATGTGTGAAAGTACGTGAAGGATAATAAAAAGCTATCCAAGTATAGGACTAAACCATTATTCTCCTCCTCATCAACAGCAAGTCACTCTCTCAATGTTTATTACTGTCTATCCTTTTCATACCCATTCATAGTATCAGAAAAATAGTTGAGTGGGATTTTCTTTATTTTTCTGATACCCTGCATAGGCTGAGATAAAGCATGGAAAATTTCAAGCCAAAAAAACCCCCACTTTCTTAAAAAAATTTTACCAAACAAAATATAAAGTATTATTAGTGGAAGTACTTTCAGTCATTTTCACAATATTATACAGAGTGCTTTCTAAATGAAGAGTGTACACAGTTTGGAAAGATTAGTATGAAATAAAAGTGAAAATAGATCACCTAAGAATGACATTTAGGACTGCTTCATGAAAACATTGCATCCTCTATATTATTTTGCCATTCATGGAAGCCAGCATTCTAATGTCTAGAGGACCAGGCTCCTATACCAGAAAAACCAACACTTGTGCATATGGCCCTCAAGAGTCTTGGACTCTCTGTGCTGTACTTATATTTTCATCTGTAAAATAGAATTGACACTTTTTCTTACAAGAACAACTTATATAGTAGAAAGGATTATAAATTTCTTTGAGGCAATTGGGAATGGTACCAGAGACAAGGTTTTCTCCATTATTTATGATGCTACATACACTGATCTTTGAACTTTATTGAAAAAATGGGCAGGTTATTTTGTGACCATAATAAAAGCTTTGACTATATATATTATTTTGTCCTAATTAGCAAAATATGAAGAACTTTTATTTACTTACCATTTCTACTTCTTCCCTCCATTTCTCCTCGCTCCTTTTTTTAAAAGTTGTTTTTTAGGGGGTACTGTTAAACACAAAAGAGAATTAACCCAATCAATTAATACTAATGAGCTGGGTTGGAAATAGGCACATTGCCTTGATTTAGTTAATTATATTTTTCGTTCTTTTATGTTAAGATGCCCAACGGCCATAGGCATCACTGAATTAAAATTTATTATTTTATTCCAAGTAATTATGATAAGCCATAATAACAAAGAAGGCATGTTGCCCTCATGTCAGAGACATTATGCATCCTGGGCTTGTGGCTGCAGTTGGGGAAGCATTCATATTTTCATAATGAAGCAATGAATCTCTATTCGGGTGGTCAAGCAACTTGACATGAAGTGGTCTAGAGATAATGATTAAGAAAGGGCCAATTAGGGGAGCATAAACCCTAGAAACGCCTCTTCCCTTGGTGCTGGGCTTTCAAAAGGAAGGCATTTTGTAGTTTCTTATTACTTACAATGCCATCACTTTAAAATACTTCACAGAAACTTGTTCCCCGTCTCTATTGCTGCTTAATGGTGTACTGGTTTCCTTTAATGTGATTTTCTATTTCTTGGTCTACTGGTGTACACCAAAGCACTTAAATGCGTGGCAGGCTTTTGAGTCAGAAAGAACTGAGTCTGAATCTGGGCTCTGTCCCTTACCTTCCTGTGACCTTGGGCAAGGTCGCATAAACCTCGGGTTTCGCCTCATTAGGGTCATGCCTCTTATAATGACAGCAATAGTAACCAAGATGGCTAACATTTATTGTTTGCTATTGTGTGGCAAGCTACAATGTATTGTCCAACTCATATGGATGTTTTGAGTATTAAATGAGGCAATATTTATAAAGCTCTTAGCATAGGACCTGTTCCAGAGTAAGCACTTGATATATGTTAGTTTTTGTTTTTTTTTCTGACTGATGGGCACAACAGAAGAGATGGCTGGCTATCAGGCCTAAGTTGCAATTTTATTTACAGATAGTGGCTGCTTCTGTATACAAAGCTAACTGGGTTACTGAAAGAATTAGCTGGGTAATGAAGTCCTTGGATTGCTTTTTGCCTCTGTTATCTTCAAAATGCATATTGAAGTATTTTTCTTTCTGTGGCAAGAGAAGGAAGAACCCAGAGGAGGAAGTAGCTGAGTCTATCCATTGGCTTGCCTCCGTTCATTCTCCTTGCTATTTTGGCTCAGTGGAAATGTGTTTCTCGGTGCTGTTTGGAATATGGTCACATTTTCTCCAATTTTTATTTTAGTTTTGAGGACACAGATCTTGTTAGTCTGTTATTTTTAGGATTTCAGTGGCATACAAATGTGTATTCTTGGCTTGTGGAGATGAGGTATCTTCTCTTGACCCACTCCCAAATTCCATGTAGAATTTCTTCATCCTTGGAAAGGGCTTGAGGAATTCAGAGTGAGGTATTTTTAAAAATACACTTTGATTGATTTTAGAGGGAGAGGAAGGGAGAGAGAGAAATAGAAACATTGATGAGAGAGAAACATTGATTGGCGGCCTCCTGCAGGACCCCTACTGGGGGTCGAACCGGAAACTGGAGCATGTGCCCTGATTGGGAATCTAACTGAACCACAACCTCACAGTGCATGGGATGACGCTCAACCAACTGAGCCACACCAGCCAGGGCCAGAGTGAGGTATTAAGTGCTGTGCCCAGCATAGCCATTTTGATCCAATAGATTATACACATGGTCCCTTCCAGTCAGCACTCAATCAGCCCCAGTTTCAGTAGGTGCATGCTTCACTTTGCAATGAGCTGGGTGTGCTATGAGATAGGACTTCCCTAGAACATTATGTGTGGTTGCTCTGTGCATCAGGTCTGTGTGAGTCTCTGGGCAGATTACCCTATGCCTATAGGTATAAGACTTAACAGATACCAGTGTGGATTTAAAGGAAACCCATCTAAAGGCAGGCTGGAGTTTTGATAAAAAATGAAATATTCTACATTAATATTGTCATGCTCAACATGTCTTGTGGGCTGGTCAAATTTGTCACAAATAAGCAAGTTAAAATAATTTATCTGCAAGTGGGCTATGAAAGGAGATTGAGTGGCTTCCTCTCTCAGCTGAACCACAGCTACCCTTCAAGGCAGGAGATGGGATGATTACTCGTATGTACAGACAATGTAACAAGGTTGACTCATTGCAGTTTGGTCAGTGAACTTGGGGCCTGAGTTCATATTTGAGGCAGCTACACTCTCTCCTGTGGCTTTGGGCAAGACTCTGGTCCTCAGATCAATGCACAAAATGGAAATGATGTTGACTCTCTTCCCTCTATAGGAAGAGAGTGGCTTGTATGAAACTCTACAGATGTTAATGTATTTGTGCAATCCTGTGGAGGAAGTACAGTAAAGGAGTTAGTAAACTTTCTTATGTTTTCAAGCCTGGTGCTTCAGAAGGGGCTGGGCAATAATCTAAGGAGAAGCCTGACCAAGAAGTTAGCATCCATAAGAATTAACCTGAGTTTTTTGAAATCTACCCTTAATCCTTTTACCTTGTGTATCTCTATGTGTCAGTTTTTTCTTGGTGACAAGTTACTGTTAATTATTTTATGAGAGGTGATTTTTGCCTATGTCCAAAGCTAAGTGTATCATTGATAGAATTTTTAATCAGCTAAGAACTTGAATAATTTTTATATCAATTATTTATAAATTTAATATTAGGGTGTGCTTTTTCCTTCACTCTATCTTTTTTGGCAAGGTGCAAATTTGGCTACAAGCTTAAGAAAGCAGGAGCCAGGTCTGCTTTTGCTTACCTTTCCATTGCCAGGACCATTATATCTCTAGGCACATGGCAAATATTCAAATAATTATTGAATGAATAAACCAATGAATGAATTTCTGACCTGAAGAGGCAGATAAATGTTAGCTATAAATTTCTCTATGATCAGAGTCCTTCCTGGTATCCTCAAATGTTAGTGGATTGGTTCAGATGGTGACCAATTTCATTTACTATTTGTGTATCAGGAGATCAGAGACAAAAGCTTTGTAATGTGGGGAACAGTTGACTCTGAAACCCCTTATTTTTCTCAATCCCAGGCAATGACTTCCATTATTTACCTCCAGAGAACAGTCCCAGACACACTTGATTAGCCTTAAATGAAAGATAAGCCATTGCTGTAAGAAGGAACATGCTTTCAAATAGATGGGCAGGCAGACATTAAACAATTTAGGTATTAGACAATTTACAGTTTTATGTCTTGACAACTTCGATATTGTAACATGAAAAATGCTAATGAGAAGGACTAGTTCCTTCCTAGCTCAGAAGCTATAGTATTTTCAGTAATGAAAGATAAATGTTCAAACTTCCTTACTTAAAACCCTTCACTGGCTCTCCAGTAGCCTTTCAGATCAAGTCTACATGGTAAGCTCCTTAATATGGCTTATAGGTCCTTTAGGACTTGGTCTCTACTTACCTCTCTGCCTCATTTGTTGATTAATGATTCCCACATACATTTTATCTAGACTGGGAGTGGAGCTAGATATCTGGGATACTTTTGTATCTGGGATTCTTGGGCAGATTAAAATATATTGGAGAATGAGCATTTTATTACTTTATTTCTTATGTACTATAATATTCTCGTGGGGAGTAGGAGGAATTATCATTTTCTAAATACATAAGTACTGTTAGGACACAACTATTATCTTTCATTTCTAAAACATTATGCTATTAGCAAAATCATGTTTATACTATACAGAGAATAATTATATTTGGAACCTTTCGAAGAAAGACCTGGCTCCTGTTTTCTTAAGCTTTCGAATAAATTGCTCAGGGAAGTATATCAAATTGTAGGGCTGGTTAAAAATGTGATTTGGTCAATGCTAATTGAACTTGGATAAAGAAAATGAAGGAGATTATTTGAATGAATGAGAAACTTGGTAGCCAGAGAGATTTCTACCTGCCAGATACAGACTTTGGAGAAAAGACAATTTTGTTGTTTTTTAGTTTCTTGTTTTGTCTATCCTGCCTCTCCCTACAAATACTAGCTTTCTTTCTGAAGGTCTTAAGTGAATTTCTAGAAATCCATGGAACAACTAAGGGCCTTGAGCACTTACATGCCAGAAGTTTTGTTGCTAAAAGGCAGTAATGGTTTTCTGGAGGTGGAGAGGAAATCAAGGTTTAGTTAAACAGTAACTAATAACAATAGTTTTTAAAAATATATATTTTATTAATTCTTTACAGAGTGGAAGGGAGAGGGAGAGAGAGTTAGAAACATTTATGAGAGAGAAACATCAATCAGCTGCCTCCTACACACCCCCTACTGGGGATGTGCCTGCAACCAAGGTGCATGTCCTTGATCGGAATCGAACCTGGGACCCTTGAGTCCGCAGGCCGACGCTTTATCCACTGAGCCAAACCAGTTAGGGCTAATAACAATAGTTTTAATGACAAAGACATTTACTTATATATCAGTATTTGAGTTTCTTTTAATATTTCTTTTAGTTTCTCTTCCACAAATATGTTTACACTTGGTAATTGGTATAGAGTTAATTCCTTTATAAGGTTCACTTACTGAGCTTCATGTTTTATAGAAAAAGTAAAAGGTTGAGTCATAACCTTCATCTTCTCTCTCAGTTATCTGTAAAGTTGGCTAATTCACTAAAACTAGGGTATTTCTATTCACCTGTAGTAGTTAAACTCCACGGTGACCTGGACGCGGAGACTGCCTTTTTTATGCTTTTAGCTTGGCTCCTAGCAGAAGGGCTGGAAAACAACAGTAACTGTTGGTTGAATGGTGAAGTGAATTAATCTGTAATTCCAGCCTTGCATTCCTCAACCTGTGAGCTGGTAGCAAACTTCACAAGACTATGGACACCTATAGCAATCACTTAATTTACCAAGAGCCGTGATTCTCAAAGTGTGTTCCCCATCAGCAGCAGCAGCAGCATCAAAGGACTTGCTAGGAAGGCACATTTTTGGGCCCCACAGTAAACCTCTCTGAGGGTTTACCAAGTTCAATTAGCATTGACCCAATCACAGTTTTGACCAGCCCTACAATTTGATATACTTCTTTGAGCAATCTCTTTATTCAAAAGGTGTTTTAAGACCTTGAGGTGGTGTGGATGGGTGCTCAAGTTTGAGTCCCCACTAGCCTAAAACAATAAAAGGAACTGGAAGTCAATTAACTAGGAAGTGTAGCCAGCCCAGCTACACTTTTCCCAAAGGCTATGCGACCCTTTGCAAAGAACAGTGGAAACTTGGCTGGAGACCCTGGATGGGCCTCTCCTGAGCCTGGCATTCTCCGTTCCCCGCAGCTCTCTCTCCTGCCAGGGAAATCTGAGCTGATGAAAACGGTTCTCCCAACTGCTATTGTTTGTGGCTCAGATTCAGTGCTTTTATTTCAGATCTGTTTTTTTCCTCTACATTGCCCATTTGACTGCAGTGCCAGGCTAATTAAGGAATTAGCATGTGGCATCCATTCCGGGAGGTGTGCGGTTCTTTTCCTGCATTCGGGGAGAACATTTTTGCAAACACTTTCTAGTTCATATTTTCTTTTTTTAATCAGGCAGAGACATTACAATTAAAATACCGTTAAAGTGATTCTGGCAAGTATTGCAATAAGCATGTTTTTTAATTAAAGAGAGAACAGGGGGGATGCGTAAGCAGCATCAGCTAAAGGGGGAAATTTCATTCGATATCTATTTTAATTGAAATGAAGAAAATAATCAGGAAAAGCAGCAGCAGCAGCAGCCGCCGCCTGTGCCTGTGTGTGTGGCTCCCAGGTTGTTAGGTGTAGGTGTTCTGTGCTTGATTAATTAGTAGCCGGCCAGAGAGTCCATTCCCTTTGCCCCCAATCCTTAAAGCCTGATTTATGCCTCACATCCCCCATGAATATGTGAGGGCTCAGGCATCTATTTCCCGAGCTGCTAGTGGATAGGATTATGGACCGTGCACTGAGCTCTTGGGGGCTCTCGTTTGCCAGCCAAATTGATTTTCCGCCTCTCTGGCCGGGGACAAGCCCACCTCGAAGGCTTCCAGGCTCTGCTCCAGTGGATCAGGCACAAGTCTAATCCGGATCTTGCCAACAAAGGAAGCTCTGTGCATCCCCATCACGATGCAGGCTTCGGGCTGTGACTGCCTTCCCTAAATGCCACTCTTCTCCCCTCTTCCTCACCTCCTCCTGACGCTCACTTCCACAGCAGCACCGTGCTGTAGGGTACAGCAGTGTACCCCAACTGTGTCCAGATCACTCCACCAGGCAGAGTAGTGTCCATCCATCTTGAAGGAATGGTGATCTATAATTCCCCAGAGAAAGAAATTCCACAGTCTCCCCTATCTATTAAAGTATGAATGACCAGAAAGGTAACCAGATACAGGCTTTTAAACTTTTAAAGGAATTATTTAGGGTTGACACAAAAAAGCTGAATGGAGGCTATTCGATTTAGATAATTTACATCTAAAATTTTAGGTTTGGCAAACTTTGGGCAAATGAAACATCTAGTTTGGGATGAAGATTGATCTATTAATTGGGGTCCTCAGATCCCTCCCTGGCTTTGCCTTCACTGACCGCTGGATTTCCCATTGTTTAAAACTGGAGCTCCCTTTCCTTGGTTCATTTTATCCGCTGGCATTGGTGTCCGCACGAAGCATACTCTTGGCATGCACCCTTTCTCTCCTGAGCCTCCTGAAAATGACATTAAGGGTTTGCCGCCTTCGTCTATCAGCTCCACAGTTCTTAGAGTTCTTCCTGCTGTCTATGTCTGTACAGCCTTTTGATTCTTCTTCTAATTCACCCAACTCTTTGACTCACATTCAAGCATCTGCTACTTCTTTTCCATATTCTAGTCTTTAAATATTAGTATTTGACAACTTATTCCCCTTATCCCTGTCCTGCTCTCTGCATATTCTCCTAGGGAGACCTCATTCACTTCTATAACTTCAACTCCTATTATTCAACAGGATTTAATTAGCACTTACTAAGTTTCCCACATGCCAGGCACTGTTCTAGGTAGAGCAGCTATAGCTGTGAACAAAAAAGGCAAAAATCTTGCTCTCATGGAGTTTATTTCTATAGGGAAATCAGTCAAGTAAGCAAATGATATATATATATTTTTGTTAGTTTTTCTGGGCAGCATGGAGAAACATGCAGCAGGAAAGGTGGAGAGATAGTTTGGTGGTGGTTGGGAGATTTGCACGCAGTGAGGGCAGGGGAATAAGAAGGTAGTGCAGCAGGAGGGTGTGACCCAGGGGATAGTAGAGAGAGAGAGTGGGCCAGAGAGAGGACCATCCCTGTGGGGTTGGGTAGGCTTTCAGTGAGTGTGGTGGGAGCATTGGAGACTTTGTACAAAGTAGCGACATAAGATTTACACAAATAAAAATCACACTGGGTGCTGATTTAAGAGCAGAGTCTGGGGTGGGGGCAAGGGCAGAAGCAAGGAGCTAAGCGAGGGGGTTGTTATAATACTCCGAGGATGAGATGAGAGTGACTCAGACCCCAGAAACAGACATGTGCATGGTGAGAAATGGTTGGATCAGGAATATTGAAGAAAGAATGCGCACAATTTCCTGAAAGATTGGTCTTAAAGTGAGAGGGAGTGAAAGTTGACTGTAGAGTTTTCAGACTGAGCACTTGAATGGATGGAGTTGCCAGTTATGGAGATGGTAAGGACTGTGAGCAGGCCTGTGTGGCAAGACAAGAAGGTCATGTTTTGGATATACTACGTTGAGAAGCCAATAAGACATCTAAGTAGAGATGCTGAGTAGGCAGTTGGGTATATGAGTCTCCATCCGAGGGCATTGGTGGGCTTTGGAGATACAGATTTGGGAGTCATCAGCAATGAGCATATAATGATATTTAAAACGTCAAAAAAAGATCAGACAACCAAGGTTGATAAGAAAAATAGTCAAGGGACTGAGTCATGGGGAGCTCCAAGTGTCAGCATTTGAGATAATCAAGAATCAGGTAGAGGAGGCTGGGGGAAGGCGTGGGAGGTAGGAGGAAAACTTGGAGGCACAGTGCTAGGCAAGTGAGGGGAAGGAGTTTCAAGAAAGGTGTAACCAAGTGTGTCCAATGCTGCTGGCCACTCAGGGAAGGTGAGGAATGAGCATAAGCTTTGGACTCAGCAATGTGGTTGCAGTTCTGGTGAAATAGTCAGGCAAGGCCCAAACTCAGTATGTTTCAAGAGAATGGAGGGGAAAAATTGAAGATATAAAGTATAGCCATCTCTTTTAAAGAGTCTTATTATTGTATGGTAAAATATTTATACTCCACATTTTTCTGTAAGGGAGAAAATAGCTAAAACTGTGTTATTTGTTTTTCTTAAAAAGCACACACACACACACACAACAAATGTTTCTGTGGTATTACATAGGATGGCTAATTGTAGGGTGAGGCAAAAGCAGGTTTTGATGTATGTTGCAAACATTAGGTAGCTGCTAAAAGTCTTCTTTATTTGCCTTTAAAAGAAATAAGAAAGAGGTTTAATGGAAAGAAGTGATTACATGTAAAAAGTTGTGTTCATTTATTTATTTTAGAGGGGAAGTAACAATAATGATGGTTGATTGATTTTTATAAAATTACCCAAGGTCACTTGTGGTACATACTTAGCTTTCATGAACAATCATAACAAGCAATTTAAGGGTCACAGCCAAAGGCTGATTTCAGCCTTGCTCTTTATTTCAGCTTTCAGAAATGGAGCCGAGTTCCATCAAGTGGAGAACTCGAGTCCCCCCACTTTACTCCCGTCCTCCAGTGACTCGCCTTCAAAGCAGTCCCTTGTGTATTTGTTTTAAGCTAATGAAAGTGTGATGATGAAACACCTGGGCCCTGGCACAGCGCTAGATTAAGACTAAACTTTACATTCTTTCACACCAAGGAGCTTTCACCTTGGTTATCACTTATAATTATTTTAATAAAAATAGCTGAATTCCTTATCAAATCTCTTCTGAACTTACCTCGATTTCTTTATACTGTCACCGATAAAGTGAGGAGGGAATTCTTTGTAGCACAGAATAACGATGATCATATTAATTAATTCGTCCTGTTTATCATACTGTTGCCAGCACAAATCATTCATTTTCTTTGGGCTGAGCTTTTCTCCCTTCATTAACGTCATTCTTAATTCCCGTGACATTTTAAAACGACTCTCTATTTGTTTCAGTGTGTTTAATATTTTGCTTGATGGTACAAGGGATAAAGCCCAGGTTTATATATTTACCCACTAATCCTTGTAATCTGTCTCAAATCCTTTTTGGAATGAGGCAAGGTATATCTACATTAACAAAATGAAAATAAAGCATATATAAACAAGCCATAGGCAAATTTACTTAGGCTAACACATGTTTTTCCTTAAGTGTAACTCTGATAACAAACCTAATTAATAAAAGAGCTACCTGGGAGTGTTTGTGGAAGTGGATAGGACATGAGTGTCTCTGTCAGGTGGTCTCAGGTGCTAAAGCTTCCTCTGCCAGTTCTGGACTGAAAGAGGAATTACAGCCTCTCTGGCAGCCCACCCAGTTCTGTGAAATAGGGAGGGTGATATTGACCTCATAGTCTTATTTTGAAGGTCATTTCAGACAACATATCTAAAGATTTTGGTACATGGTAGGCTCTTAATAAATGTTAGATCCCTTGCTTTCCCTGTGGTTTTATTTGAATCATTGCCTGTGCATGTAGTATCTCTTTTGATCAAAATTCGAAGTTCACTACAGCAGAGGTGATGTCAGGAAAACATGGGTTTTGTGTTTCTATCAATGTCCAACACACACCTGACTGCGTTCTTACAAATGTACTAGTAGATGTCAGATGTTCCAGAGCTAGAGTGAATGCATGCATCTACTCTCCACTTCACCGATCAGAGAAGAGACCGTCCTTAGGCCCTGAATAGGACAGGTTTGGGAACTGAATAATCCTCCGAGGCCCAGCAGCTTTTTAAAAATACATATTTTATTGATTTTTTACAGAGAGGAAGGGAGAAGGATAGAGAGTTAGAAACATCGATGAGAGAGAAATATCAATCAGCTGCCTCCTCACACCTCCTACTGGGGATGTGCCCGCAACCAAGGTACATGCCCTTGACTGGAATCGTACCTGGGACCTTTCAGTCCACAGGCTGACGCTCTATCCACTGAGCCAAACTGGTTAGGGCCAAGCCCCAGCAATTTTATGGGGCTCCCTGAGGGTCATTCAGAGGCCAACGGCGGAGTCAGGACAGGAACCTCGATTCCATACCCTGCCTCTACCATTTGCTGATCAAGTTCAGTTCAGATTTCATGACTATTTATGACTGAGGAGTCCTGCCATGCAAATCCTTGGTCCACCAGTTGAGGATAATTAGCTGGGACATTAATGAAATGTGGCTGTGAGCAAAAATGGTTTTAGTAAACATAAGAAAATGACCTGTGCCACAGGTCACATTTTTCCCCTCTTGTTCACAGCAGGATTCATTATTATTACTGCATTTCTGATGATTATTCTTGTCATCGTCATGACAATGAGAAGGAAAATTAAGTCAAAAT
The DNA here is from genome assembly GCF_027574615.1 of Eptesicus fuscus. Lineage (NCBI taxonomy): Eukaryota > Metazoa > Chordata > Mammalia > Chiroptera > Vespertilionidae > Eptesicus > Eptesicus fuscus. Next base: position 20,238,122 of record NC_072482.1, on the reverse strand, counting down.
TCCAAGTTGGTCGTTGGAAAGTCTGGGAAGCAGGGTGGTACCACTGTAACATTAAGCCTATGGATCACCAAAGGATAGTTTCTTGCTTCGTGGATAATTTGCCTTAGAGTATGTAAGCTCTATGTTCCATATTTGAAAGGAAAAGTCAGGATTACCAGCAATGGGATGTTGGAAGGATGTGGTCTAGTGGTACTAGCATGATGGAGCAATTGTGGAAATAGAGCAGTAATGGCAATAGTGGGGGAAGTAAAGGTGCGTGTGATGATAGGAGTAGACACCAAACCACTGTATTATTTAACAGGATCTGAACCAAGACTAGGGACCAACAATGGTCCCTTGAAAGCATCATTTCAAGAAATCTCGCTGTAATTTTCTGAGGGAAGAACTGTACATTTTACAGACAGAGAAACTGAATACCTACGTGGGGTGTGTGGTTCTAAATTGTGAAAAGAAGGAACACTTTAAGAAGCTGAGTCTAAGCAAACATCCCATGGCTGTTTTACATATGGAGTGTGGTATGGGCTTTAGGATTGAAGACTAGAAGGGCTGGTGAAAGGGGCTGAGGGAAGCTGGAGAAGAATGTTAGACAGAAAATTGGGGAAGAAGAGGCCTCTCCAGTTGACTATTGGGGAAAATGTCTATTGATCACTATCTGTGGACTAATGGGAGTAAACATTAGTGAGTAAGTGACTGAAGGCATCTTAATCTTATTCTTCTCTCTATCACATTCCTCCAGTACATATTTAGGAAACAACAGCAATTTAACTCAGTAATGTGGCACTTTGGATTTAGGACTTTGGCAGATGAAGAATGCCTTCCCTTCACTGGCCCTCACCAGGACCTTCCTTGTTATAACAGGAATCTGTATTTTGAGCAATTTCTGACACCAGGCTCTCTCCACATCCTTTGCCTATCTTTAGCTCAGTAAGACAATGTATGGACTTATAAATTAAATGTAATAACATCCTTTCTGAGAAAATGGGAGTGAGTGTGTGTGTTTGTCCATAAAGGATTACATTCAGGTACAAACCAGATTTTCTAAAAAAGGTAAAATCATTTATTGATTTACTCAACAGTGATATATTAAGTGCTAATTACCTATTGGTCACTGTTCTAGACACTAGGGATATAGACGTGAGCAAAGCAGATAAATGTTCTCATGAAGCATGCATTCCTGTGGGGGGAGGGCAGACATTAAACATGTTAAGTGTTCTGAAGAAAAATATATTTGGGTCAGAGGTAAGGGCATTCTATCTTACATAGACTGGAGAGGAAGGCCGTAGTGAGACGTTAACCCTTGAATAGAGACAAGGGGGAATGAGGCACATGGGTATCTGCGGAAGAACATTCCAGGTGCAGGAAGAACATATGCACAAGCCTGACTTGTTAAAGAACCAACAAGCAGGCCAGTGTGTTTGCAATAGATGAGTCGGAAAGTGAGTTTTATTTATTTATTTTTTTTATTTTTATTTTTTTCTTTTTTTAAATTTCTTTATTGATTAAGGTGTCACATATTTGTCCTCATCCCCCCATTCCCATCCCACCCCTCTCCCCACGCATGCCCCAATCCCCTGTTGAACTTAACCGTTGGATAGGCTTATATGCATGCATACAGGTCCTTTGGTTGAACTCTCCCCCTCCCCCCACCCTCCCCCTACCCTCCCCTATCCTCCCTCTGAGGCCCGATAGTCCGATCAATGCCTCCTTGCTTCTGGTTCTGTTCTTGTTCCTCAGTCTATGTTGTTCATCATTTCCCCTAGATGAGCGAGATCATATGTCACTAGATATATACTAATAAGAACTGAATGTGAGACGAGCAATAATAGTTATGCTGACAGGCAAATGAATCAATCTGTAGCGAGCTTCCCCCTGGACCAACAGTTCTTTTGAGACCCAATTTCAATGTCCAGTAGTTCCTTATGTGTACATGTCAGCACTGACCCCTCAGTTCTGGATGGTGGACAAATGGTGGTAATGGAGGTCCGACTCCCTCTGGTTTGGTCTCGGCCGAACCCAGGGGCACGGCGTCACCCGGACTAAGGGGCACGTGGCCTCACCCATACCCAAGGGGCGCGTGGTCTCACCCGGGCCTGGGACCCAGCCTCACCCGGATGGATCCAGGGGCGCACGGCCTCACCCGGACCCAGGATCTGGCTTCACCCGTACCCAGGGACGCTTGGCCTCTCCCAGACCCAGGGGCACATGGCCTCACCCGGGCCTAGGTGCACGAGGCCTCATCCGGATCCAGGGACACATGGTCGCACCCGGACCCAGGGACGCTTGGCCTCTCCCAGACCCAGGGCCACTTGGGCTCACCCGGGGCTAGGTGTACGAGGCCTCACCTGGATCCAGGGACACATGGTCGCACCCGGACCCAGGGACGCTTGGCCTCTCCCAGACCCAGGGCCACTTGGGCTCACCCGGGCCTAGGTGCACGAGGCCTCATCCGGATCCAGGGACACATGGTCGCACCCGGATCCAGGGACGCTTGGCCTCTCCCAGACCCAGGGCCACTTGGGCTCACCCGGGCCTAGGTGCACGCGGCCTCACCCGGATCCAGGGACACATGGTCTCACCCGGACCCAGGGATGCTTGGCCTCTCCCAGACCCAGGGCCACTTGGGCTCACCCGGGCCTAGGTGCACGAGGCCTCACCCGGATCCAGGGACACATGGTCGCACCCGGACCCAGGGACGCTTGGCCTCTCCCAGACCCAGGGCCACTTGGGCTCACCCGGGCCTAGGTGCACGAGGCCTCACCCGGATCCAGGGACACATGGTCTCACCCGGACCCAGGGATGCTTGGCCTCTCCCAGACCCAGGGCCACTTGGGCTCACCCGGGCCTAGGTGCACGAGGCCTCACCCGGATCCAGGGACACATGGTCTCACCCGGACCGAGGGACGCTTGGCCTCTCCCAGACCCAGGGCCACTTGGGCTCACCCGGGCCTAGGTGCACAAGGCCTCACCCGGATCCTGGGACACATGGTCTCACCCGGACCCAGGGACGCTTGGCCTCTCCCAGACCCAGGGCCACTTGGGCTCACCCGGGCCTAGGTGCACGAGGCCTCACCCGGATCCAGGGACACATGGTCTCACCCGGATCCAGGGACGCTTGGCCTCTCCCAGACCCAGGGCCACTTGGGCTCACCCGGGCCTAGGTGCACGAGGCCTCACCCGGATCCTGGGACACATGGTCTCACCCGGACCCAGGGACGCTTGGCCTCTCCCAGACCCAGGGCCACTTGGGCTCACCCGGGCCTAGGTGCACGAGGCCTCATCCGGATCCAGGGACACATGGTCGCACCCGGACCCAGGGACGCTTGGCCTCTCCCAGACCCAGGGGCACGTGGCCTCACCCGGGCCTAGGTGCACGATGCCTCACCCGGATCCAGGGACACATGGTCTCACCCAGACCCAGGGCCACTTGGGCTCACCCGGGCCTAGGTGCACGAGGCCTCACCCGGATCCAGGGACACATGGTCTCACCCGGACCCAGGGACGCTTGGCCTCTCCCAGACCCAGGGGCACGTGGCCTCACCCGGGCCTAGGTGCACGAGGCCTCATCCGGCTCCAGGGACACATGGTCGCACCCGGACCCAGGGACGCTTGGCCTCTCCCAGACCCAGGGCCACTTGGGCTCACCTGGGTCTAGGTGCACGCGGCCTCACCCGGATCCAGGGACACATGGTCTCACCCGGACCCAGGGACGCTTGGCCTCTCAGACCCCGGGGCACGTGACCTCACCCATGCCTAGGTGCACGAGGTCTCACCCGGATCCAGGGACACACGGTCTCACCCGGACCCAGGGACGCCTGGCCTCCCCCAGACCCAGGGGCACGTGGCCTCACCCGGGCCTAGGCGCACGAGGCCTCACCCGGATCCAGGGACACACGGTCTCACCCGGACCCAGGGACGCCTGGCCTCCCCCAGACCCAGGGGCACGCGGGCCCACCCGGGCCTACGTGCACGAGGCCCCACCCGGATCCAGGGACACATGGTCTCGCCCGGACCTAGGGGTGCGTGGCCTCTCTCAGACCCAGGGGCACGTGGCCTCACCTGGACCTAGGTGCACGAAGCCACCCGGACCCAGGGGCGCGTTACCTCTCTCAGATCCCTGGTCGCGTGGTCTCACCCGGATCCAGGGGCTCACGGCCTCACCCGTACTCGGGACCCAGCCTTACCCGGATCCAGGGGCCCACGGCCTCACCCGGACCCAGGGTTCAGATTCGCCCGGACCCAGGGGCACATGGCCTCACCCGAACCCGGAATCCAGCTTCACCTGGACCCAGGGGCGCGTGGCCTCACCCAAACCCAGGGGCGTGAGGCCTCACCTAGACCCAGAGGCGTGTGACCACATCTGAGCCCAGAGGCTCGCAGGCTCGCCTGGACTCGGGTCTCAGCGGGGTTTCGTCTTCTTGATCTCAATTCCTGTTGGTCAATTTCCTCTCAGCAATTCCTTCGGTCATTTTCTCAGAGCTCCAGGGCGGCTGCCGCAGAACTCGTTGGGCGGCGGGCTCGGCAAGGCTCCGGTGTGCCCGGTGCCCGGCGGTGGGCTGGTCCGGTGTCGCTGCGTCGGCCCTTGGGTCTGCAACGGTGGCCAGTCGCTGAGCGTGCGCACCTGGCCACTTCGGGGCATTGAGATTCTTGAAGGACTCGGAGGTCAGCAAGCACGGAGTCTCCCACCCCATGTCTCCCAGGGGCTCGTCTGTCCGTGCTCGGCAGCGAGTGGAGCCGTCCCCTCAGCCGGAGACCGCCGGGGGAACTGCGCCGAGCACGTTCCAGGCCACCATTGTGTCGCCTGAGCCATAGTTCTTAAAGTGTGGACTTTGGGTCACCGGCATCAGCATCATCCTGCGTACCCCTCTCTTTTATTCTAGTTGTAGAGCATCTGCTCAGCCAGCCCCCCGGTCTTTCTGGCTGGTGTCTGCTCTGCTCTCCCGTCGTAGTCTCAATATTGTTGTGGTAGGCAACGATCAGGCTGCCGCCCTATGTCTCCATCTTGGTCCTCCTTTGTACAGTTAAGTCTTGATTGTTGTTGGTGTCACTGGGAGGAATTGTCCTCCAGGCCAATTGGCCGTGAGGACCCTCTTTGTCCATATAGGAAGAGTTGCTGTGCAGGAGACATGTTTGTGGGCCGGGTCTTGATGCAGCAATGCCTTGGCGCTCACTGAGTCTGCCTCTAGAATGCCTCCCTTATGCAATTGATTGAAATCTGGTGTCATCTCCCACCAACCACTAGATGCCCTCGTTTCTGGGTCTCCAATGCAGTGTGGGTCAGCCACTACCTGAGGCACTCAGCAGGAAAAAGCTTCTGCTCAGCTTGGCTGGGGCGGAGCTACAGGGTGGAGCCTACAACCTTGGCTTCCTGTCAGTCCCGCCCTATGAGGCTCCTGTGTCTGTGTCCCTCTGTACTCCTTGCAAACACCTCTGAGAGAAACGCGCCCTGGAGTTTCGCCCACTGCCAAACAGTCCAGTCCCTCCCCTAATGAATCTGGACTCCCAGATTCTCGCCTGGAACTGGGTTTCAGTGCAGTTGGAACTGGGTCTCAGCGCAGTCTGGTGTCCCTGTCTCCTTCCCAGCAGGGCCACCCAGTGGCGCAGGCAAAAGTCCGTCCTCTGCGCACCTTCCAGTGCGCGCGTCTGGAGCCGCCGCTTCTCTGTGCCTCCGCCACCACAGCCCAAATTCATTCCCCCAGCGTGCGCCTGGCTTCCCAGGGTTTCGTCCGGAACTGGGGTTCAGTGCAGTCGGAACTGGGGTTCAGCACGGTCCTGAGCTTATGTCTCCTTCCCGCTAGGGCAGTTCAGTGGCGCAGGCAACAGTCCGTCCTTTGCGCCCCTTCCCGTGCGCGCCTCTGGAGCTCTGCCTTCCGCTGCTCCTCTGTGCCTGCGCCCCACAGCCCAGATTCATTCCCCCAGCCTGCGCCTGGCTTCCCAGGGTTTCGCTCGGAACTGGCGCTCAGTGCAGTCGGAGCCGGCGCTTAGCGCACTCCGGAGCCTTTATCTCCTTCCTGCCAGTGAACGCCGGCCAGGCCGTCAGCCGCCCCTTCCTCTCCGGCTCCATCCTCCCCGCAGGCGCGCGTGCTCGTGTCTCCGCCCGTTTCTCCATACCTCAGGCTTTTACGGCTCCCCCGATTGTCCCCGTGGCCTTCTCCTTCCCCCCAGCTGTGGGCATTTCAGTCCGCCAGCTCTCCTGTGGTTCTGGACGATGTCCGTTCTGACCTCTAGTTGTGCCTTTGAAATTGTTGTGCCCGGCTGCAGGTTAGGTGTTTCACCTATGCCGCCATCTTGGTTTCTCCGGAAAGTGAGTTTTAAAAGATGGTGATGTGGGGGTATCAGAGATGGGGTGGCAAATCAAAAGGGGCTTTTTGTAGCCCAATGTAAGGACTTTGATTTATTCTGAGTGAGATGGAAAGTTACTATGGGGTTCAGAAAAGAAGACCCAGGTGTTCCCAATATAAAGTCGCAACCCTGACCACTTTGTTAGAGGATAGAAGAGTCTAGTGTAGTGTTTTTGCAAACCACTTACAAAGTGGGAGATAGATTTAATAGCTCATTCAGGTTAAAGTGTTTAATTATTAATTATTTTGACAATATTGAAAAAATTCTGCTTAAAATATAAATATTTTAAATCCTTTTAAAGTAAAGTATTAAAATAATGGAAGTATGTTTTAATATCCTAAGTGTTTATTCCCATGATATACAAATGATTTTATTATAAAACTGGAGGCCCGGTGCACAAATTTGTGTACCAGTGGGGTCCCTCAGCCTGGCCTGTGGGATTGGGCTGAAACTGGCTCTCCGACATCCCCTGAGAGGTCCCTCCCTGATTGCAAGAGGGCACAGGCCAGGCCGAGGGACCCCACTGGTGCACAATTGGGGCTTGGGAGGAACATGCATGATCAGGGCTGGGGAGGGACATGGGAGGTTGGTCAGCTGGGGAGGGACCATGGGAGGGCTCCATGGCATGTCCAGCCTGTCTCACACAGTCCCGATCGGCCAGGCCCCAGAAGCAAGCTCACCTACTGGTCGGAGTGTCTTCCCCCTGGTGGTTAGTGCACGTTAGTCATAGTGAGCGGTTGAGTGGCCTTAGCATATCATTAGCATATTACGCTTTGATTGGGTGAACGGCCAACTGGATGACTGGACACTTAGCATATTAGGCTTTTATTATATAGGATAACATTCCTATTTTACAGAAAATTTCAATATTAGAACAAAATAATATCAATATCAGTTAAGGTTGTTTGATTTGCAACTGTCATTTTAAAAAGCATAAATATTGTATAGTTTCACTTATATGTGGGATCTAAAATGCAAAATAAACAAAATAAAACAGAAACAAAGTCATAGAAAATTCATAGGAAATTCAAACTCATAGGAAAGAGGAAAAGAATTAAGAAGAACAAAAACAAATAGATAGATAAAGGAAATTTTTTGAGAAGGTATTGGGTAGCTTACAGAATTGATGGGAAGTGTGGAAAATCAGGTGTAGAAGTAATAGCATCCAGGGAGTTTTGGAGGGGCTTGGCAGATGGGGGGCTCAGAAGTAGGAACTCTTTTTGGGCTCATTAGGTATCACCACTAGAATTACTGAGGTCTAAACATTTCCAGTCATCTCTTCCCTTTTGCTCCAGATTTCCTTTTGAAGTCTGGGTACATGACTCAGGCTAAGGTAGGATAGGACACCACAACTGACAGTCCCACTCAACTCTTTTCTATAGAGCAGAGCAAATCCTTTAGGAAATTAGAGTCTATTATGAAAAGTACAGTGGTTGTTGGTCAGCTAAAATGTTACACATGTCATGATGGTAACCCTAATTACACTTCCTTTTACCACAGTTCTTATAATTTTGACACATTTTCTTCTATTCCTATTTCCTGTTCACTTATTGCCCAGTTTCTTTTTAACTGATTTTTTTAAAAAATCCTCACCTGAGGATATTTTTTTCCATTGATTTTCAGAGCAAGTGGAAGGGAGGAGGGGAAGAGATAGATAGATAGATAGAAACATCAATATGAGAGAGACACATCTCTCACATTGATTGGTTGCCTCCTGCACATGCCCTGACTGGGCCGGGGATGGAGCCTACAACCAAGGCACATGCCCTTGACAAGGAATCGAACCCAGGACCCTTTGGTGTGTGGGCCGATGCTCTAACCACTGAGATACCCTGGCAGGGCTTTAACTGAATTTTTATATGCTGCTTTTATCTGCTGCTAAATGGTTAAAATGATGACTTTCTCATGACTTATTTAACCAGTCCTAAGTTGCTGGACATTTAGGCTATTGTTTTTTAAAATAATATAAATAAAGGAGCAATGAATAGTGATAACTAATTTAAACTGGCTTAATAATACAGTGCTTCTGGGTCTGGGTGTTTGATCCACTCAATTGTGCTTCTACAAGAGAATATAAACACAGAGGATTTCATCAAACATTGGAATTGTCAACAAGATTGACAAGCTTCTTTTTTGGTTATTAGGAGGCACTCTGATTTTCATGGATCAAGGAACCATTGAGCTCAGGGCACACTCCATCCTTGTTTCTGATGGTGGAGAGCTCCGGATTGGATCTGAGGACAAGCCCTTCCAAGGCCAAGCTGTGATCACACTGTATGGGAGTTCCCACTCTACCCCCTTTTTTCCATATGGAGTCAAGTTCCTGGCTGTGAGGAATGGAACTCTTTCCCTGCATGGTGAGTGGGACAGCTGACCAGAGGAAATGCAGTAGGGCTTTGTCTAGCCAATGTGGGGGCAATGGGGAAAATTATTCAACTACTTATAATCTTTGGTTGTTAGTTGCTGAAGCGACAAAGTTAGAATGCGGGCACTATTTCCTTAAGTGAGAAATATTAACTGTCATGATTCCTGTGGCAGAGGACACTATGATTCTCCATTATTTGCTCCCCTTTCTGTAAGAGAATGATACACCTCTTCCCACGGCCAGATGGCTTTCAGTGCCTTCCTTGTGTGGAGCACTCTTCCCTGTCCCACTGAGAGTGGCCTTAGCCATGGACTTGCTTCCATCAATGGAATGTGAGTGGATATGATGTACTGCAAGGGCCAAGGAGAAGTTTTAAGAGCTGTTGCAATGCTTTGCCCTTTGTTCTCTGTTTGAGAATAGCCTGTCCTCAGCGTAGGACTCTGAACAATGACAACCAGGACACAGCTGCAAATGACCTGCTCTCATGTACGTGAGTGAGGAACAAACCTTGGTTGTCATAAGCCACTGAGATTTGTGTTTGTAATTGCAGCCTAATGTAGTGAAAACCAACTGACACAATTACTTCACATACACTGATGGCTGTACACACTGATGGCGTCACAGACTAAATGGAGACAATTTCATTTTGTTATAGTTGTGGCTGAACCTCCTGGTGGTTCAGTTAGAGTTTCTCTTCGATTTTTGGTTCAAATGGGTTGGGTATTTCTGGGAGAAAACAGGGATTAGGCTGCAGTGTGTTCCTGCTCCTATTTTATTTGCCGCCTTCTCCTCCTCCTCCTCCTCCTCTTCCTCCTCCTCCTCCTCCTCCTCCTCTTCCTCCTCCTCCTCTTCCTCCTCCTCCTCCTCCTTCTTCTTCAGATTTTTACTTTTATTTTTAAAAATTTATCTTGTTGAAAGTTATATAGATGTACCTGTTTTTTCCCCATTGACCCCTTCTAGCCCACCACTGGCTGGGCTTATTTGCCTTCTGATCATCTATTACCACTTTGAAACATGAACATTTTTATTTTCCTTGAGATTCAGGATATTACTGGCAGTGCCAGGAAAATTCTTAATATCAACTGGAAAACATAAATATTAAATAATGAGTTTTAATTATCTTTCAGTGGATACTTATATACTTTGGGTTACATAGCATGAGCCAAAGGCAGATGAAAAATATGATCTCCAGATAGTGACCAGTCTCTAGGAAACATGATCTTGTCTGCATTGGCATTTCTGGGCTGGCATAACCAAATAAGACCCCACTGTCTGTCATGGAATAATAATTCTAGACATGGGCATTTAGCTATGCTGAGGAGTCTGCCATTTTGTTCTGTCAAGCCCTGTCTATTACAGTGAGCCTCAATCATTGTCTCAAAGGCTTCCTTGGAGAGGAAGCAAAATCAATATTTTTTGTTAAGTATCCACTAAGTGTTGACTATGGATCAGCCAGAGTGCTAGGCATTGGGGATAAATTTTATCAGGTTTGAAAAACCCATAGATACCTCGATAGACATTCAATATAAGGAGGACTTTTCTCTCCTATCTTTATCAACAAGCGCTTACATTAATCTTGTAGCCCAAGATCCATGAGGGTCTTTTATCTATTCACACATCAGCCACAGTCTTCAGATGTTTGCTTTAGTCCAATAGCTACTTAGGAAACCCACCCAATGTTTTGCTGTTTGCCACTGAGAAAACATAGCTGGAGGAGAAGAGGGCACATCACTGTTTCTACCAGCCCATAGACCATCTGAAGGCTCTTGAATCCTAATAGGGATTCTCTGGTTTGAGAGCCACTGTCTATGATGCATATGACAAAATTCTTGCTAGAAATGGAATTCAAATGGAAAAGAGTGAAAACTCTCCTAATTCTTTTACCCTGTCTTTTTTTCTTTTTTACCCCAACCCTTTTCATTTTCACATACTATTATGAAGGGTCAGTGAAAGAGTTAATAAATACACTTTTTGTGCCTGTATTTTAAATGTACCCTGTGCTCCTAAGCCTTTATGTTTAAAAAGATGTCAAGTTAAGAAATCCCGAGTGTTGCCAAAACCGGTTTGGCTCAGTGGGATAGAGCGTTGGTCTGTGGACTGAAAGGTCCCAGGTTCGATTCCGGTCAAGGGCATGTACATTGGTTGCGGGCACATCCCCGGTAGGGGGTGTGCAGGAGGCAGCTGGTCGATGTTTCTCTCTCATCGATATTTCTAGCTCTCTATCCCTCTCCCTTCCTCTCTGTAAAAAATCAATAAAATATATTTAAAAAAAAAAAGAAATCCCGAGTGTCATTACTTACAATCAATAGGGGACAATTGAAGCTAAGTACATGCTTTTAATATGTTTTGAGATTCTGAAAGTTAAAAAAAAAAATGTTGCTTCTTGAGCCTTGTGATGTTACAGGATATTGAGAGTGTAGACATCTCTTCCTCTGCTCCCCTGTTTCCGTCTTCTCCCCTGCTCTTCCACCTCTCCCCTGCTCTTCCACCTCTCCCCTGCTTTTCCACCTCTCCCCTGCTCTTCCACCTCTCCCCATAACTCCCAGCCCCCACCTTCCCTGTAGGTTATTCCCAGGGTTAGGTTGTCATCAACAACTGTTTTCCCCAAAGCCCTCCCAATATAGGAGTGATGGGGATCTCTCCCAAGCCATAGAGCTTGCACACTGGACGCAGGCGAAATCAAGCTGTTTTCCACTCTGACATGATGCTGCCGCATCTCACTCATTTGAAAGACATGTGAAGTGGGAAAGATCTAACCACTGGGTGAGAGGGATTCCCTTTGCGCAGTCTCAGTCAGAGAATCCAGTTCCAGACAGAACTCATCAATCCTCTCCCTGCGCCTTCCTCCTTCACCACCTGAGGTCTCAAACAGATTTCCCCTCCGGCATGGCGGTACATCATAGTTAAAATCATTACGTAATTTTGCTGGCCTTTTCCCAGGGCCAGAGGTGGGTCTGCTGACACTGGGGCTTTGGGGAGAAACTAATTTTCTTTGGCTGTCAAGTATGCAAAAACAGTGAGCGACTTGATTCACTGCTTGGCACCCAGCAGGTCCCTAATGACCAGGGTTCACTCAGCTTCCAGGCTGATGCAGTGAGGAGGTTCACCAACCTTAGTGCCTAGAAGACTCTTCTCCAGGAGGTTTTCCCAGTGCAGGTTTCCGGGTCTCATCCCCAGAGCCTGGCTCCAGTGGCCCGAGGGGGACCCAGGAATGTGCACGTCAGTGGAACCCTCGGATGATTTGAGTGGAGTATCCCACTGACTGCACGAGGAGAAGTGCTGTTTTTAGTGGTTAGCAGTTTTGGAATCAGAAATCAGTGCAGGTCTGCCGCTCATCAGCTGTGACCTTGTGCAAATTAATCTCACCAAAAGCAGGAAAACACAATCTTCCCCCCATAGACGTACTGCTTGTGAACTGCTCCGAAGCATCAGGTCCTTGCTAACACTCAAGCAGTGTTAGCCACGGCTATTTTGATTATATTCTTTTTCTTTGATTATATTCTTTTTCTTATATCCCTATTTCTCCCAAAGCACTGAGTATCCAATGCTAATTATCTCATTTTCTTTTAGAGGGGCGAGGGAGGGGCCTCTCTTTCAAAATTTGGCACGAGGCGAGTTCTGCCTAGAGATTTCTCTCCTTGTTAATGTCTGTCTACTTTTTTTTCAAAGCAAGAGAAGGATTTTAGCTTTGGAGATCATGAGGCAGCCACATTCCCAGGCAGCTTCTGTTCTGTTCCCACACCTAGTGAAGAACACCTTTTGATTGTAATCTCTCCTGGTGCAGCTGTTTCCCAGCAGTGAATAACCACCATTCCCGGTGTGGTTACAATAAAGGCTTCTCGGAAATCATTTTCATGCTCCTCAGTTTAGCCAGAAGCGGAGCACTGCTGAGCAAATGAAGCGTTTTGCAGGCGTTTTATTCCTAGCATGCAACAGTAAGAGGCCTGACTGATGGAGACCAATTTAACTCCAGCTCGGGTCCTAGAGAATCACACAAATGGGTCTGTGGGTCGGTAGTACAGCTTTCCCCACCTTCTCCCTCCCATCTCATTCTTCATTGCCACCCCTGTAACCTTTCTGCTCAGGCTGGTTTTTATCATAGATTAAAATCGCTAAGCAAACAGGCTTTGCTGTTCAGCTGTCATGAGAAAGGATGGAGTTGAAAGCACATTTCATGTTTTTCTCTTAATGTAGAAAAATGCATTCATGTGCACACACATGCACACACATACACCTTCATGAACACTCAGCCACACGCAGCACTCTCTCTCTCTCTCTCTCTCTCTCTCTCTCTCTCTCTCTCTCTTTCTCTGGGTTTGGGAGTGGATTGGAGCAGGGTGTGTTCTGAATCTCTCATGGAGTTCAGTGGCTCAGGGAGTTCTGTCCACAACTCACTTGGATATTTAATATGACTAAAGAGTCTCAGGATCCCTCCAAGAGGGGCAGTCTGGGGTTTGGGTAGTTGTAGTCAATAAGGAAATTTCACTCTTGCCTTTTGCTTTCCTCACTCTGTCTGCCAATCCAGGTTCACCACCCTAAACCGAGTGCCAATCACATGTCACTTTTCAAGGGGTCGCTGTCAGCCTGGGCAACTTGAATTTTTGACAATGTAATTACGGCCCTTGCTTCCACAGTGGGAGTCTGAACAGCGTGGCGGGGCTTTTATTGATTGTTCAGCAGGGAAATTTATCAATGTCTCTCACTTCATTTCTAGTTCCTCCCTGAGAAATTTGGCTGACAGTTTCTTAGGAGCAAAAGCAGTCTTATGGCCTTGAATGGAGTTCTGTCTTTGTCCTTTTTAAGAAATTTACAAGATATGGGCATTAAATATAAATGGAAGTTTCTGAGAAAAACTAGTATGTGGGGGCATGATTGAAGAAAAGCACTAGAACAATCATTACAAAGAGGAGAATTTGATAGGAATAAATAAGACCAAACTAGTTTAAAGAAATACGTTTAAATATGGTTTATTTTCCTTTTAAAAGTACCAAGTATCGTATTCAAATTCCATGCTTTTAAAATGATTGTACCTGGCACTGTTACTGTATCTGCCAACTGGTTCTAGACTGTCTTAAAGCACAGTATTGTGTGCATGGTGTAGACAGGTGTGTAGGAGGGTGTTCCTGGTCAGTGATTTCCATAATGTGCTCCCCCAAATCCAAAGGTTTCTGGGGAGAACTTAAGGTGTTTCACAATGAAGTGTTTGGGGGAGGGGGGTCAAGCAATCAAGGTTTAAATTGCTCAAGTAATCAATTTATTGCTTTTATCCCTATTCTATATTTGCAGTCAATGTAACATTTCATTAGAAGAAAATAGTTCCATTGCTAAAATAGTGATTGAAAGCATCTCTACTAGCTCATCCTCTTTAACTGCCGTGTGTAGACACTTTAGGGAGATCAGGGTCTCTCTCTGTGATCCCTTACTTCCCCAAGCGTGATGGAGCTTGAGGACATTTCTACCATCTGTTCTTTGATATGAGATGAACATTTTTAGAGCCATTTTCATCTTACAACATTTCCTCTATATTTGACAATATATTTTCAGATTTCTTCTCTTTACCACCTATCAACCATTTTTTTGTCCTATCTCTTTTACATCCAGAACATCTCCTCTTGCTTCTGTTCTTTACTCATTTCTTCTAGACCAGGGGTCTTTTCTGTCTCTGCTTCCTTTGAGCAGAAATATAAACTATGGGTATGGTATGGCATTTTTATATGTGGCTTTACTACTCTTAAATTATTTGGTTTTAAGGGATGGAAACCCAGTGCAAACAAACTTAGACAAAACCCAAAATTTATCAGTTTTCCATCAAACTACAGGATGGGTAAGAAGGCAACTGGACTTGGGCATGGCTGTCTCCAGGGGTCCAGATGCCATCAGGACTCCATCTCTCACTCCCGGGTCTCGCTACATGTATTGGCTTCACTGGCTCTGACTGCTTAAGGGTTTGTTCCATATGGCTACTGCATTTCCTGGTTTCATATAGACTTTGGTTTTCCACCAACAATGAACAGAGCTCTGCGTTCTATCATTATTTCCAAAATTAACCAGGGAAGGCCTCACAAGCCTAGCTTGATTTACCTACCAGGCTTAGGACTACACATGGTGCCCAGGGAGGTAGGGCACTATGATTGTTTCAGCTTAAGCCACTTTACCAACCCTCAAGGCCAGGGAGATAAGGCCATGTGAGAAGATGCAACTCTGCCCTGACCAGGCTTGTGTATTTGTGTGTTTGCATGAGTATTTGTTTTGGGGAGCTGTTTACCAAAAGAAAGGATGATAGCCATCCCATAGAGGAGTATTGATTGGCAGAAAAAACAATAACACATAGGCGTCCTCTAAGCTGATTAAACTAAATTCCTAGACTTTTGACTTCTAATTTGGTCTTTGAGATCCCAAGGTGACTGAAGTCCATATTCAACTATACGCATACACTATTTAGTGCTGTATAGACTCAATGTGTAAAGTTGAAATCAGTTGTCGTTTAGGCTGCAAGGAGGCTGAATAAATAGGTAGGTAAAATCAGGCAAACAAAAATGCCTGTTAAGTTCCTAGCTTAGAGCTCAGAACCTAGAAGGATCTCATCAAATAGCCGAAGAGGTAAATATATATGGTTGAAAGCTTTTGCTCAGTTTGGGCATCCCCTCCCAATGTTACCCCAAATCTTAAAACTATCAAAGGATCTTATGAAAATTGCATTTTCTAGTATATGCTATGACTTTTATTCATCCTTTTCAGGGATTTTATATTTCCTCAATATTGAAGAGGTTCTTTGCCTTCCCCTAGCAATTTTCGCCATAAAAATTTCATGGGAAACTTGGTGTGTGAATCGATCATAAGACTATGCAAATGGAAGAGATACATTTTTAGGGATGTTTGAAAGACTCAAACCTTCTAGACAGACTCTGACTCAGAACAGACTATATTAATCCATATTCTGATGGATATTTCTGCCTTGTCCTTTAACCACACCTCGGGCATCATAGGTTTCCAGTTGATGTTAGATATTAAAATGACATTTGTTGAATTGTCCTGAAATCCTCACAGGAGCTAGGACCTGTGTTTCAGATATTTTACTTAACTTACAATAAATGTACTATCTCCTGGGTATTTTGAACTTTATCTTTTGATTCTTCTCATTCATTTACTTTTAATCACAGTAGCAACAGTAATGCTCAGATTGGATAGAAACAAAAGTTAGCCTTTCTTTCATAACTCTAGAGAAGGGCTTTAATCAAAGTATGGTTCACTGCACCACCCAAATAACCTCGGTTAGCCTTGGTTTAAACCTTTACGCCAAAAGAATGCCAAACTTCTCAGCATTGGAAGCAGACTTTGTGCACAATTCCTTTTCATCAGTGTGGGAATGTTTGCTGATCAGCTGTGGATGCAGCCAGCTCATCTGCATATTTAGAGGATTGCTCTGGTAACCTTCTCCCTCCTGCAGGCGCATGTTCCCTGCTCAGGCGATACCACCAGAGATTGCCCTGCAATGATGCAGAGGCTCATAGTGCACACAGAGGCAAGTTCATGCAGAATTCCCCGCCAGCTTTTCTTTTCACCCAAGGGAGCTTTCAGAGCAAGTGGTTCTCCAAGGGCAGAGGGAAATGGTATGTGAAAAATGCTCCCGTTCCATCTCTTTGTTCTGCCAGATAGTCTTCTATTAATGCTAATATCATAGTCTTCTCATCTGAAGTACCGTAAATTGGATTGCCTCTAATTCACAAATGGTTTGGGTTGGTTGGTTGGTTGGAACTTGGAATACATTTTTTTCTCAAAGAAATGCTGATAAACCTTGTGGTGAAGGAACTAAGTGAGCCTTCAAAAGTCTGTTTCACCTAAATCTTACTGTATAACGTTATTGGGGGTAGAGCAGCTGACCACTGAGTATTAGACTAATTGTATGAGGAAGTAGGTTCCATTTCCAACATGAGATTCCAGGGACACATCTCTCTCCATTTGCTTTCTACTATCTCAATTTATTTTTTATTGAGTAATAGTAACAGATGGTGTTCTCAGTACTTCTGTTCTTGTGGCCTAGTTGTGGGTTCCGGTGCAGTGTGGGATCTGGGAGTATAGAGAGACAATTTAGATACAAGTGGAGTAATCTGCAATAGTTGACCTTTCTCTAATTCCTCTGGTTACTTATCACCTCCTACTGTTGTTAAAGATAGTATATGACCACAGGATCTGGGCCAGGTGCTGGTGGAAAGAAGAGGAAAATGAAGAATAGTAGAAGGGCAGGATTTTCTCTCCATCTCTTTCCCCTCAAAGCTTATATTCTGCTACTGTGCACCTTACCTTTTATTGGCAGAAGGATGAAATGAACAGTGAGGAATAGGACTCAAGTACAAGAGGTGCTGGGCAGTGTGCCCAGACCCTAACAATAACAAAAAAGAATAAAGAGACGGGGAGGAATGAGTCTCCAAGCAATTGCATGGAGAAATACGACGTTCTGGATACCATTACCATATGATGTACTGCATTCTTTTGTTTAAATGTGGATGTGCATATCTTCATCTTTTGGTTTTCTTCCTTTTACTGCCCTTCTCAGGATCTTGTCTCATCTACCCAATCTTCAAATGACCATGTTCCCATGGGCTTGGTCACAGGTACACTTCACTTATAACTGTATACTTCTCCCAAGTAATCCCACTCCTTCTCATGGAGTAACATCTATTTATATGTTTCTTTATATATCTTGCTTTGGACCTCTCTTCTGAGCTACAGATTCATCTTTTCAATTGTATATTCTCTTTAATAGCTAAAACATAACCTGTTTAAAACTGTCATCTAAAGCTGAATGCCACTACATGAGGGCAGAGTTCTATTCTTTTTCTTTTTTCTTTTTCTTTTCTTTTTACTGTTTTGCTCACTACTGTATTTGTAATACTAGAACAGCAAATGACATATGGCATGTAATAGATGCTCAATAAATATTTATTGAGTGGATTTATTATTTTCATCCCTAAGTATTTCTCTTTATCTGCCAATTTGCTTCAGTTATAGACCTGTAAGGTGTCATTGACATGTTATTTCTTACCTCTAGATTTAATCTCACAATCTTGATTGTACAAAAGAAATCTCAAATTTTTATACTTTTCTCCAGATCCACTGCATAACCCTTGCTCAAACTTCCAAAACTTTTTGTCTGAGCTACTGCATTAGCATTCTACAGTAGCCTTCTATGTAGTCTTCTTACTTTCACTCACTTTCCTGTAATCTCTTCTTCACATCATATTCAGAGTGACCTTTCAACGCATAAATTTGATCATGTAACTATTTTGAATAAGATTTTTCAAGTTCGTTAAAACAGGCCAATAAAATGCTGCTTTAGTTTTCCCAGTCATAGCATGCCATCTCATTCATCTTGCTCTAGACACTCTAACCCCCATTCACTTGCTAGAACAGATTAAGCTCCTACTTGACTCTTGCCCATTTTAGGACTTGAGTCAGATTTTTTCTCATTCTTCCCAATCTACAGTAAACATGTGTTCTCACTAAGGATTCTCTCCCCTCAGTGTGATATCACTAGTCTTAAAATATCACTAGTCTCAAATCAGTATAATTTCTTATTTATCGCCTCACATATTTCTTTGGTGGTTTCCAAATCCCATTTGGAATAAACTCTAAATTCTTTGGGGGAGCCTGTGAGGCCCTTCCTGGGTGGGTCCTGCTCACCTTTCCAGGTGCACCTTTGCTGACTCTCATCACGTCCCCATCCCCTCCACATACTTGCAATTAAGCCAGGCCACATATATAGCAGCTATTCGAATGTGTCATGTTGTCCCAGACCATTGTGTACACCACTGCCTTTGCCTAGAGTGCTCTGCTGATTTTGTCACTTGGTCCACTGTGGATTATCCTTCAAGACCCCCTCAGTTATCTCCTTCTCTGGATGCCATTACCCTAAACAACCCCTTCCTTTGTGAGTGAGGTGCTGTGTGTCTGTGTGTCAGCAGACCCTGGGTGTCCGTCTGTGTTAACATTTAACGTGGTGCATTTGTGACATTTGTCTATTTCTTGTACTGGTCATGGACCTGGAGGACTCTTTCCCCTTTATGTATGTCTTCCCAGTTCTTGACAGATATTTATCTACAAGAAGAAAATATAATATAACATTCATTGTTTTATTATGGATAATAGTGAAGCTGCATGTAGAGAGAAGGGGTAAATAATTTGCATATATTTGGAAAAATTTTCTAGTTTTTTTTTTTTTGTGTGTGTGAGTTCCTTTATATTTCTATTCTGATACAAACATTATTTTAATGAAATGATTCTGTCTCCTAAAAGATTTGGCAGTTATTTACTTGGAATAAAGACAGAGGTCCTACAAAATAGAGGACAATTAGTTATTTTAAAGAGTGTTAACCCACAGTGATTATATTCTTTTTCTTCATGCTCATTTGGCAAGATGGTTCTCTGTGACTGTGTAATTATGGATGGATGGCATTGAAATGCTTGAACAATAATTTGTAGGAAATACAATTACGAGTAGAAGTTAATAGTGGGAGTAAATGAATAGTTTGTTTGGCTAACAGGTCAATGTTGAAAGCTTAAAGTGGCTAAACAGTGTATTAAATTATAAATTAGGAGCATAACTCTTTTTCATTTAAGTATATTCATAAACTATTGAGCTTTTAAACTGCATTTTTATGTTTTTTGATTTGTGGTAGGGAAAGGAAGGCAGCTGCCCAACCTGGGTTTCTTAAGAGTACTGTGAGGTGAAATGACTCATGTTCAAAATGTGTGCAATGCCTTCTTCATCAGAGAAGCAGTTGTTCCGCCTTGCATGGCATTTAAATAATGTTTATGAAGTAAGGAATATAATGTTTTGAGAATCAAATTTGATTGGATACAGTTAATTTGTAGATATTCCCAGAGGTCAGGAATTCCATTTTGTGTCCAGTTCTTTGGTTCTGGATCCAGAAGACCTGGTTTCAGAACTTGCTGCTGACATCTCATTGCTGTGTAATCGTGTCCTTGAAGTATCTCAACTTTCTAGTCTGTATGATCTGTTAAAAGAAAACCAACAACAGAAATAATTCTTACTTTAGAGTAAAACTACTTAGCATAGAACTTATTCTATGTTCTTAATAATTGTTTTGTAGTAATTTTTACATATTAGATATTATATTCTCATTTGGGTATATATCTGATGGAGATTTGCAGATAAATGTCCAGAAGGCAATATTCATAATAGTTAATTTAAATCCCTATGTGTTGAATCCTAATTGTGAGCCCAGGACCATGTGAGGAATTATGGCATATATAAAAGAAACATAAAGCGGTATCCTGCATCCAAGGTGCTGACTGTCCTCATGGGGGGATAAGACACATGCATTGTAATAATTACAGACTAATTTAGTATTGAAATATATGGTGCTGACGGTGGGTTATATAACTGAAATCTCCCCCGGCCTCTCCGAACCTATTCAACCTGGGGTATTTCAGTAGTGATCATAAACATTTTACTGCCTGCCTCCCCCAGCTCTCACAGAACCTCCAGCTTTTTTCAGCATTCCTGCCTGCTTGCTGTAGATATTCTCATGATGAATTTCCTGAGTTCATCAACTAGCCCGTCTGCAGGTTACCATGAAGCATCTTTCATGCACTGTTCCTCCTATTTTGGCTTTCTTGGTAATTGCCTTCCATTTAGGGAGGTTCTGGTGCTGCCTCATCCAGCTCCTGTTGCCGATAACTGCCATGAGAGTACTGAACACATGGGTGCCAAGGTGCAGGCTTTCATTGCTGCCCAGGTGGTCATACCCTGAGGTGTAGGAGTGTGCTGTGTCCCACGATGAAGCATGGTGACTTCCTCTTTTGCCACTCAGTGTCCTATCTAATCACCTGGACACCAAAACTTCGGAGTGCTGGTTTCTCCATAACTCAGTCATGATTTTCCTCATTCATTACATATTTATTAAACACCTGTTATATGCTAGACACTGTGATAGGCATTGATGCTATCATGGTGAGCAAATATAGGCATAAGTCCTCCTGTCCTATTTAATAGGGGAGACAAATAGAGAACTGCACTAATAGAGGCCAAATGGCAATGTGTTCAGTTCTGGCAAGGAGAGGAACATGGTGATGGGAGGGTTTGACCCCATTAGGGGGGTGGTCTCAGAGGCTTTTCTGAGGAATCAAGTTTAACATCATTCTGAATAAAGAATTGATGAAGCCCTAACTGGTTTGGCTCAGTGGATAGAGTGTCGGCCTGAGGACTGAGGGTCCCAGGTTCGATTCTGGTCAAGGGCATGTACCTTGGTTGCGGGCACATCCCCAGTGGGAGGTGTGCGGGAAGCAGCTGGTCGATGTTTCTCTCTCATCGATGTTTCTGACTCTCTATCCCTCTCCCTTCTCTATAAAAAATCAATAAAATATATTTTAAGAAAAAGAGTTGATGAAAATCACAACAGAGGAGCATCAGGTGCAAAATCCATCTGGAGAGTTCCTTCAGCTCCTTTCTTCAGGTTCAGCAGTCCATTTGGTTAGGAGTGAAAATCCATATCTGAGGCAGATCCCATGCTGTCTCTGTCATCTTTTTCTCTCAACTGCTCCTCGTGTAAGCTTCTCCCGTGCTAACACAACTCACACAAATGGCCCATAAATATCTAATCAGATATGCTTGGACATGCCTAAATCTCAGATGCACACAGACCTTTGGCATAAGGAAGATGCATAGCACTGTAATATCTATGAGAGGAGGTGGACATAAGCATGGGCTGAAATGCTGCCTGAAATTCAGTGGAGGAGGTGGGGCTTGATTTGTATTTTGGAAGAATAGGTAATATAAAGAAGGCTGGGCACACAGGTGGAAGGGACAGAATGGGCAAAGGGATAGAGATGGAAGTGATCCTGTCAAATGACAGGAGGTAATGAGACTGGGCTTCCTGGAATGGAGACTTAATTAGGGAGTCAGAGACCATACAGTAGAGTAAAATTATGGAGAATCTTAAAAGTCAGGAAGAGAATTTGGTGCTTTGAACCTGAGTACTGTAGGCAGATGCTGTAGGTTAAGTGACAAAGAAGGGATGCGATTAAAATACCTTAGCAAAGTTTAAAATAGCCAGAAGAACAAAAGCTAGATGTAGAGAATCTAGCTCAAACTGATTATCATAATTTTGACATTCTCAAATTTGAGATGATGATAATAGCTATCTCCTACATAGCTAGAAATACAACTGGTAACCGTGAAGCATGCAGGCTCGATGTTTTCATCATATTTTTTTTACAAGAGTGAGTAAATTCTGAAATAATTATACTGTATTATAGAGGCTCTGTCAACATTTGAAAGGACATAAATTTATGTTAATAATGAAAAATGCACTTCAAAGATTCTCTGATTTTTTTATTCATTTGATTAAGAATGATTAGTTGAGAAATATTTTTGTTGTCCCTACTCTTGGTTCTTCCATGAATAGCTTGCATGTTGGTAGGTGCATAGTAGGTGTTTGTTGCATATTGAATATTGTGAACAATTGATCACAGATTTTAATAGCATTTTGCCTTTGATAAACACTTTCTTTGCTCTTTAGAGATTTTTCTGTGCAAACATTGAAGAACCAATCATAGAAATCCACATATATGTGCATATACCTATAAATAAACTTTAATTTTGTTGTTCCCAAAGGTTAAAACAAACAAGGAACAAAATTAAAATTATTTTCTTTTGGGATGATTTATGTCTTAATTTTTACCTGCCCTATAATTAGACATTTTGGACTCTAAATGTTTTTTAAGATAAAATTATTGCCCAAGTAAACTTCAGAAATTACATCATTAACCCAGAGACCTTTATAAGCCTAAAACAACATTATTGGTGCAAGTGCCCATACATACACAGACAAATAAATAAAGAGGAAAGTCTAAAATGATTTGAAAGTGATTTATTGTTGGCCATCCCTGTAGTTAGCGATTCAATTATTATTATATTACTGTAGTGGAATAGGGGAGGACAGGAAGTTGCTGTGGGCTAAAGGTAAATTATGATCTATTACAAAGGAGGAAGGAAATGTACTAAGGAAAGAAGAAGGAGTTGGGAGTTAGCCATGTATTTTCTGAAGTATTGCTTCAGATAATGTCTTGAACATTTTTTTGCCTTGACCCTTGCTGGAAAAGGCCAGAGTAAACTGGGAGACAGACTACCTTCTTAAATCTTAGACAGTAAAGGAGTAGCATACTGGCATCGGAGGATCTGATGGATGTTGTGGACTCTAACAGAAACCAAGGTACCTAGAGACAAAGCTACCCTTCAATTTTGCATAGAAATCTTCTGTGGAATCCACCCAATTTTAGAGTTTGAAAAGATCATTTAATTCACCATGGTTCAGAACAATCTGAGATAATTTTGACTTTGTAACACTAACACTATTTGTAAAGTGAGTTGAAGTCTTCAGATTAGAAATTCAGTATGAATAGCTATCTGTTTTTATTTAGAATAAGAAATAGGTGGTAAAATTACATACTCAAAGCACAGAGTATTGAAGGTCTATTATGTGATAAGATCCAAACCACATGTTTCATGAATATTATTTTATTTAATCCTCCTAAAACCTTATGGGGGAAGGCCTTTCTACTTCTGCTTTATAACTGAGGAAACTGAAGCCCACTGTTGAGTTTATTACCCAAAGGAACATGGTTAGAATATGGCAATATTGTAATTCAGTTTTAAGTCTGACTCCAATTCCTGTGTTTTTTTGTATCATGCCATTCTCAATCCTGGATTACTTTTATTGCTGCCATGTGACAGATTAAACAACAACAACAACAACTAAAAAGTGAAGGCATTGGTGCTTATTGAGTCTGAAACTTAACTTTTGCAGGCTGTTTGTTCACAAGACTCTTTGGCTGAGTAATACCACATTTGTATTAACTATTTGAATGTCTGAAGGCACATTTCCTCCCACTGCTTTAGGTTCACTACCAGAAGTAATTGTCACTCATCTTCGAGCAGCTGCCTCTGCCCGGGACACGGTGTTGGCTCTAGAAGATGCTGTGGACTGGCACTCTGGGGATGAAGTTGTCATCATCAGTGGAATGGGTGTTGAAGGTGCCAAACCCATGGAAGAGATTGTCATTGTGGAAACTGTGCACAATGCAGACCTCTATCTGAGATCACCCTTGAGGTACTGCGTGACAGCTTGGGTACATTTAGATGGAAGAAGATGAGGTCTTAACTGTGCTGGTGTCTGGACATTTTTTTTGGTCTTTCAGTGATGTATTTTTCACTAAACAATGTTAGGTGTTTTGACAAGAAAAATTACAAAGCATGTGCTCTTTTGAAGATTTATATTTCTTAAATAAGTTTTTCTTGTAAAACTCTAGAACTCCCATGTTAGATGGTCAGAGCAATAGTCATCATAGTTTCCTAATTTTCACTTACTTGTGCGAATAGTTCACTCTTTTATATTTGAGTTTCTAAAGAAATAGACCGCCAAATAGGGTATTATGTGAACCTAGTAGCTTACTATTCCTGATAAGATTCAGAGTGGTGTCTACAGATGTGTCTTTTTCTTTCTTTCTTTTTTTTTGAAAGGTATTCTCACAACTTCACAGAGAATTGGTTAGCTGGAGAGCACCATATTCTAAAGGCCACAGTGGCCCTGCTCAGCAGGAGGATTATCATACGAGGAAATCTCACCAGTGAGAGGACAAAGTTCCTTGCTTCATGCCAGGAGGCTAACACTTCAGAAGGTAGAGAAGTATTTTGTTGGGAGTTTCAACGAGTGATAAAGAATGTCCTTACTGTCGAATGATATGTGGCAGTGCTGACTTCTTTCAAAATAGAATAAAACCTTAACCTTTGCATGTGCATAATATTCTGTAGTTTTCAGAATGCTCTTGATAAATTGTCATTTCATTTCTTGCCCTCGACAACCTTGTGAAAGAGATAGACAACATTATCCACTTGAGTAATGAACTGTTTCTTTTGGAAAAGAAAATGTTAAATAATTAAATCTGGAGAGTTGAATTAAATTTTGAGGGTTGAGGTTATATTGTAGTCTTAACTCTGATTCCAAGCACTTTCTAAAATTCTCAGGAAAACTGTTCAATGCACAAGTCGTGAATCCAGGCAGCACATTCTTACTGATTGAGCTTGTTGGCCTCTTCCGTCACCTCCACCTCCACTTTTGGAGTTTGTTTTCTGAGTGATAACCACATACTTTAAGTAAGTGGTTAAAAAGTCAATTTATCTTCTAGAAGAATAACAGGCACTGGATCACACTGATGTGCCTATTAAACATCTATTTCAGGGATGGCTAGTTTAGTAGGTTATGTTTTGGTTTCTCAGGCTGTAGATTACGAGGCTTTCACATGTTGTGAAGATACCATTTGTCAACTTTGGTTCAGGATGGTGTGGGTGTCAAGGATGACTCCCAGGCATGAGCCCTGGATGGATGATGAGGCTATTTATTGAGATGGGAACAGGAACAGATTTTGGGGTGGGAGGGTGGAAGTTGTGAGTTTAATTTTGTTCATGTCGAGACTGAGATGCCAGGCCAGCATCAGAGTTGAAATATCTGGTAGTGTCCAGAGCCTGGAAGAAATGTCAGATGGAGTTAAAGATTTGAGTCACATCTACATATAGACACATGTGGCTATAACATTAGGATGTGGTCGGGAGAGAGGGACATGGACCCTACCACCCACCACCTCAGTCTTAGCTCACAAATGTGTCATTCTGTAAAATGTTTGGATGCAGTGGGTTAGAATCCGTTGACTACCAACTTTAATAATTCTGCTGAATTGAGATCTGAATTCTTTTCAAAACACTGTAGGATTTCTCATACAGGTATTCTCAGATCAAATTGTGCAAAACATTGCATTTGATCATCTTGCAAGTGAGACCATGCATCTGGGTTTAGGTCATGATAAAGCTGTTAGCTTCTAATGGGAAAAAAATTCCCTGATTTCAGCACAACTCTTTAATATTACTAAAAAATTCTCAAAGTAAAACAGAATTCATAGCTTCGCTAAAAACATATGTCACTCACCTCTTCTTTCTGTGGGACTGACATCTGGGAATGAGGTAGCTAAACACAATAATACGAGTCCTGACCATTTAAATATTTTAGGGACCACTAACACCATCAAAATTGTGATAAATCACAAGCATATAAAACAGCTCTTCATTTACCTCTTATATATTCATTCTCTTGGTGTTAACGAGTGACGGGACTTTGTAATTGACTATGGATTATTTACTGTGGATTGGTACATCGTTTTGTATTTAGTAGCACTTCTTCTTTGGTTTGTTAACATGGACAATAAAGAATCAATTCAGGAGATGGTTTTTTAGTTTACACCACCACCACATGCCATATGTCAATAGAAAGAGTCCTGGATCCTGAGGTGACCACACTTTGTAACAATGCTATCTGTGTGTACTATGTCCATGCAATTTGCTGTCCTCTCTGGGAAGGAGGTATTGGTGCAGGGGCTAGAGCCCTTGGCTATTTCTGCAGTGGCATTATTGTTGTCACCAAACTAGAGAGCAGCAAAGTAAAGGGGAAGCCCACTGGACAGTTTAAGACTAAAAAGAGCCACAATTACATTCAGTATTTACATCTTGTTCCCTGCAGTTATAAACCAAGAGAAGGTCATTTTATTACACACTTGCTCCAGCTGGTCTTTTGGGTTGAAATAAACATCTATTTTGGTTGAATTTGTGGGCCATAGTCAGCCTCTTTGTGACAGTAATTAAGGTAATTGATTTGGGGTTGGGGGCTTCTGGAAATAATAGAGTGAATGCACCATTGTGTCCTCGTTATTGGATGGTTTAATTAATAATCAAAAAAGGAGAATCAAGGTAAAATAAGATTATTAAGTGAAATAATAATATTTCAAACTGGGAGATAGGCTTATGTGTGTCACACTGCATTCTGTATTTCAGGTAATTTGCAGCACTGTTTGTACTCCAAGAGTGAGAAGATGCTGGGATCCAGGGACCTGGGGGCCAGAGTCATCATTCAGTCCTTCCCAGAGGAGTCCAGCCGGGTACAGTTGCAGGGAGTGCAGTTCAAGAACTTGGGGCAAGCTTTCCATAAGCATCTGAGCTCCCTAACTCTGGTGGGAGCTATGAGAGGTAATGGGTTCCAGGTCTACGATTCCTCATTTTCATTTCTTATCCCATGTTCAAGGCACTACATGCCAAAGGTCAAATGATAGGTGATGTGTGGATGTGGGGGGGTCAGAGATGGATAATTATACTCTAGATCTATGTTTCTCAAACTTTAGTATGCCTAAAAAAATCCCTTAAGGAGCTTATTAAAATTCAGCGTTATGGATCCTATCAAGACAAATTCTGGTCTAAGGTGGCCCTAGGAATCTGAATTTTTCATAAGTAAGCCTTAGGATTCTGGAACAAGTGTTCCAAGGAATATACTTTGAGGAACATGACTATAGGTACAACAGATATGGAGTGAACCACATGATCCACATTGTAAATCTGCAATTACAGGCAAATTGACATTGCATAGTGTAAATCATCAATACTATGGCAGTCCAGCACAGCAGGGAGCAATTCCCTGTGAAGTTGTACTAACTTAGAGGAATCCTCTTCCTAGAAAAATATGGGAGAATGGGCTGAGAACCAGGCGCTTTTCCTGGGAACGTAGAGCAGGCGCAGGCAGAGCGTGCAGATCTTGGCCAGAGCTGAAGAGATAGAAAGGGAGCAGGAAAAATCAAATGAAGGTGGGAATCACAAAGTGAAAAACAAGATTAGAATCAGAAAAGAAGAATATTGTCACATGTACTGATGAAGGTTCTGAAATCAAAAGTGGAGCATCCAGGACAAAAGCCCAGTGCCAGAAGCTGACATGCAGAGAGTCAGAGAATTAGAGTACAGATGCTGAGTAATGAGGACAGAAGCTTCCCTTCTGAGTTGTCCTTCTGACCCCTCAGCACCTCCAAGATCCATACATTCAAGCTTTGCCTTCCTTGGAAAGGGAGGTGCTCTAGGGGTGGTGCCTGACAAAGAACATTAGGATATGTTGAGGGCTTCAGGTGGGCCTTAAAAATGCTAGTATTTAATAAAAATAAAAATAAAAATAAAAATGCTAGGATTTCAACAGGCAATGACAGAGTAATCTTTAAGGTCATTGGAGGCAGAATCCTGGCTAACTAATAGCAGCATTTTTTTTTCTAATTTCAAATTAACTTGGACGTTAAGAATGTCTATTTATTCTAATGTTCTAATTTATTCTAATTATCTCTTCTACCTTATTTATTTATTTTTGACATTCACTTAGGGGTATGATTCCTAACATGGCTATTTCCCTAGTACATCTGAACAAATGATCAGTATCTTTGTGCCCTTCTCTCTCTCTCTCTCTCTCTCTCTTTTGGTCTCCTGGTGCTTATAAGGATGCAGAATATTTGATGTGGGGGCCAGCTCCAATATAAATAAGGATAGCAGTCACATATGTGTTATCAATTGCACATAATTAAAACCCCCCCTTGCTAAAAAATTTACTTAATCTGCCTGCTCTAACCTCTGCTTCAGAGTAGCTGCACATGTATCTATTTTTATTTATTAGCTTTTATTTGAAAACTAGAGGCCCAGTGCATGAATTCGTGCATGGGTGGGGACCCTTGGGGTGACCTGTGGGGATCAGGCCCCAGCTCGTGCCTCCAGGCTCACAGCCCCAGCTTGTGCCCCCAGCCTCTCAGCCCCGCCTGGCACCCCGCCTTGGCATGGCGCCGCCCCCTCACCTGCTTCACCATCCTGCCGCAGTCCTGCTCTCCTCAGGGCCCATCAGGGCCGGCAGCACCTCCATTACCGCCTGCTGCCAGCACCGTGTCGCTGATGCCTGCCATGTTCCATGCTGCCTCCTGGTGGTCAGTGCACATCATAGCGAGCAGTCAAACTCCTGGTCGAACTCCCGAGGGGACAATTTGCATATTAGGCTTTTATTATATAGGCTAGGTTCAGTTATTAAAAAATGTTTGAAAAACCATTAAGTTAATACATTATTCCCTGTAGATCTCTGTTAAAATGCAAATGTTTGTCCGAGGAAGGGACATCATATTAATCAGAGGTTATAAACTTTTGGCATGCTTGCCAAATATCTTTTATTGTTTCATGCCCCAAAGGCCCTCATGACCCATTGGGCAATTGCCCCCAGCCACTAGAGTTAGAAGGTGCTGGAATTCTTGCATGCTTGCTACTTTTAAAGGTTTACCAATCCCCAAATTTTACCCATATTAGCTCTATAAACACATTAGTACTTACTGGTTGTTCAGATGTAGCGATACTATGGTAATTTAGAGTCAGGGTAAGTCTGCAGCAGCAGAGTTTTCTGTATAAGTGGATAGGATGGGTTAACTTTCGGTGAGTGATGTGAGAACACCTAGTACCAGGGGAGCTGAGCTCAAAGGGAAGGTGGAGACCATCCACCTATGGAGACATTATAGTTGAGAATTTTCTGGGTAGTCCCAATTCAAAAGTCAAATTATTCCATTAACCAAAGTAATTTTTCTAATTGGCTAGCTAACCTTTACTCTAAACATTGATATGTCTCTCACTACCTAGAAATAATAAAAAACTAATTTTTAAAGGATTTATAATTTATTTATCCAAATGGTATATTTTTACTATTTTAATGTGAGTTTCCTCTATCAGATAGTGAAAAATTTATTATTTTTTAAAATATATTTTTATTGATTTCAGAGAGGAAGGGAGAGGGAAAGAGAGACCGAAACATTAATGATGAGAGGGAATCATTGATTGGCTGCCTCCTACACGCCCCACACTGGGGATGGAGCCCACAACTGGGAATTGAACTGGGACTTCCCGGTTCATAGGTCGACCCTAAATCACTTTACTGAATTTATTTAGTTTTATTCATCTTTATATCTCCAGCACAATGCACAATTCCTGAAATATATAATATTTATTCATCGTTGAGCCAGTTCACATAAGTTGATTTAGGGGCCATAAAATATACCCATGGTGCCACTGTGATGAGTTTCCTAAATGCCATTTCATTTTACCATAGTTAGGGTACCTCCCCTTCAGCTTCAGAAACCAGCCATATGCAACTGTCAGAGTTGTGATCCTCACGTCAACCTCTGGCTTTGCTGATGTCAATTTATAATTGTGTACACATGAAAATTATATAATGTTATTTACCAATGTTACCCATATAAATTTAATTTTTTTAAAGAGACTCTCTGGCAATCTTAGGCCAACAAGTTAATTATTGCCCAGCAAGTTAAAAGTATTACTTCATAGCTTAAGAAATAATGACTACATCTCTTCATGCAGATGCAATTTTGAAAGATCAGGGTTGGTCCATAACAGTAGTCTTCACATGGCCCTTAACTTCTCTTTAGCTGCTGTCCACCATATTGTAAGAAGAGTAACTACCAAAGATGATGGCCAATGGAAATCTTGACAGCCATGCTTTCTTTTGTGGTTTGGCCATACTGTCTTCTTTCTCAGATGTTTCTCCTTTCTAACATTTGACCCTTGGACTTTACCCTGCTTATCCTTGTAGAATTGCCCATTTTAAAATTTTGATTTCTAATTCCAAATCCTCATTTCCTCAATTTCATCATTGTGGGAGAATGTTCTTAGTTATATTATAGCTTGCTTTGGAGATGATCTCCAAAGAGATCGAAATCTGGGGAGCCGTTCAGATTCCCTTCTAATTGTTACCTTACTCTTTGCTACTCAGATTCCTACATACAGGGCTGCACCGTGTGGGGCTCCTTCAGCCGAGGCCTCAGCATGTCCGGGACCTTGGGCCTGAAGGTGGATAGTAATGTGTTCTACGATATTTTAGGCCATGCACTGCTGGTGGGTAAGTGACACGAGCTTGTTACATTTGGTATTTTTGAGTAAGACACACAGTATTTCAAAAGGCATTATCCCAAAGTTTGAATTTCTAATTTATAAAAACTTTAGCCTTTGCTCATTAGAAATAAACCATAGTTAAATGTCTAAAAAGTCATAGTTAAAAATTCTAAATATAGTTATTAGTGATTGACTAACTAAGCTTTACCAATAGAAAACATATCATTTAAAGGTGATATTTTAGTACAAGTTAGTAATTATACAATGGGCAGTTTTAAGACTTACTGTCAGCAATTTTCACAATAAATTCAAATAAATATGTCATATAAATATGTTTTTGTAGCATCTCATGGAATGTCAAGTCTGGTTGATGGACAAGGAGTTAAAAATCTTGAATTCTGTTCTTAGTTGCTCCTGTGACTTGTTGAAAAAGCCCATGTTTCAAAACCTTCTAATTGGTCACCTATATCCATTTTTTTTCTTCTTAAATTTATTCCCCTTGCAGAACACACAATTATGGTTTAAAATTTCAGATTGCATTATATCATTTCTCTCCTTAAAACCATTTAAGAGTTTCTTATTGCCATTAGAATACAATCCAAAATCCTTAACCTAGCTTAAAGGACTCCCTCCCCAATTTTGCCTTTTGTCTTGACCTTTTTCTCTCTGTACTTTAGCTACACTGATCTATTTTATTCTAATTCTTTCCAAAGAAGCTTCCCCTCCTCTATTCATATGACTTATTCTTTTTTGCAAGGTTCTGTGTTTAAGTTTTTTTAGCACCCATCATTATTGATTGATTAAAATTACATATCATGTTTCAAATAATCAAATTAATGTCTGTTTTACCATCATATTTCATGTGAATACTGTTTCCTTAGCATTTAGCACATTAACTAGTGCGTCAATAGCTATATTTGTTGAAATAAATGAATGAATTAATGAACAAAGAATCTTTGGTTACATCAGAATAAAAAAGAAAGTCGAGGTTTTCACTGAAAGTAAAATTAGAACTGTATTTGCTAAATAGTGCTTTATATTTAAATTAATTCTGTGATACCATTAGTGGGAAAATGTGCATGTTTCATTTAAGAGCAATCTGTTAAAGACAAAAGCTAAAAAGGGTCCAATCCTGAGAGGGAAACTAGTGAGAAAATGTGGATCATATAAACTTGCTTTAAAACATATCCGAGCTCTAAAAGGCAAAGAGCTTTGGACAAAAAAAGTGACCAGGTGCAGGAAAATCTTTTAATTGAAAAAGGACAGCTACAGGCCAGTCAGACCAACAGATGGAGGATTAATTTTGCTTATCCTTATTTTTATCCATGTAAGGGAAAACTTTGCTGAAACTTGGAGCAAAAATTCAGGAAGGAACCCTAACAATATTATCTTAGGAGAAAACAAATATATGGATTAGACATTAACTAGGCAAGGAAGAAAACCTGCAGGAGGAATTTTACATTTAGTGCTTGATATTGTGAATTGGCTGCTCTTGATATCTATTGTAGTGTAGGTGACGGAATTAGAATATTTGTTGATTAGTGCCTTATAGATAAAGTACTCAATTCATGCAAAACCAGTTTGGAGATCCAGACTCATAAATGACATGGAAGCCCAGATACCTAAAGAGCTAGAAAAGAGGGAGTCTGTGAGGCTGGGTATCTTTGGGCCTTTTTTCTATTGATGCCACTCAAGTGGTTAATCTACTTCTTTCTATAGCATAGTCCATGCTTTTATTTTGTTCTATTCCAGATCTTTGTGGTTTGGGTGTGAGGGTCCCAGCTCACACCTGTCTGGTACTCTCCAGCCTGTTTCTCCAGGATATTTCAGATCTTCCAGGGAAAGGGAGGGGCATGTAGATAGCTGGTGGCCCATTTGAACAGCTAGAGATAGGTCTGGAGCTGACACAAAGGGATGTGGCATTTAACTGGAGACAATCACTTAGACTATGGCTAAGAAGTAAAATAGTAGGTCTTTGTTCTTTTTAAAATTTAAAGTGAACTTCTGATCCATGATACTCTAGAACAGTGGTCTGCAAACTGCAGCTCGCGAGTCACATGCGGCTCTTTGGCCCCTTGAGTGTGGCTCTTCCACAAAATACCACATGTGGGCGTGCATGTACAGTGTGATTGAAACTTCGTGGCGCATGCGCAGAAGTCGGTTTTCGGCTCTCAAAAGAAATTTCAATCATTGTACTGTTGATATTTGGCTGTATTGACTAATGAGTTTGCCGACCACTGCTCTAGAACTAAAAAGTCCATATAATCTATATCTCTTTGGTTCATAGATAAAAACACAAAAACAAAATCAAAACAAGCCACACCCCAAAGAAGAAATAGTATTACACTGTCCCTCTTTTTCCTGGCTGGCCTGACATGTGCTGAGGTAACATGATCTTTTGTCCCCAGGTACACACATGGAGACAAGATATATCCCTTGGGAGGCTATTCTTGGAAGAAAAAATGGTAAATATGCAAAGTGGTTTAAAATCTATTACAATTCATTTAAGTTGTCAGATATTTTATAGACAGGCCTGATAAAAGAATGCTAGATAGCTTAAATTCGTTGAGTATAATAAATGTTTTGTATCTATATATAAAAGCCTAAGTGACTGGTTGACTGGCTGACCAGTAGCTACGATGCACAATGACCACCAGGGGGCAGATGCTCTGACGAGTAGCTATGATGTACACTGACCACAAGAGGGCAAATGCTGAATGCAGGAGCTGCCAAGCTGTGGTGACTTGGCATCTGTGGTTCTCTGGTGACGCACCCGGAACCAGAAAGGAGGGAGCCCGATTCTGGGATGTGTCACCTGAGAACTGCCCTTTCACAATCTGGGACCCCTCGGGGGGATGTCGGAGAGCCAGTTTTGGCCCAATCCCTGCAGGCCAGGCCAAGGGATCCCACCAGTACACAAATCTGTGCACTGGGCCTCTAGTATATATAAATGAGTATATGTACGTATATCTGTATTAAGGGAATTATAATGTGTACTAGTAGAAATATGAGTGTTGGGTTATATAACTTTTAATTATGTTTCTGAGTTGCAATGCTTTAATTTATCTTTTCTTAAATTAGACAGGTCAGAACAAGGAAATATAGTAAGAAACAATGTGATCATCAGTGTTTCTGGTGCTGAGGGACTCTCCAGTCCTGAAATGTTAACACCATCTGGTGTCTATATCCGCAACCCCACCAATGTTATAGAGGTAAGTTGTTTGCAGTTGCGTCATCAGTGGTATGGTGTAAAATGTTTACTTGCTGCATATTGGTATTCAGGAACTATGATTTTGTGTTAAGCAAGTGCTTTAGGATAACTGTAATCATTTCTCAGAGTTCCTATGAATGCTATCAGTTCCTATCAATATCTATATGGATCAAGCAAAGTAGATGCTGATTCTTTTCTGGTTACTTAAATAAATACCAACATATCTTCCTGAGCTATACGCTGAAGTGCCGCTTTTTGTCTCAATTCCAGTATTAATTACCTATTTAATCTTTACTATCTTACTAAACTCATATGGTCATATTATTGCCCTTTAAGAATGTTCAAAACTGAGGGTCAGTGAAGTCAGGAGGTGTAGAAGTCATGTCAGATTCCAGGATGAATGAAGTGTACTCTGATGGACAAGATTTTTTATCCCATTATTTAGTACAACTTATTACTTTTTATTGATAAATTTCTCTGAACATGTTAAGAAATTAAATTTTCTAGTACAGTTTAACCAAGAGTCTATGAATGAAGAATTGTGTCAGAGTAGTGGGAAGGATATTTAGTTTCCCCGTTTCCAATGATTTTATCCCATGGGTATCCCACTCTTCCAGGACACACCTCTGCGCCTCTACTGTATCGTCACAATTATGCCAGGTTTCTGAGGAACTGAGAGATGAATGCCTCTGTCTCTCTCTGACCATCTGTTTTCAATTACTTTAAGCTGAATAACCCCTAAAAAAAGTCATAGTTACCTCCACAACCCTCCTCCAGACTCTTAATTACATTTTTTCCCTAAGCACAGCACTTACACACCATTTTGGGTACCTAATGGGGGCAGCTAATATGCCGGTGAGAAAGGACACAGAACTGCATGGGTTGAAGGAAAGCAAACTTTAGACCCAAAGCAATTAGAGCAGCATTTAACTTGTTGGTGATTACAGGTCCAGTTGCGCAGCTATGCCAGCAAGCTTTGGAGCCTAAAGAACCATATTTCTGCAGACTTTCTTGGGTAGCAGCATCTTTTTTTTTTTTTTTTTTATTTTTTAACTGCATTAAAATATCTAGAGATAAAGACTCTCAGGGTTTCCCAGCTCATCTTGGATTCCAAATCCTATATTGGATGCCAGGGGTTCTGTCCATTTGACTTTGCTTCATTGGGTAGTATGTTGTCTCCTGGGCAGGTGTCTTGACCACTAGTCAACCCCAAGAAGAACAGAACTGGCTGTAGGTCTATAGGTGCAGAGAGCTAGAGGGCCATCTAAGAAGCTGATAGGTCCCCTGAGTGTTTGCATTCTGCCCTGTGAAACAATGCTCAGTCAGCAATAGAAAAACGTAGGCAAAACAAGTTGTTAGTTCTCCATTAAATGACTTTCATTTCCATTCCTTTACTTTCTTTCTCTTATGTCCACTTTACAAAATTTAAAACAGTATAATGCACATATTTTGAGAATGAGTTTTCAGTTTAAGCCGGTAGTGTAGATTGAGTAAGTATAGTCATCAGGTGTGTTCCTGACATTTTCTTCAATGCCTTAAAATTCTGTAGTTCTCTTTTCATTAGCTTATTAGCTTCTAGATCCCAACACAAAGTTTGAAACACAATAGTTCCTCAATACAAATGAATTAAATATAATGAGTGAATGAATGAATGAATATAGGAATAATTACATAATCAAAGAGTGAGGGGGGAAGAAAGAGGAAAGTAAGGAATAGATTCCAAGATCCCGCAATCATTTTGATGTCTGAAAAATAAGACGTTTAATCTGTGGCAACATTTATACCCTGTGGGACTCATCTCTCAGTGTTAAATGCTGCACAGTCCACTTCAATTTCTCAGCTGTGCCACTGGTATTCTGTTATGCTGTCTCTTTTGTATTCTATGGTCTGGAATGAGCTATTACTAAGGATTTAGTTGGTAACTGACATACATGGCAACACCTAAAAATTATGAACTTCTGTTGACCTTTTGGGCCAATGAAGGTTATTGTAGTTATTGAGCAAACAGTAAGTTAGTGTTTACCAAGTGTGCCCTATGTGGAAAATACAGAGAGTACATTAAAATATATTTTAGAAATACACCTTTATTCCAAAGGGATAATAATAGGCTACCATAACAGTACAATGTGGGGTGTGTGTGTGTGTGTGTGTGTGTGTGTGTGTGTGATATGTGGAACAGCAAGAGATGTGGTAAAACAATACTACCTTCTTCCATGGTTGTTCTGATATTCAAGATGCATTCCTTGTTCTGAGGAACTGTTGTATGGGTGGTGAGTTGATGTTTCTCTATGTGAGGGGATTAGAGTCACACTGACCCTTAAGAGAATGAAGTCAAGCCTTATGTGTGCTTAGAGTTATTTTACCCCTCCGCCTGTCTTATTTTTCAGTTTTCTTAAAGTCTGGCAAAATATTTTTTTAAAGCCAGGTATTACTGTCATTAATTAGGGTTTTTCCATTTCAAACTTCCAATTCTGAAATAATTTTATATTCAGAAAATGGTGCAAAAATACAACACAGCATTCCTGCGTGACCGTCACCTAGTTTGCCCCCAATGATAATGTAACCGTGACCATCACCATAGATCAATGGCAAAATCAAGAAATTGACATTGGGACAATACTATAAACTAAACTAAAGCCCTTGTTTAGATTTGAAGAGATGGACCTATTCCTAATGCCTGGGCAACCAACCCTGAAAGCCTGAACTCTCTCCCACATACCTGAGTCTGACTTTGAAATATCTGGCCTGGTGGGCAGGCAGTGAACAAAGTTAATTCTTAAGTCTCTGCAATAGGTTTGTGGTTGGATATTACTCTCAGAATCTAGGAACAAACACATAGCCACAGCACACAGAATTTTCTTTGATCACCTTTACAGTTGATTCCCCTTCAACCCTGTGTGGTGCAAGGGAATTTCAAGTGTGAATATTCCTTTTTAGTTCTCATAGCCACAAGTGGTCTCCCTGCTTCCCTGCCCAGGCTGCAGCTACACCAAGTCCAGGGAGAAGCAAAACCTGAGCTGTGTGCTTTCTTGCTAGTGAGACTCAAGCGTGATATTCCTGAGTCTCCTGGGGACTTGTGATATTCCTCTGTACACTCCTTAGACGGGCCTTTTTTGTGCTTTCCAGAAATGGTTTGGTGATGGTTTCACATGCCTCACCTGTAGCTCTTGGAGCACTCCGTTTCCAGCTGCCTTCCCTTGACAGCTCCAGCATCTGCATCTTCTACTCCTTCTAGGGATTTCTTGTTATCTGCCCAGAGGCTCCAGCTCTGCGGTCAACCTCAGGCTAGAGAGGGCCTGCTTACCTCCAGAGCTCCAAGTACCCATGCTTATGGTGGTGTTGGAAATTTCCTATGACCAGACTCTTGTTTAGGATACCCCACAGGAAAACCCTGAAAACAAACCCTTTGGAAACACCCATTTAATTTGAGGGGAATTTGTTCTGGTTTGTGAATCAATTTTGTAAGGAATTCTGTATTTAAAGGCCCAGTTTCAGTTCTCTCGCTTTCCCCACTCAATAGCTAATGTATATTTAAGAGCTGCCTGAAGGGTTAACTCACTTTTTTTTTCTAGTAACTATAGATACACACCTCAAGGAGCTGTCTTACTTGAGCAGTTAATTTCTCTCTGGAATTTCTCTTGCTTGAATGTCCATAATACAGTGACTTCCGCAAAAAATTGATTTCCACACAAAATTCCCTGCTTGCCTTAAACTCTTCCCCACAAGCCGCCGGCTGCCTGCATAAATATGTGGATTTCCTCATGAATCATTTGTAGCATAGCCAATTGCAATGGAGAGTGAAAAGGGCTGGGAAGCAATGTGATCCGACTGTTCAAGTGCTTCTTTTATAAGAAAACTGCTCTTTATCGGCTAACAGAAGACTGAAGTTGGAATATCCTGCCCATCTATGAATGCACTTGGAAAGCATTATATACAATCACCCAGGTACTGCATAAATACTAATGACACTAGGGCAGATGAAGCAACAAATCTATTCATTTGCTCAACATATGTGCTCTGTGTGCACTTGTCTGGCAAAGGTGATGAATAAGGATGTAGCCCTTGCAAAATATTCTTTAAATGTTTGAATCTTGGGTAAAATATTCTTTAAATGTTTGAATCTTACCTCCTGGGTAAGTCTGAGCCATGAACTAGCATTTCACTGGTAATGAAATCGAGGTGTATGTCCAAGGGAGATAATTACTTCCAGCCTCTGTCTTATTGTTGAAATACTTTCAGAAAAGGTGGTGTTTAAGAAGCCCCTGCTTCCTATTCCTCAATTTTTATGTACTCAGGTCTTTCCCATGGCTCATAGTTATGGCAGAGACACAGCCACTTGGTACTGGCCATGTGGAGGGTGGAGCTTCGTTTGTAATTCCATGAGGAAGTTGCCATTTGTATAATCATAACTGAAAATCAACTGCTACGTTACTTCCTTATGTACCTATGAGGGCTTGGAAGATATATTGGGCACTTGTATTTGCCAACCTAGTGACAGCAAGTCTTCCCGAAGCCAAGAATCATGAGTGTATGTCCTCTTTTCTAGCATGAGGGAAGAATTGAGATAAAAAGAATGCCTAATGCTGGATTTGGTTGTTTGAAAAGATATTAATATCCTATATTTTTGTTGCAATGGAATTGTTTGTGTTTTTTTTTAATTTCTCTTTCTGTGGAGTCTTTATGCTAAGCGAAATAAGTCAATCAGAGAAAGACAAGTATCACATGATCTCACTCATATGTGGAGTCTAATGAACAAAATAGATCCAGAAAAGTAGAAGCATGGAACAGACTGACGAGTGAATGGGGGTGGGGCTGAGGGTGGCAGGAAGAGATTAACCAAAGTACTTATATGCATACTAGTGGCCCGGTGCACAAAATTCATGCCCGGGGCAGGGGTGTTCCTCAGCCCAGCCTACACCCTCTCCAATCTCGGATCCTTCGGACAGCCCTCTCAGAATCTGGGACCGCTGGCTTCTAACTGCTCACCTGCCTGCTTGCCTGATTGCCCCTAACCAATTCTGCCTGCCAACCTGATCGCCCCCAACTGCCCTCCCCTGCTGGCCTGATCACCCCCAAGGCTTTTATTAGTATAGATAGACCCTTCACAGAAAATTTCACTAACCCTGCTTTACAATAAGGGCTTTATGATTGAATTATTGGGGCCAGACTCTAAGATTTCCTTTCTTTGAATAATGGAGGGAATAATTATCTTGTCTTTAAGTTGCCCTGAACATCAAATGAGATAATGACTTAGAAAAGTAAAAAAGCACCATATAAAGACAACTGTCTTTTTCATGTACTGAAAAGACAAAGTGGTAAAATGAAAAACACTATTTTTATTTTCCCCCTTCCTTCCTTTACAGCCTTTATTTAAACTTTGAAATTTATAAAAATTTCACTCCTATTTTCATTTCTTTACATTCAATATTATTTTGTATTAGTTTCAGGTTTTATATTAGTTACAGAATAGTGGTTAGACAATCATATACTTTACATAGTGTTCCCCGATATTTCTAGTACCCACCTGGCATCATACCGTCATTACAACACTATTGACCATATTCCCTATTTAAGTGATAATAGGTTTACAGGTTCCTTCCCATCTTTCTTTTGTGTTGCTCGCCCTTCCTTTTCTTTCTCACTTCTTCCCTCATTTTCTTTATATAGTATTTCAATTGGCCCTCAAAGCTCATTGAAGGCACTGGGACACACTTCATCCATTTTACAGATCAGGAAGCTGAGGCCAATTCCAGTTGGCTGTGGAACTGGACTCAGCGAGCAGGGAGCCCTCACAACTGTGCTCTCTGCCTTTCCTAAGGGACAGCCACGGGGCAAACAGAACATACCTCCCTGTGAGGCTTCTGAGCCTCCTTCTCAAGCACCTCTTCATCGTGAATGCTCCACATTCTTTCCTCTCGCCCACCCCCGCCCCTATTCTTTACTGCCCATCCTTTTGGGGAGCAGGTGGTAAGCTTCACACTCACCGTGCAGGTGAGCTGCTGTGGGGCGGGACGGGCATGGGCTTGCTTTTGGGCCAAGGTGGGAGCAGGAGTCATGGCCTCTCAAGTGCCCAGGCCACAGCGAGGCCTGGGTAGTGATGGGAGCTTTGCTGAACCGCCGCAGTGGGATACCCGGCAGTGCAGTGCCCTTCCACTGAGGTGGCGCTGCCCCTTAACCCCTGCCTCAGGGCTGCGGGTCCGTGCTCCTCTGCTTGAGTGTTCTTCCATGCTGGCATTTCCCACTGTGCCCACTGCAGAACCTCGCTCTCCGCGGGCAAGGCAGATCCCCACCCGCCGGCCCCCTACCCAGGCCTGAGCCCCCTCTGGTGCACCCCACCTCGGTGCTGCTCTGCGCCCCTTGGGCTGCCCGCCTCCTGGCTGGCCGTTTCACCGAAGCTGGAGGGCTCACCCAGAAGCTGCCCCTCAGGCGGAGGCCTGTCTGCACACCTGCAGAGCCCCCCCCCCACCCCCACCCCCACCGCCACCGCCTCTGGCCTCGGCTCCTGGCCAGCCGCTTCCCAGAAGCTTCCTTTACCTTCAGGGCTCTCCTCAGGCCCCCTGGAGGATGGCTCCAGTGGCCCTGCCCCTCCCCAGTGGCTCCCTGCAGCCCCGCCCCACTCGGCTCTCCCTGGCCACCCTCCTGTCAGGACGCTGCAGGGGGGCCCTGCTGTGGGCAGCATGGTCCTGGGGCAGAGGGTGGGGGTGTGGGAAGCAGCTCCAGTAAAGTTTAGTAAACCCCAGATCAGCATTGGGATTCGGCTGTTGGCCGCAGGGGAGTCTGCCTGGGTGGGGTGAAATCGCGCTTAGACCCAGAGTGCCGTCCCACGGCCCCCAGCCCCACCCACCCTGTGAACAGTCATGATGTGATGGCATCCTGGACAAATTTGCATATCCCTCCATTATATATGTAGATATGTATAACCCTTGGACACAGACAATAGTGCAGTGAAGGCCTGGGGTGGTGGGGGGGGTGGGTTGAGGGGATCAATGAGGGAAAAGGGGGACATATGTAATACTTTCAACAATAAAGATACATTTTAAAAAAGAAAAGATATTAATATCCTCCTGGTAAAGATTGCCAAAGCATTCTTATTGTAATTGACCATGATTTTATATTTAGGTTGGTATTTCCATCAAAATTTGGAGATAGGATACTAGAAAGTAGGTGTGAATTATTTTGGGAGTACATACTTCCAGTCTAGACTGTAGACCAGGGTTTCTCAACTGTGTCAGTAGCACCATTTTGGGTCATGTAATTCTTTGTTGTGAGAGGCTGCCCTGGTCACAACTCACTTAACGCCAGTAGCATCCCTCTAACTTTTAGAGACTTCCAAATGCTCCCTGAGGAACAAAATCATCCGATTGACAGCCACCACTCTAGACTATGCCACCTCAAGATAATTGGAGTCTTAGCAGTGGCCCTGGTTCCTTATAGTCACATTAGCATCTTCAATAGTAATCCAACTTCACATTCAGTGGCACCCAAAAGTCACTTTTGCTGAATACAATGTGGTAGATGAAACATGTGTTTAGAATTTTAAATGGCCTCAGGAAATTGGGGAATGTTCAAAATCCAGAAGGGAATGGGTCCCTTGTCCACAAAAGAAGAAAATAGTTCCATAACTGAGTAGAAAATGAGGAGTGAGTGGCTAACTACAAATATCCAGGGTGAGAAAGCCTTGGGACCCACGGTGAATAACAGCTAAAGTTAAGGAAACAGCTCTGTTGATCATGTCAGGAAGTGCCGGCTGCCCCATCAGGTCCTGGCTGCTGCCTGCTGGCCAGGCTTCCAGTCTTCGTGCTGGCCCTTACTCACACTTCCCCAGAGACAGGCAACCTCCAGGGATTGGAGCATTGGGGTATTGGTTCCCCCTCTTGAATGAGGCAGGACTTAAGGACTGGTGTCTTTAAAACAACCTATTTCATTTTTTTCTTCCATATTGACTTTGCTTGGTTCTATGTGCATTGTGTGTGAGCATGTGTGCACCCACATGCATTGGTGTTCCTGGTGGAACATGTATATGCTTGCATACACCAAAGAGCTTGGATTAGATTATGTAAATAAATTTCTCACTGCACGTTTCCAAAGACACTGTAACCTAAGAGTCCAGTTATTGAGGTGGGAAAATTACAGTCTGGTTGTGCTGCCTGGAAGAAGAGGAATGAGAACATTTTTGTTTCCAGGGGGAGTATGGGGAATGGGTGAGCAAAGAGTAGATGAGTCCATAAAATGTCAACATACCTTGGCAGGTAGTGAAAGAAAAATCAGGATGAGCAGGTATATGAGTCTTCATTTCCACTAACTTTGTTGTATGTGTAGTAATTATTATTTAATTATCCTTAATTTCCCTAGGGAAACACAGTGTGTGCTGCTGGTTTTGGCTACTTTTTCCATCTTGTGACCAACCGAACATCACAAGCTCCACTTCTCTCCTTCACTGGGAATGTTGCACATTCTTGTACAAGGTAACTTTATGGAAATTAATCTAAATATTGGGTATAAGGCTTATGGTTTAGCATTGTTTTTTTTTTTTTTTAATTTCTTTATTGATTAAGGTGTCACATATTTGTCCTCATCCCCCCATTCCCATCCCACCCCTCTCCCCACGCATGCCCCAATCCCCTGTTGAACTTAACCGTTGGATAGGCTTATATGCATGCATACAGGTCCTTTGGTTGAACTCTCCCCCTCCCCCTCCCTCCCCCTACCCTCTTCTATCCTCCCTCTGAGCCCGATAGTCCGATCGATGCCTCCTTGCTTCTGGTTCTGTTCTTGTTCCTCAGTCTATGTTGTTCATCATTTCCTCTAGATGAACGAGATCATATGTCACTAGATATATACTAATAAGAACTGAATGTGAGACGAGCAATAATATTTATGCTGACAGGCAAATGAATCAATCTGTAGCGAGCTTCCCCCTGGACCAACAGTTCTTTTGAGACCCAATTTCGATGTCCAGTAGTTCCTTATGTGTACATGTCAGCACTGACCCCTCAGCTCTGGATGGTGGACAAATGGTGGTAACGGAGGTCCGACTCCCTCTGGTTTGGTCTCGGCCGAACCCAGGGGCACGGCGTCACCCGGACTAAGGGGCACGTGGACTCACCCATACCCAAGGGGCGCGTGTTCTCACCCGGGCCTGGGACCCAGCCTCACCCGGATGGATCCAGGGGCGCACGGCCTCACCCGGACCCAGGATCTGGCTTCACCCGTACCCAGGGACGCTTGGCCTCTCCCAGACCCAGGGCCACTTGGGCTCACCCGGGCCTAGGTGCACGAGGCCTCACCCAGATCCAGGGACACATGGTCTCACCCGGACCCAGGGACGCTTAGCCTCTCCCAGACCCAGGGGCACGTGGCCTC
Organism: Eptesicus fuscus; assembly: GCF_027574615.1. Lineage (NCBI taxonomy): Eukaryota > Metazoa > Chordata > Mammalia > Chiroptera > Vespertilionidae > Eptesicus > Eptesicus fuscus. The sequence continues at coordinate 20,195,039 of NC_072482.1, read as the reverse complement.
ACCCGGGCCTAGGTGCACGAGGCCTCATCCGGATCCAGGGACACATGGTCTCACCCGGACCCAGGGACACTTGGCCTCTCCCAGACCCAGGGCCACTTGGGCTCACCCGGGCCTAGGTGCACGAGGCCTCATCCGGATCCAGGGACGCATGGTCTCACCTGGACCCAGGGACGCTTGGCCTCTCCCAGACCCAGGGCCACTTGGGCTCACCCGGGCCTAGGTGCACGAGGCCTCACCCGGATCCTGGGACACCTGGTCTCACCCGGACCCAGGGATGCTTGGCCTCTCCCAGACCCAGGGCCACTTGGGCTCACCCGGGCCTAGGTGCACGAGGCCTCACCCAGATCCAGGGACACATGGTCTCACCCGGACCCAGGGACGCTTAGCCTCTCCCAGACCCAGGGGCACGTGGCCTCACCCGGGCCTAGGTGCACGAGGCCTCATCCAGATCCAGGGACACATGGTCTCACCCGGACCCAGGGACGCTTGGCCTCTCCCAGACCCAGGGCCACTTGGGCTCACCCGGGCCTAGGTGCACGAGGCCTCATCCGGATCCAGGGACGCATGGTCTCACCCGGACCCAGGGACGCTTGGCCTCTCCCAGACCCAGGGCCACTTGGGCTCACCCGGGCCTAGGTGCACGAGGCCTCACCCGGATCCTGGGACACCTGGTCTCACCCGGACCCAGGGACGCTTGGCCTCTCCCAGACCCAGGGCCACTTGGGCTCACCCGGGCCTAGGTGCACGAGGCCTCACCCGGGTCCAGGGACGCATGGTCTCACCCGGACCCAGGGACGCTTGGCCTCTCCCCGACCCAGGGCCACTTGGGCTCACCCGGGCCTAGGTGCACGAGGCCTCACCCGGATCCAGGGACACACGTTCTCACCCAGACCCAGGAACGTTTGGCCACTCCCAGACCCAGGGCCACTTGGGCTCACCCGGGCCTAGGTGCACGAGGCCTCACCCAGATCCAGGGACACATGGTCTCACCCGGACCCAGGGACGCGTGGCCTCTCCCAGACCCAGGGCCACTTGGGCTCACCCGGGCCTAGGTGCACGAGGCCTCATCCGGATCCAGGGACGCATGGTCTCACCCGGACCCAGGGGCGCTTGGCCTCCCCCAGACCCAGGGCCACTTGGGCTCACCCGGGCCTAGGTGCACGAGGCCTCACCCAGATCCAGGGACACATGGTCTCACCCGGACCCAGGGGCGCTTGGCCTCCCCCAGACCCAGGGCCACTTGGGCTCACCCGGGCCTAGGTGCACGAGGCCTCACCCAGATCCAGGGACACATGGTCTCACCCGGACCCAGGGACGCTTAGCCTCTCCCAGACCCAGGGCCACTTGGGCTCACCCGGGCCTAGGTGCACGCGGCCTCACCCGGATCCAGGGACACATGGTCTCGCCTGGACCCAGGGGTGTGTGGGCTCTCTCAGACCCAGGGGCGCTTGGCCTCGCCCGGGCACGGGATCCAGCGTCATCCGGATCCAGGGGCACTTGGCCTCACCCGGACCCGGAGTCCGGCCTCACCTGGACCCAGGGGCATGTGGCCTCACCTAGACCCAGGGACGTGAGGCCTCACTTATACCCAGAGGCATGTGACCACACCCGAGCCCAGAGGCGCGCAACCCCGCCCGCACCCGGGTCTCAGCGGGGCCCCGTCTTCCCGATCCCAATTCCTGCCGGTCAATCCCCCCTCAGCAATTCCCCTGGCCATCCTTCCAGAGCTCCAGTATGGCTGCTTCAGAACTCGTCGGGCGGCGGCTCGGCGAAGCTCCGGTGCACCCGGTGCATGGCGGTGGGCCAGTCTGGCGTCGCTGCGTCGGCCCTTGGGTCTGCATCGGTGGCTGGTCGCCGAGCATGCGCACCTGGCCGCTTCCGGGGCGTTGAGATTCTTGACGGACTCAGAGGTCAGCAAGCGCGGAGTCTCCCACCCCATGTCTCATAGGGGTTCGTCTGTCCGTGCTTGGCTGCCAGTGGAGCCGTCCCCTCAGCCGGAGACCGCCGGGGGATCTGCGCCGAGCACGTTCCAGGCCGCTGTTGTATCGCCTGAGCCTTAGTTCTTTTGTGTCGCCTGAGCCGTAGTTCTTAAATTGTGGTCTTTGGGTCACCAGCATCAGCATCATCCCACATACCCCTCTTTTATTCTAGTTGTAGAGCATCTACTCAGCCAGCCCTATGGTGGTCTTGGATGGTGTCTGCTCTGCTCTCTTGTCGTAGTCTCAAAGTTGTTGTGGTAGGCAACAATCAGGCTTCCGCCCTATGCCTCCATCTTGGTCCTCCTTTGTATAGTTAAGTCTTGATTGTTGTTGGTGTCACTGGGGGGGCTCTCTTTGTCTATAAAGGAAGAGTTGCTGTGTAGGAGACACGTTTATGGGCCGGGTCTTGGTGCAGCAAAGCTTTGGCGCTCACTGAATATTCCCGTTGAATGTGTCCCTTATGCACGTGGTTGAAATCTGGTGTCATCTCCCACAGACCACCAGATGCCCTCGTTTCTGGGTCTCCAATGGGGTGTAGATCAGCTACTGCCTTAGGCACTCAGCAAGGGTTACAGCAAAAACTGTAGTTTCTTCCTCCTGTCTGAGTGGCCCTGGAGCAGTCCGACTAGAACAGCAGATCATCTGGTCCGCTGCCAGAGGGCAGGCCACCCCCATGCATAAGCCGTTGCTTGGGGCGCAGGTGTGCCTGCAAGATTTGCGGGGCAGGTCTTCAAAACGTGCGGGGCGGGTCCCAGGGCGGGGCGGGGTCTCAGGGCGCCCACAGGCCATGGTGCGGCGAGCCAAGATGGCTGTGAGTCTGGTCCTTCTGCCTTCCACGTATCTAAGTCCCCTCGTTCCGCACTCCAGCGCAGCAAACACTGATTGCTGGGCGCACCTCCGCAAGAGTCCCGCCTCTCCCCGCAGGCATCTGGGTCTCCCGGGGTTCGCCAGAAGATGGGTTTCAGGGTGATGGAGAGCCAATCTCCCCTAGGTTTGGAACAAAAGCCCCTCTCCCCCGCCACCAGCCTGACCCACGCACCTCCACACCTCATCCCCTCCGATTTCGCTGGGTGCGAGGCAACAGAACAGCCCCTAACCTCCGCCGCCATCTTTTTCATACTTCCCAATCTGTACCTCTTAATCCCTTCATTTCAGTCAACTCTACTGAAGTCTAGCGCCGCTGGGAGGTGCACGGAAAGGGCGCCCGGGCCTCCATCCAGTGCGCGGTGCGCGCGTCCCACGGGACCAGGCGCGCGGGGGTCGCGCGGCTGGGACGGGCGCTGGGCGGCCGCCGAGCTCCAGGCACCGCCATCGCCGCGTTCCGGACGTTGCCGCCGCGGCGTCCCCCCAATTTATACTTCTTAATCCCTTGAAATCAGTCAACTCTACTGAAGTCTAGCGCCGCAGGGAGGTGCACGGAGAGGGCGCCCGGGCTTCCGTCCGGTGCGCGCGTCCCGCGGATCCAGGCGCGCGAGGGTCGCGCGGCTGGGACGGGCACTGGGCGGCCGCCGAGCTCCAGGCACCGCCATCGCCGCGTTCCGGACGTCGCCGCCGCGGCGTACCCCCAATTTATACTTCTTAATCCCTTGAATTCAGTCAACTCTACTGAAGTCTAGCGCCGCCGGGAGGTGCACGGAGAGGGCGCCCGGGCCTCCGTCCGGTGCGCGGGGGCTGCGCGGCGGGGACGGGTGCTGGGAGGCCGCCGGGCTCCGGGCGCCGCAGCTGCGGCGGCGTCCCCAGCGTCCCGGGCCGGGCGGCCTGCGGGGGCGGCAGAGTTGCGAAAGTGAGTGAGTTTCCCAGGGTTTCGCCCGGAATGGGGTTCAGTGCAATCGGAGCCGGTGCTCAGTGCACTCCGGAGCCTTTATCTCCTTCCTGCCAGTGAACTCCGGCCAGGTCATCAGCCGCCCCCTCCTCTCCGGTTCCATCCTCCTCGCAGGCGCGTGTGCTCGTGTCTCAGCCCGTTTCTCCATACCTCAGGTTTTTACGGCTTCCCCGACTGTCCCCGTGGCCTTCTCCTTCCCCCCAGCTGTGGGTATTTCAGTCCGCCAGCTCTCCTGTGGTTCTGGACGATGTCCGTTCTGACCTCTAGTTGTATTTTTGAAATTGTTGTGCCCGGCTGCAGGTTAGGTGTTTAACCTATGCCGCCATCTTGAGTTCTTCTAGCATTGTTTTTGTACAAAACTCCTGAGAGGGTATAACTTAACATTAATATGAGATTTGATGCTGCAGCTGCAGACCATTTTGGACCATACAAGTTTGGTGGTGAAGGGAGGAAAATGGAAAAGGAAGTCACTTAAGAGGGCAGCAAGACAAAATGCACCTTTTGTGGCCAGAGGAGAATTCAATGGAGAGAGTAATTAAACTTCCAAGAGATAAGAAGCAACTGGTAACACAGAGTCCCTGGGAGGCTCGAGTTCCTGGGCTCAGGAACTGCGTGGGAAGATGAACCTTGTAGAGGAGGCTCTTCACTTGTTACTGGCACACTGTGAGATGAGAAGGAACTGTCCAAAGTCTGTTATGTACAGGGTTATGTCATCCACTAAGGGGAAACAAGGTAGAGTAAGGAATTTGAGAATCGTGGGAAAAATACGAACTTCAGTCAGCCAGCTCCCGATTCAAATCCTGACTTTACTCCTACTGAATTGTTTATCTATTTTTTTATTTTTAGAGTCAGATCCCTTATTTGTAAAATGGAAACACATCTACATTGGAAGTTGGATGTGCCAATTAGAGCTTATGCAATGCACCTAAGAGAACCCCTGGAATACAGTAGGAACCCAGTAGTTGAAAGCTATAAATACTTACGATGATAATAGGATAGGAATACTGCTATAATGGAAAATGAGAAGGAATAAGAACAATTGTTATGCCATGTTGAAGCTGAGGCAAGGACTAGTACACGTGTCATGAAATTATCATTAAGATTATGAAGTTTCTATCTAGCAGCTCTCATCAGTTCTGGGATATGAGCGAAGAAAGTACACAGAACCCTAAAATGGTAAGGCACTTCTGGGAGAAGAACAAAAGTTGGAGAGTATCTACTTTCCTAGCAAGGGGGAGAATTTATTCATTACTTTTACTTTAATATTTTCCAATGAGAAAAAAAGTAGGATGTTTGAAACACAGAAACAGACTAAATTTCACTCTTTGTTTAACTTTCTAGATGTGGGCTCTTTGTCTACCCTAAGTTTCAGCCACCTTGGGACAATGACACTGGCCCCACCCTGTTCCAGAACTTCAGGGTTTGGGGAAGTGCAGGTGGTGTGCAGGTAAGTTTCTTTAGTTCTTTTCTTTTCTTTTTTTAATTTTTATTAAAACTGTTGTTTTCTCATGGTGATTTATTGTACACTAGTAGCCCAGTGCACTGATTCATGCACCCATGGCTGAAGGTGGAATAGTGCGGCCCCTGGAGGAATCGGGTTCCCTCCTCTCTGGTTCCAGGGTGCGTCACCCGAGAACTGCCCCTGCCAAGTCACCTCAGCTCAGCAGCTCCTGCATTGAGTGTCTGCCCCCTGGTGGTCAGTGCACATCATATGTACTGGCCGGTCAGATGTTCACTTAGCCTTTTATGTATATAGATTGCTATATAAAGGGAGATGAGTTGCTGCTGAGGGAAGCATTGTAATATCATCATAGTTTTAAGGAACCAACAGCATTATAGGTGTCTGTGTAATAGTTGTTGAATGAACAAATTACTAGTTACTAAGCCAGGGTTAGTTGACTTCCTTTATGGAGACTTTTAAGCAGCTGTAATAGAGAACATCAGAATTACTATCGAGATTTACCACCAGGAGGGATAATAAAAGTCATCCATTTCTCCCTTATCATGCCTATTTAGATATAAAAAAAATTAAAACTCAGAAAGCAAATGAATTTGCTAATGTTCACATAGTTAGTGGCACAATCAGGTATAGAATCCAGACTCCAAATGTTGTGCATTTGCTACCCTAATATCTTGGCTAATACATATTTCAATCATAAGAAGAAGATCCTAGGACTGCTGAGAACTGTTAGATAAAAACTTTATAATCTATTTATCATTGGAACACAAAAATTCCAGTTCAAAGTGCTTTGTTTACTTTTATCAATGAGTCAAATTTTCTTCTATTTTGTTCAAAAGGGAGACAAGTTCACATTCAGTCATTTACCTTTCATTATCACAGTGATTTCTTACAGGTAAGCTTTGCTTGTACACTGTTATCAGCAACATATTAAATTTTCCAGGGTCACTATTGGGTACAACACAGAGAACATTACATACACTTGGTCTCTGCCACTTAGAAATCTGGAGCCTAACATACATACATAGATGAAGAAATATGTTTACAGGGCACTCAGGAAACAGAATAAAAATGTAAAATTAAGTCACAATAAATACATTAGATATTTACTTTATATATCCAACAAGAGAAAGATAATTTTGGATGGGGAAAGCCCCAAAACATATAACTAGGGTAGTTAACCCAGGTATTTCCAATTACATTTAGTATTCTCATTTAATTTTATAATGTCCCTTGTTTTCCATAAGCACTATAAATGTAGGGGTGAGAATCTAGTAGAAACATTTGTTAAGTGCCCTCTTATGCAGAGAAGCAATCATGCCTTGCAGAAGCTTAAATTCTATCTCTGTGCTCTTTAATAACCTTATTCTAGAGGAAATAACCCAATGAAACAAAAATATTAAAGGGAAATCACTAAAATCAGTTTTCTCAAGTTCTGTAACCAGAGTGCTGAATTCATGAAAAAATGTCTATCCTTAAAGATTAAACTCTTGTGCACTGAAAGTTCAAATAATGAGAATGGTTTTGGAACTTCACTTTTATGAGTAAAGGAAAGTAATTAACAGGATAGCAGGAAATTTTTGAAAGTAACTTCCCCTAAGACAATCTGAAAAAAATAAGGTGGATTTACACTTCCTTATTTCAAAACATACTATAAAGCAATAGTACATTTAGATAGTGTGGTATTGACACAAAGATAGAAATATAGTTCAATAATATAGAATTGAGTACGGAAATACACCATACTATGGTCAACTGATTTTTGACAAGGATGCTAAGACCAATCAATGGAGGAAATAATAATCTTTTCATCAAATGGTGCTGGAACAAATAGAGAGACACATGCAACTGGATCCTTTACAAAAAATCAACTCAAAATGCTCCAAAAACCTAAACGTTAGAGCAAAAAAATTATAAAACTGTTAGAAGAAAACAAAGGAGTAAACCTTTATGATTTTGGAATATCCAATAGATCATTGGATATGATACCAAAAGAACAAGGAACAAAAGAAAAATAGGTAAGTTTAACTTTATCAAAATTAAAAATGTATGTTTCAAAGGGTCTCTTCAAGAGGTGAAAATACAGCCGATGGAATGGGAAATAATATCTGCAAGTCATATATGAAAAGGGCTTATATCTAGAATAAATAGAGAACCCTTACGATAAAAATATAAATAACCTAATTAAAAAATGAGAAAAAGATCTGAATAGACATTTCTCCAACGATTCACAAATGACCAATATGCATATGAAAATATGTTCAACATAATTAATTATTAGAGATGCAAAACCACAGTGAGATATGACCACTTCATACCCTTATGGCTAGACTATAAGAGGTAAGTGTTGGCAAAGATTTTGCAAAATTGGAACTGTGAGAAATGCTCACCTGTCCAAATTCATATAATGGACTCAGAGACAGAAGTATGGCGAAAATGAGACTTCTAAGACGTTCTCAAGAGCAGGTGTCTATCCAGTTGTGCAGGCACACCTGGGGCAGTGAACACAGCCAATTTATTCAGTCCCTCGTCTGGTTACGCATTGGCTGAGTACTATGGGGTCACCTGTTTCCTCATATGTCACCTAAGTTTTACTGTCTCCCATTGGGCCATTAAAAAAAAAATTGGGCTGAGGCCCTTTCTACAGTAGGTCCTCGGGTAACGTCAGAGATCCGTTCCTACGGCACTACATAACGCGATTTTCGCTGTAAGTCGGAACCCACCTACATAAGCACCTACGTCACTCACATGGAGCACATACACAGCAGTAATGAAGTGAAACAGTAAAAAAAATTTAAAAGAAAGATAACAATTCCTGACCTTTGCTTGTGGTAAATAAATAATAAAAAACATAAAGCACATAGGTACATACGTTGAAATGATGGAACTTTTGAAATTCAGCAACCATTTCCATCAAAAGCTGGCCATGCTAGAGATGGATCACAGAGGCCCATTTCCTACAGAACCTTCATACACTGCTGGTGAGAATTTAAAATGGTCTAGATGCTTTAGAAAACAGTCTGGCAGTTTTGCAAGTGATTACCAAAGATACCATATGATCCATTAATTTTACTCCTAGGTATATATCAAAGAAAAATAAAAACATATACCTTCACAGAAACATATACACAGATGTTTATAGCAGCATTATTCATAATAGCCAAAAGGTGGACAAATGGATAAATACAGTGTGGTACCTTAAGACAGTGGAACAATATTCAGCCATAAAATGAATGAAGTACTATGCTGCAACATGGATGAACCTTAAAAAAATTATGTAAATAAAAGAAGCCAGTCACAAAACCCACATACTATATGATTCCACTCATATGAAAGACCATTAGAGAGAAATCTATAGAGTCAGAAAGAAGATTAATGGTTGCTTAGGCTAAAGGATATGGTGTTTCTTACTGAAGTGAAAATGTTCTGAAATTGACTCTGGTGATATTTGCACATATCTGTGAATGTACTAAAACCTTTCAATTGTAAACTTTTAATAGGTGAATTGTATGGTGTGTATCCTATATAATAAAAGCCTAGGTGGTGTCACACCCTCAAACGACGCCATCGCGTGACATCATCACAAGATGGCTGCCACAAGATGGACACCCTCACATCATCACAAGATGGCTGCCACAAGATGGCCTGCAGGGGAGGGCAGTTGTGGGTGATCGGGCTGGCAGGAGAGGGCAGGGGAGGGCGGTCAGGCTGGCAGAGTAGCAGTTAGCCATCAATCAGGCCAGCAGGCAAGTGGTTAGGGGACGATCAGGCTGGCAAACAGAAGGGGTTAGGGGCAGTCGGGCAGGCAGGCAGGTGAGAAGTTAGGAGCCAGTAGTCCCGGATTGTGAGAGGGATGTCTGACTGCCGGTTTAGGCCTGATCCTGGCAGTCGAACATCCTCCAAGAAGTCCCAGATTAGAGAGGGTACAGGCCGGGCTGAGGGGCACCCCCCTCCTGTGCACGAATTTCATGAACTGGGCCTCTAGTATATTAATAATGCTGTTAAAAAAGAAAAAAACAACTAACCTCTTCTGTACATAGCCATGTAAACTCAAATGTTCCCTCTTCCTATCTGTGTGACCTTAGGCCAATTCCCTGTTTCTTTCTCATTCATAAAATGGAAATAGTTATAGAACCTAAATGATAAGTTTGTTTTGTGAGTTAGATAAGTGCCTGCATATAAAGTGCCTAGAATAGTGTCCCAGTCTTGCTGGGTATATAATAATAGCTGTTGTTAATAAACATTGTTGGGTGGTGATAGACCGATGTTGATAATAATGATGACTCTGGAAATGGTTACATTTAGAAGTGCCTTCTGCATCATAAGAAGCACATTGTTTTAAATTTTCTTAAACTTTCATTATTAGATAGTTTTCATTATTGTCAGACTATATTCTGGTCATTAGACATAAGTGTCTTATATATAGATACTTAAACAGAATATTCCAGCAGGTAAAATTTCTACTGTGAGTAAATATAAATTTATATCTATTTGATGATCTTGATAGCTAATATTTTTGTATATTTTCTCAGTTAATCATATTAACCTTTGGGGGAAACATTATTATTATCCTCCTTTTGTAGATAAGAAAACTCTCTGGGTTAGGGGTAAAATATGTGCTCATGTCACACAGCTAAGAATTGCTGGATCCCAACTTAGGCAATCTGACCCTTCTGTATGTATGTTAATAAAAATTGAGAAAAATACCCTCTCCTCATCATGTATCATAAATGCAGAGTGATTCTTTTAGAGGAGGGAGAGCTAGATAAGAACACATTATGAAAGCTGTATTTATACTATAAATAGGGACTTTTTTGCTATTGGGTGTTGATTTTCTTTAGTAATTACCAGGTTCTCTAGTTAATGCCAGGTGTTAGTTGCTTTTAAATATGAGTTATTTGCTAGAACTTGAGATACCTGTAATTGAGTAATAATTGTGACAAGATCATACCTATTTTACTTATGTAAACCTTTGTATCTTCAAAAATCTATTATTTTATAAAAATTATTGGTGCATTCAAAATGGGAAATGCAAGCTATTTAATTCTTCAAAATTCAAGCATAAAGACTAATTGACAGTTAGAAGCACAATACTATGATAAATCAAGGCTACCTTGCTCTTTTTTTAAAAATATATTTTATTGATTTTTTACAGAGAGGAAGGGAGAGGGATAGAGAGCTAGAAACATCGATGAGAGAGAAACATCGACCAGCTGCCTCCTGCACACCCCCCACCGGGGGATGTGCCAGCAAACAATGTACATGCCCTTGACCGGAATCGAACCTGGGACCCTTCAGTCTGCAGACCGACGCTCTATCCACTGAGCAAAACTGATTTCGGCAAGGCTACCTTGCTCTTAATTAATAGGAAACTTCCACTTTAAGATATGAAAGCAACCATAACCCTATTTAATGAATAAGGAATTACTCTGTTAGGTTAATTGCTAGTTCTGATCTCCACCCTGGTTTAAAGATGGTTGAATGAGGCCTAAAGAGAAGTTAGATGTCTTTTCCAAGATCACCTAGTTAGTTAATATAAGTCCTAGGTGAAAATGAAGGATTCTGTATTATAAGTTACTGGGATTTTTTCAACTTTATTAATCTAATTTTGTTAATATTTGATCCCAGTTTGGGCCTGCTAACATAACCTGTCATAAATATATGTTCACATAATGTATTTCGAGTCTGTAGTCATGTTCAATTACTTATTTCACATTTATAATTTTCTGACAATATTAGTTAATATATACTACATTGAAGAAAATGTTAAATACTGGGGTTCTTGGATGCTATGTTTTTCTCCACTAATTTTGTGTAATTTGGAAATGGCAAGTTTATTTTAGAAATGTGAAGAATTCACATTGACCTTTTTAATGTATCAGTTATTATGAGGAGAAATGAAAAGTATAGAGGGGGTGTTACTAAAGAGGACTAGTTAGTGCTGACCTCACGGCAACTTTGGGATGTCTGTGCAGATATTGATGGGCAAAAGCATGCTTATTTATACTTAATTAATAATTAAGAAGTTACCGGAAATCTGCCAGCAAAGCCAAGCCTGAGACCTTTGCCATAACATATGCTGATTTTTTGTTTTGTTTTGTTTTTAACAGATTTTTAGAAGTAGCAATCTTCACCTAAGAAACTTCCAAGTTTATTCATGCAGAGATTTTGGAATTGATATCTTGGAAAGTGATGCAAATACTTTAGTTACTGACAGCTTATTCCTTGGTCATTTTGCCCACAAGGTAAGTACCTAAGTGTGGTTGTTTTAGGCTGTCCATCAAAACAGCATCCTATGTGATGGGCTCCCTGGTAACCCAGGATATGTAATTTTAATAGCATTCTTCAGTGAGTCTTATTATTTAACTGGTAAAAGTTAGAGGAGCTTTTTATTTGTAACTGGTAGTATTTATAATAAAATTCAAATATATACAAGGATTCAATGTTATAAGTTAATATAAATCATAAAAATCATGAGTAGCTTGCAGAATTTTTATTTGGTTGCAATGTAGCATTATTACCCATACCAATTAAATAATACATCTAATAATTTTAAGTTAGTTTATTCTAACCTCACAATACTTATAGAATAGCATGATTTCATATTGTCTCTCTGCATTGTGGTTTGCCAAGTTTCTACAGCAACATTTTGTTCATAGGGTCCTTACTACTCTATTTAGGGTGCCCCCCCCAAAAAAAATAGGTAATATAAATTTACATTGTTTACTATAGTGTACTACCTCTTATATGACTCCCTAATACTTCCTTAAGTGTAGTGTTAAAGAACAAATTCAACCAAGTAAATTTGAATATCTAATTGGCTTTATTAAGTGATTCATGAACAGGGAAGTATCCTACCTAAAGAAAGCTCTGAGTAGTTGTACAAAACACAAGGCTTTTAGAGGCAAAAGGGTGTGGCAGGGGAGTCCCCCACCCCTTTATTTTATTTTCCCCACATCTCCATTTATCCACTCTATACCTGTCCATGAGTTCTCCCTCCCTCCACCTCCCCCTCCTCTCTTTTTCATTTGCTCAATCAACCCCGCCTCACTCCCAACACATACAGGGGAGTTCTTAGCAAAGGAAAAGAAAGGATTATTTTTAAACCAGGTCATCTTTGGGGGAGGGAAGGGCAGTGGTTTTACCAAGCAGATTTTGCCTCACCAGTGATGCTCAGGAAACTTCAGACTGATTGGTTTAACATTCCATTCCTGAGAGAGGCTGAAACTGCAGTTAGGTTAATTATTAGCTTTGGTTTGGTGACTTTGGCTAAGCAAAAGTGTTTTGGCCTGTTGTCTCTCTCCTATTTTTTTAAACTGTGGGTTTCTACATGATAAACATAAGACTGTAGACCACATCTGTGGCACTGCAAGGCCAGGATACCATGCTGTAGGTGAGGCAAAGAGTTCCTCCAAGAAGGGAAGTACCTCTTCTCCTCCAGGGAAGTCCATGATTGCCTTTGGTCTTAGTAAGGCTTCAGACCTATAATGGGTCCCTCAGTTCCTGTTTTGAAAGAGGTACATGCATAAGAATTGCCATAATAATCACAGATGGAAGGGAACTAAGGTACTTCTGAGAACCATGGAAAGAGCATTCTCTTTGGTTTGTTCCTGAATTCTTTGGCCAGTTGAAATTTAAATGATAATTATTGAGTTTTGTACTTCCCTTGGAAATTATTTCATAGCTCTAGATATAAATATTAAGATTAAAAAATTATTTTGTTTCTAACCTACATTTTTCTATGTTTAATTCTCAAACTTACTTAATTAAATCTCTTTTGAACCATCCTTTCCATGAGGGAAATATCTGCAATTTTTTCTTTTCTCTGAAAGAATTACCTTGAGAAAGGATTTTTTTAGACTGCATAGTTTCCAAGAGAAGATGGGACTCAGATTTAGATTCTGATATACCGTAGTTCAAAGGCTCTTAAATGTTTCCAAAATAACCTTTGAGGAGATGCTAAAAACCAAATGTCCATCAAGCTGAGCAAGTGTCCTGGTAAATTAATGTCACAACATCTTAATTGATGCTAAGTAGACATCATAATCAATGGGTGAGTGACATAAGATATAAATTTTGACAAAAGGATGGTTATCATGAGATAATAAAAATAATCATATCCCTGAGATGGGATTCACTGGGACTGCAATACAGCCAAGGGCCTCTTAGTCTCCTAACAAGTAAGTGCAGGACAAAAGTCCCTGGGTGGGAAGTGTCAAACACTTGCTTCTTGGGGAGATCTAGATCTTGGTTAGGCGTCCAAATATTAAAACGATGTCATTTTAGAGCTAAATATTACCTAAGTGTTAATCTAGTTAGAACTCTTGAATTTACAGGTAAAGAAATGGAGGCTTTAGGAAATCAAGTGAAAGCCCAAGATCCATGCCTAGTAGTGGGGAGGTGAGACCACCTGGTCATTCTCCCACTCCTTTTCAAATACTTTCTCAGTTACACATGGAAAATAGCTTTGACAGTGAGCACGTATTAGTACCTATTTCAATATTTCCTGATGTGTTTTCCATGGAAGGCTAGCCCCAAGAAAGGGTCTAAGAAAAGGAAATTCTTAGGTTAATAATGTTTAGGGTATACTGTTTATCACACCTCTCATCCTCTGAATTTCATGTTATATTTTAGCACATTAAAGGCTCTGCAGAGTCCTAGGGTGAAAAACAAATAAGAACCATATCTCTGAATCTTTATTTAACACAATAATGTTTAGATTTATTTGGGAAGCTTTTATTGACATAAGAAACCATGTCAGTTGTTTTTTTTAAAAAAAAGAGAGACCTGACCTCTGTGATTGTGGAACTGATATTAGCTTCCATCATCTGTGCCTGCCATTTATTTAGATAATAAGATTTTCCTAGAATTTGGCCTATTATTCTTAGACCTTCCACCCACATATAATTGTTGGCACACAATTATCAGTGAATTGTATTCTAAAACAAACACTAGTTTCTAGAAGGCCTTGTTATTATTGGAAAGAATTATTATTATTTTTTTGCCTCTAACTAGCGTATCTTAATATATAAAAAGCCAGGGGCCTTCACGACCGAAACAACCAGATGGATGACTGAGCAGTAGGCTGCATGGGGTGACCAGGCCGGCAGGGGTGTTAGTGAAGGACAACCAAATGACTGAACAGCAGGCTGTGTGGGGTGACCAGGCTGGCAGGGGGGTTTAGTGAGGGATGACCAAACGACTGAACAGCAGGCTGCGTGGGGTGACCAGGCTCGTATGGGGGGACAGTTGGGGGTGACCAGGCCGACAGAGGGGGCAGTTGGGGTGACCAGGCTGGCTGGGGGTGGGGGCAGTGAGGGATGATCAGGCCGGCAGAGGGAGGCAGTTGGGGGTGACCAGGCAGGCAGGGGGGGGGGGCAGTTAGGGATGAACAGGCCAGCAGAGGGGGGCAGTTGGGGATGACCAGGCCAACAGGCAGAGGCAGTTAGGGGTTATCAGGCTGACGGGGGTGGGGAGGGCAGTAGTTAGGGGCAATCAGGCAGGTAGGCAGGTGAGCAGTTAGGAGCCAGCGGTCCTGGATTGTGAGAGGGATGTCCAGGATCGGGCCTAAACTGGCAGTCAGACAACCCCGAGGGGTCCCGGATTAGAGAGGGTGCAGGCTGGGCTGAGGCACCCCCCCCCCATGCACAAATTTCATGCACTGGGCCTCTAGTCTATAATAATAAAAGTGTAATATGCTAATTAGACCTGATGTCTTTCCGGATGAAGCTGGGGCTGTGAGGGAAGCCTGGGTCCCAAGTGCCTGCCAGCAGCCAGAGGGAAGCCTGGCTCCTGGGTACCAGAGGGAAGCTGGTGCCGGCAGCCAGGGTAAGGAAGGCCTACTCTTGCATGAATTTCGTGCATCAGGCCTCTAGTTAGTGTATATGTTGGTACTCTCACACCCAACATTACCTTTATATTGAGATGAGTAGAATAATTTCCAGTGAGGGTAGCTTTAATATACAAGACAAAGTGATGCACTCTATCATCACTATACTGTCCACCCTAGTTTGGTTGTGCAGTTTGTTTAAACCCGTTGTCCAACTAGCACCCCCTTTCAATCTCAAAAATGTCCTGCTTTGGATATATATTCTGTTCACCTTATTCAGACAGATGCTAATGGGCTTAGTTAATTTTTCCTCCTATTTCTCTAGGGGTTCCTTCCCACTTTCACTGGTGGATTTGTCTTCCTCAATTTAGACCTTTCATTTTTTATTTTTCTCTAAAGTCTGTTCTAGGGGCCCTTCTCTTCTCAATAAACTTGCTCTCCTTGGGAGAAATCTCATTTTCTCTAGTGATTTCAATTACCATCCACACACTGATGTCTTCCATACATTTGCATTTATTTCTACTATCTCATTTTGTGCTTTCAGTTTGCAATGTTTTCTTTGTCTCTACTTTTTAAACTTGATTTGTCTTGCATTGAGTAGTATCATTCATATATATATATATATATATATATATATATATATATATATATATATATATATATACTAGGGCCCGGTGCATGAAATTCATGCAGGAAAGGGTGGTGTCCCTCAGCCTGGCCTGCACCCTCTCCAATCTGGGACCCCTCGGGGGATGCCCGATTGGGATTAGGCCTAAACCGGCAGTTGGACATCCCTTTCGCAATCCAGGACCACTGGCTCCTAACCACTCACCTGCCTGCCTGATTGCCCCTAACCACTCTGCCTACCGACCTGCTCACCCCCAACTGGCCCCCCACTGCCGACCTGCTCCACCCCAACTGCCCCCCCACCGGCCTGATCACCCCCAACTGCCCTCCCCTCCTGGCCTGATCGCCCCTAACCACCTCTGCCTCAGTCCCACCACCATGGCTTTGTACAGAAGGACATCCGGAAGGTCTCCCAGTCTAATTAGCATATTACCCTTTTATTAGTATACTACAGGCCCGGTGCACGAAATTTGTGCAAGGGAGGGGGGTTGTCCCCTCAGTTCAGCCTGCACCCTCTCCAATCCGGGACCCCTTGGGGGGTGTCTGATTGCCAATTTAGGCCCAATCCTGGGGATCGGGCCTAAACTGGCAGTTGGACATCCCTCTCACAATCCAGGACCACTGGCTCCTAACTGTTCACCTGCCTGCCTGCCTGATCGCCCCAACCTGCCCCCCCTCCTGGCCTGGTCGCCCTCAACTGCCCCCCCCCCCCCGTCAGACTGTTCACCCCTAACTGCCTCCCTCACTGGCCTGGTTGCCTCTTAGTGCCCCCCCCCCCGCCGGCCTGGTCACCCCATGCTGCCTGCTGCTCAGTTGTTTGGCCGTCCCTCACTAATCCCCCTGCTGGCCTGGTCGCCCCATGCAGCCTGTTTGGTTGTTCCAGTTGCGATGGTTGCTTAGGCTTATATATATATATTTATATATATATAGATACACACTAATATCTATACCTATATATATTAATTTTAAAGTTTTTAATTTTGTATAATTATGTTCATCATTGGATTTAAATTTTTAACATGCCTGCTTGTTTTAAAATCTAAATTACATCAGCACTGTTAAACTTTACCTGAGCAATGCAAGGACTTCAAACACTTTTCTTTCTTCACCTTCACATCTTGTGTATTACTCTTCTGTAGTATTTTGTTCCACTGTTTAAAATAAAAGTTTTATAGAAATATAATGATAATGGAGAAAAGTACAGAAATTACAAGCAAAGATCTCAATGGATTTTTAGAAAGCAAAAATCATGTGCATAGCACCCTGTCAATAATAGAACATTACCACTTCCTCTGATGCCCCTCATACCTCCTCTCATTTAACCCAACCCCCAGACCCCTGCCTGAAGAGGGACATTATTCAGACTTCTAGCCCTAGCCAGTTTGGCTCAGTGGATAGAGCGTCAGCCTGCGGACTCAAGGGTCCCGGGTTCGATTCCGGTCAAGGGCATGTACCTTGGTTGTGGGCACATCCCCAGTAGGGGGTGTGCAGGAGGCAGCTGAATCGATGTTTCTCTCTCATCAATGTTTCTAACTCTCTATCCCTCCCCCTTCCTCTCTGTAAAAAATCAAAAAAATATATTTAAAAATAAATAAATAAATAAATACAGACTTCTATAGACATAGATTGGTTTCAAATCTGTTTTTGAACTTTATATAAATGGAATCATAGCTCTGTAGTGTCTGGCTTCTTTGGCACAACACTATGTCTACAAGATTCATTCATTTTTTTATGTTATAATACTTTATTCTTCCAGTTGCTATGCAGTTTTCTACTTTATGACTGTACCACAGTTTTTTTTTTTTTTTAAAGCTATATTGCTCTTGATAGATATTTGATTATTTGCAGTTTGGGGTCATTACAGATGATGATGTTATGAACAATCTTTGATGTCTCTATATGTGCATGCACTTCTGTTGAATATATGCAAAGTTGTAAACTGCTGGCTCAGAGGATGTCCCTCCAGCTCTAGGGGATAATGCCAAACAATAGTGCCAAGTGTTCACACTTGTACTAGCATGCGGGTGAGCAGTTTCACAGCTACATCCTGGTATTTCTCTTGACCAGTATCCTGGATATTTTCTCCATGTCTCCCCATTATTGAAACTCTTGCTCCTAACTCCCACATCTTCCTCCTTTCTGATTTAATTCCTCTTTTATTAGAGTGTAGCCTATAGTAACTTTCTTAACAAATTAAGGGTCTGTGGAAGGTAAAGGTTTTGAGCTATAAACAGAGAACCCCTTATCAGTAGGTTGTCGGTTATAGAATACCAGGTTAAGTTCATTTTGTATTGTTATTTTGAAGGCAGTGTTTCAATATCTTCTATCTTCTAGTCTTGAGGTTGAGTAGTTTTAAGGTCCTCTAATTCTAGGTCTTTTTAAAAAATACGTTTTTATTGATTTTTAAATAGAGGAAAGGAGAGGGAGAGCGAGATAGAAACATTTATGAGGGAGAAACATTGGTCGGCTGCCTGCTGCATGCCCCTTACTGAGGATCAAGCCGCAACCCTGGCATGTGCCCTGATCGGGAATCGAACTGGGGACCCCTTGGGCCTTGGGATGATGCTCAATCCACTGCCACACCGGCGGGGCTAATTCTAGGTCTTTTATGAGTAACCTTTTAGTTTCCTTTTTGGACGTTTTTAGGATCTTGTCCTTGTTCCTGATGTTTTGCAACTTCAATATGATGTACCTTGTGTGGCTTTTTGTCCTATCCTTGGTGTTAGGCACTGGGTGAGAACCTTCAGTATTATTTCTTTGAGAATTTCATAATTTTCTCCTCTTTATTTTTTATTTTTGAAAACTATTATTATTTGGATATTGGACCTCCTAAATTGTTTTTCTAATTTTCTTAAGTTTCTCTCTGGTTTCCCAACTGTATTTTTATTCTACTTTCTAGGCTACCTTGTCATGTTTTCTTATTGAATTTGTTATTTCTGCTCTCCTGTTTTTGTTCTCTTTTCCTTTCTGACCCCACCTCCTTTTCTTTGGCTTCTTCTTCTTGTTTCATGGATATAGTATATTTATTTATCTGTGGTTATTAATGGTGATATTTTAAGTTTTCTTCTGATTTCTATACTGGCTTTGTCTCTACTGTTTTTCTTCTGTTTGTTTCTGTCACTCTTTCCTGTTGGAAGTCCCTGAAAATTTCTGGTGATCCTCAAATGTACAATGGAGCACTAACAACTTGATTAAATGGAGTTTGCTGAAGAAATTTTGTGGTTTAATCCTGGAAGCAATTTTTTTTTTAGGTTTTTAAATTTTAATTTTTATATTAACATACATTAAAACTGACTTTTTGTAGTTGTTGTTAATCCTTACCCCAGGATATTTTTTCCATTGACTTTTTAGAGAGAGTAGAAGGGAGGAGGAGGAGAGAGAAACATCAATGTGAGAGAGCCATATCGATTGGTTGCCTCCTGAACACCCCCCAGGGTCAGAGCCTGCAACTGAGGTACTTTGCCCTTGACCAGAATTGATCCTGAGACCCTTCAGTCTATGGGCTGATGCTCTATCCACTGAGCCAAACCAGCGAGGGCCTAACTATTTTTTGATGTATAATGTCCAGTTTTTAACATATGTATAGACTGGTGTAACCACCACCACCACAATCAAGATGCAGAACAGTTGCATCAACCCCATAAACTCCCTTCAGCTTGTTCTTTGTAGCCACCTCCTCCTCTCATATCAACCCATGGGAATTACTCATCTATTCTCTGTCTTTTCAACAATCATTCATATAAAAGAATCAGATAGTGTGAAACCTTTGGCACTGGCTTCTCTCACTCCCAGATGCCTTAGGGAATTTATCTAACTTGTTGCAAAAACAAGATTTTCTTACTTATGATTGTTGGGTAGTATTCTACTATAAGGATATACCAGAGTTTGTTTATCCATTCATTTGTGAAGGGCATTTGAGTTGTTTCCTGATTTTATACTTACAAATGAAAGTGTTATGGCCATGTGCATAAAGTTTTTATATGAACATAATTTTCTTTTTTTAAATTCTTTATTAAAGTATTACATATGTCTCCTTCTCCCCTCCCCCCCCCCCAAGCACATGCCCTCACTCTCCTTGAGTCTGTGTCCATTGGTTATGCTTATATGCATGCATGCAAGCCCTTTGGTTGATCTCTACCCCCTTCCCCCACCCTCCCCTGCCTTCCCTCTGAGGTTTGACAGTTTTGAACATAATTTTCATTTCTCAAAGGTAAACACCTAGGAGTTGAATTACTAGGCCGTATGATAAAGGTATGTTTAACTAGATCAGAAACTGCCAAACTATTTGCCACAGTGGCTGTATCAATTTGTACTCCCACCAGCAATATATGAGAATTTTAGTTGTTCCTTACCCTCATTAGCATTTGGTATCATCACCATTTTTTACTTATCATTCTCATAAAAATATAGTGTATTTTATGGTGATTCTTTGTCGTGTATATGATTTGTAAATATTTTCTCCCAGTCTGTAGCTTGTCTTTTTATTCTCTTAATTGTTTCTATTTGTGCATTACAAATTGTACTAGTTCTCTTCTTTTTCTTACCTTCTTCTCCCCCCTGTGAATCATAGGAAAGCCTGTGTATGTCAGCAGGGATCAAAACTCCCAAAAGATGGGAACTGATGGTATCTAACACAACTTTTGTTAATTTTGATCTCACTGACTGCGTGTCCATCAGAACCTGTTCGGGCTGTTCCCGAGGACAGGGTAAGTTGATTGAATAGATAAGACAAACAGCAAATAAGGCAAACACTCAAGTAAATATGATAAATAGTGGCAAAGCCTTTGTGACTCATTATTTCTTTCAGTTATAAAATTGCATCAGTAGAAACTGCTGCTCAAATTACCTAAAATAAATCCTAGACTCTAGGACCTAGAGGAAGCCATGTATTCTCAATACAGCTCCTGATGCTCCCCATTCTTTTCCTGTGAAGGCATCTATCACACTATTATTATGTTACTGTGTCTCTGCTGGACTCTGAGCTTCACAAAGGCAGGGATTATGTCTCTTTTCACAGTCTTATCATTAGTACCTAGTAGCCTGTGCCTAATAGGCTCATTGATTAAATTAGTGGATAAAGTTGAATGGATAGACATATGAATATAAACTAACATACATGCTATATTTCCTGAAAGAGCCAGAATTTAGTACTTTATGTTTTCAACAGCCTAAGGTTTGTTGTATGCACAAAAAGAACCATAGGAATTTTTGTTCAGTTGTTAACCACATCTCAGAGGTGGTGAGAAATACCTTGGAGGACTCATGGACTAAGGTGAAAAGGAGTGGGGAGCAATCTAGTTGATTTGATCTTTGTAAACAGCCAAACCAAGTAATTCAAGTAAATATGCTCTTGTGGTTTGAATCACCAATTTAGATAATTGTTTGTTTTTTTAATTAAATGAATAATCAGCAAGTCTCCACTTTACTTTTTTTTTTTTCCTTCTGTATAAGCAGAGCCAAAGACTTTGTTTATTTGGGTGGCATCTGACTTAAAATTGTAAATAATAGGAATAAAAATAACTTAGGACATTCACTTCAAATCACAACTCTTCAGTTCTTTAAAGCTTCATTGTTTCGTATCATTTATAAGACACTGAAAAAAGCACTCTATTCCTTATTAGCTCTAATTCCTTCTCACTGCATAATCTTGCTAAGTCATATTGTTTATTTGTTTAAAAACTGTCTATTCCAAGTTTGTTTAAGGAACTGGGGCGTACAAAGATGAAAAACACGTAATTCTTCTCTTCCAGGAGCTCTTGATCTAGGCCCAAAAGTAAATGTTTAATCTAGTCTCTGTACTAGAGTGTGATGAGTACAGTCCTAGAAAACTGAACAAGGTCAGTGAAAAGAGCAAGGAAGGAGGTCAGGTGAGATTTCATAGAAGTGACTTTTTATTTTTTAAAAATATTTTAAAAAATTTATTTTAGAGAGAAAGGAAGAGAGAGGGAGAGAGAGAAACATCTTTCGGCTGCCTCCTGCATGCCCCCTACCAGGGATCAAGCCAGTAACCTGTGCTTGTGCCATGGCTGAGAATTGAATCAACGACATTTTGATGCATGGGATGATGCTCAGCCAACTGAGCCACACTGGCCAGGGCCATAGAGATGACTCGTAGGCAGGGTTTTGAAAGGTGAATGGATATTTGCAAGAGAGAATATGCCGAGAAGAGTTTCTAAGTATTAGGAATAGCATATGCAAAATATTAAAATCCCAATAGGCCTGAATTGTAGTTTCAGGTGGTTGTGGTATGAGATGAACTTTAGAAGTTGCCAGAGGTTAATCATGGAATCTTGAATGTGGGACTTAATTCACTGCATGGACTAAACTGGGATGCAGAATGAAAGCACCAGGGCTTCTATTTGTATCTTATTCTTTTTTATTTTCCTTTTTGTCTATTTCACAATGTACATAATAAAGACGTATAGTCGCATATGTACAGAGAGATATGTGCTAATGTAAAGATTTTAATGACAGGGCTGTGTGATTTAGAAGACCACTGCCATAGTTCCTTCCTGAACAACTGGACTAGTGGCAGTTCCGAAAAATCACATGGAGGTGGTGTGAGAGACAGACTGCTAAGAAGTATAGCTCTAGAGCTAATACTTAAAAAGTGTGTTACTATTACTCTTTGTCCACACGATTGAAAGTTGCTTTTGAGGGTAAATCTTTCAAGTATAAACCTCAGAAGAGGCGGGGTTAAACTCTCCACAGAAGAACTGGAGCAGACAGATGGAAAGACTAAACCAAGACACCTTTAGTAGTTAGTAATTAGTAAGTTAGTGTTCCGTGTCTCTATTTCCCACTAGAACAGTTTCTCACCCTTCGCACTATTAGTATTTTGGGCTGAATAGTTTTTTGTTGTGGGGACTGTCTTGTGCATCGAGGAAGTTAATCAGCATCACTCCCTCTACCCGCCAGATGTCAATATCACTGCCATCTACATAATTGTGACAGCCCCAAATGATTCCAAATAGGGCCAGATGTCCCCTGGAGGGCAAAATGACCCCTGGTTGAGAATCACTGCCCTAAAATGCAGACTGTATGAAGGCAATATCAATATTGCTCTTGTTTTCCACTGTGCCTCCAGTACATACCACAGAGCCTGGCATACACTAAACACTCATGATTTTTTTTTCTTGAACAAAACTATATAAATACGCAATTTAAAGTACTGAATATATCCCAGCAAATTCAGCTGCCATTTGTTATAATAATCTGCTGTGCCTTATGTAACACTCTTATCTTCCATTTTATAGGTGGATTTACTGTGAAGACCAACCAGTTAAAGTTTATAAACTCTCCCAACATAGTAGCATTTCCATTTCCTCATGCGGCAATTTTGGAAGACTTGGATGGGTCTCTGTCTGGGAAAAATGGAAGTCACATTCTTGCTTCTATGGAAACCCTCTCAGATTCTTGTTTGGTCAGTGCCAGATTCAGTCAGATTGTCCCTGGCAGTGTCTGTGGAGATGTTTTCTTTCATCGTATGTCTATTGGATTGTAAGTTGAATTAACTTTACTTCATACCAATGAGCATGCATGTATCATTCAGGCTGTTAAGGTTTATACACTTAATCTTAGCCAAAAGGCTGAGAAGTGATTTATAAAAGGTTTATAAAAGGGAAATTGTTTTCTAGATTCTATTTTAAGTATTTAGTTCTACACAAGTGATGGTGAATAATTTTGACAGCTGTCAAATCATAAGTTTATGATTATGGTAGTTTTAGACTGATTCAAATGGCAGCTAACTTTCAATATCACTGGACCAGAACTCATAGTCCATGACCTCTTATTGACATTCTGAGCTAATAGCTCCCTCTTGAAAAAATTTGCAACCAACAGAAAATTTGACATGTATTTAAATTAATATATTTTTATTGATTTCAGAGAGGAAAGGAGAGGGAGAAAAAGATAGAAACAACAATGATGAGAGAGAAACATCCATCGGCTGCCTCCTGCACACCACATATGACCCACAACCCACAACCTGGGCATGTGCCCTGACTGGGAATTGAACCGTGACCTCCTGGTTCATGGGTCGATACTCAACTAGTGAGCCACACTGGGTGAAATGTACTTAAATTAAAAGTATTATTAAAAATCCCAATAATGTCCATTCTCATTTACACATGTTTACTCTCCCAAAGCCCTTTTTAAGTGTTCCATATGCTCCAGGGAAGCAATTGCTGATGCCTTCCTATTACTTGCAAAGTTGCTTCACTCCAGTTCATTTTCCTTGTTAATTTCATGAACTATTGGATTCGTACAATACATTTCCTATTAATATTGGAGCAAGGACCCTTTGGTTATACTAGTCAAACTACCATTAAGTCAGCAGCTGGGATCTTTATAATGCATAATAGTGTTGCTTCTGCCCTCTTTAATTTCCAGGTAATGATTGTTGAGTGTCTGGGGTTCTATCTTTTACCTGTTTCAAACGCATTGTATATATTTAGCCACACCTCTTTCTTTCCTTTCTTTTAAGTGTTCTAACTGCAGGAATACTAACTAAGTCAAGTGATTCAGCTAGAGCCTGTTGGCATCTTTTTTAAGCCAGTAAACTCCAGAGAGTGAGTCAATGTGGTCAGTATTGCACAGTCTGCATTTTGAATGCCTATGGAATCAGTATCTTGACATTCTGTTTTAAAAGCCTTAGTAAAACAGTGCTAGCATCTAGTAATTTGAATTTTTTTTCTACTTTTGCTGTCCAGACTGTGTATTATTCTATGTAATGTTAATGGGCCCAATTCCAGTGAGTAAAATAGCAGTGTGGAGAGGCATATATTTTAATTTTTAATCATTTTGATTGTGCAGAGCATGACTTTTAAAAAATTCTCACAGATGCATCCTGGTTTTTATTGTTATTTTATTGATTTTTTCCAAAGGTGTTTTAATGAGTGTTTTCATATTTATAAGTTAATGATTTATTTCTTAGATGCATTTTTTTTTCAAATGGGGAAATTTAAAATGGATTCGTGTAGTTAAAAAGAACATTATGTGCTTGTATGACACGTATTTGTCTGTGTTCTTTAAACTCCTTTTTTATGCCTTATTTTGAAACCTATTGGGACACTGTCTCTTACAGAGGCACTTAGCGCTGGTGTTAGAAGACTCTACAGAAGTAATCTTACTGAGCATCTGTTCTTGGAGAGCTTTAAGACAGGACCCTTGGGTGCTTACCTTAGCAGCATTTAGGGACTGACAAGGTAAAAAAAATAATAACCCTGAAACAATATTCCAAGCTGATTCAAAAGGCTTTTACTAGGGTGAAAAACTTGTCTTGGTTTGTCTGGAATTTTCCTGGTTTTAAAATAAAAAAAATCTCATGTTCTAGAAACTCCTTCAGTCTTGAGAAAACCAGGATGGTTGGTCACTCTGCTCTCTATGATTATATGAAAAAATTTCAGGTTGATCCACAAGTCAATGGACAAATGCCCAACTATCTTGAGTTAGCCCCAGGGAAGTCTCAGTTACGTCTCTTGGCTTTAGAGTCCCCACCACTAGGATAAGGTGATTGGATTAGATGGTCTCTAGGGACTTGCTAGTCAAAGTGCACCAGCATCCCCCAGGGTTCTGTCAGAAGGGGGAATCAAAGACTCCGCCCCAGACATCCTGAATCAGGACCCTCAGGTGATTTATATTCAAGGTTGAGAAGCACTGCCCTCAGGTCCTTCTAACCTTAACCTTCGATGATTCTATCCCTCAAATTTGTGCTGAGTGACTTGATCTTTGTCCCAGAGCATTATAACCTCATTAGGAATATGTCAGAGCTAATGAGCAATTTGAATTCAGCGTGGATACAAACTTTGCTGCATTTCAGGGAGACAGGATTAATTTGTTGTGCTACTTGCCCTGGAGCAAGCACCCTAAGAGTTGATTTACTAAGCTCTCACAGTCATGATCTTTTGGGGTTGCATGCTGATGGAGATCTGATATGGCACAAGCACCCTGCTGTCTTCACTTTCCACTCTTACCCCCTCCCTCACCATGAGGTCCCAGAGTGTGGCCTTGCATCGCTGTGTAAACAAGGCACACATTTTCCTTTTGTGAACAACCAAATGATTGGAATGGAATTTTTCCCCTGGAAGTCCCCCTCTATGGTCCAATTTCACTATTAGTTTTTTGTTTGACATTGGCAACCTCTGTCCCTGCCCCTCACTACCTTTTTTAAGTCAGATGGGTACCCACATTTGTGGTGCAGCCTGTTTTATAGCTTCCTTGGACTCTACCCTAGCAGTTGGGTTGACAGGCATGTAAATACTTCTTCACCTAAATATTACACTTAATATTTAAGTGAAGAAAAAATTGTCAACCTCTATAGGGTAGAGTCTAGTTTTATGCTTTGTTAAAATGCCAACAAACTTGACCAAGTTCATGAGAGCTGCTTACATTGTTCCTTCCCTCACTCACCAGTTCTAAAACGGCTTTCTGTAGGAGCCACAGGTATTCTGGATAGTATTCTTTTCCCAGCTTTTCTTTCTACCAATCTGATCTGCCCAGCTCACCCTTCCTGATAAGACAGGGATGGAGTTAGCCCTACCGATGTAAGGCAGAACTTCATTTTGGAAAAATACGTCAGTGACTCATTTTCTCCAGAGGTTCCATAATGATGACATAGTGCTTGGATTTATCCTAACATAGTGCTCGGATTTATCCGTCCCCAAATTTAGATAAATGTTTTCTTCTGCACAGGGATAATTACATGGAACGAGCATACTATTCCCAATAATATTTTTTTCCTATATGTCAGAGCTGTTCTTTTTAAAATTTTTAATTTTATTTTAAATCTTTACTTAAAGTGTTACATATGTCCCCCCTCTTCCCCATTGATCTCTTCTAGCCTCCCCCTGCCCCTCCTATTCCCCATCCTCAGGCCTTCACCGCCCAATTGTCTGTGTCCATGAGCTATGCATTTTTGTGTGCTCCTTCCAGATCTCCTTTATAAGCTCCTCTTCTTGTCTCTTAAGTGCTGTTGTTTCTTAGGATTCTGTGAGGAGCTTTCCTTTCTCTCAAGTCATACTCTTTCCAGGTGATCTGGGTTATTTCAGTTAACATTCACTTCAGTTAACATTCACTAATGCTTCCAGGTTTTCTTCATTTAGTCTCTACAGCTATACTGAGCTCCAGACCTACTAATCCAACTGCCCTTAGGATCAGCACTGTCCAATATGGTAGCCACATATGGCTCATTCAAAATTGAGATGTGACATAATTCTAAATTATATACCACATTTCTAAGACTCGCTATGAAAAAAGAATGCAAAAGATCTCAATAATTTCTTTATTTGATTATATTGAAATGATAATATTTTGGATATACTGGGTTAAATTTATTATAATTAATTTCACCTTTTTTACTTTTTAATATAGCTACTGTAAAATTTAAGACTATGTCTTTGGCTTGCATTAATGGTTTGCATTATATTTCTATTGAGCAACAATGCTTTAAATATTTTCACTAGAGTGTTTAATAGGCATCTAAAACCTGATTTGCCAAAACTCAGTTTTATGGTCTTTATCCACAGAGCTGTTTCCCCCTGGGGATTCTGAGAAATGCTTATTTCACATATAAGTCATCTACCAAGTACAGTCCATTTTACCTCTCCCAAAAATTCCTATTGAATCTTTCTACTTCTGTCCTTCCCAACTTCCTCTCCTAGTCCAGGCCACCATACCTCTCACCTGTATAATCACAACAGCTTCTTAGCTTGCCATCTTGCTATGCTCCCATCCTTGAACTTTATAATTGCAGATCTGGTCCTGCTCTTCATTCATTCCCCTGTTTGAAACTTTTAAAGTTTTCTCAGTGTCTTTAAAAGAAAGTCCAACATTTTAAGTATCTCATGGGCCCTTTATGACCTGTTTCCTGTTTATAATTCTAGCATGGTCTCAACACGCTGCCCTCCTTCCTTGCATTTTGTCTCAGCCACACTCACCTTCGTTGTGCTTTTAAATTCATAATGTTCAACTTCCATGGAACTCAGCATGAAAGTCATTTTCTCTGGTAAACTTCTCTGAGTTTTCTGTACACGTTTCGATAGCCTTGCTGTGTGCTGGCTCCATATACTTGCACTAACCAATACTCATAGCCCCTACATAGCTTTACAAATTTCCCATCTCTTCTTGTAGATGGTATGCAGTGTAAGAATAGGGTTTTTATTGTGTGTGTGTATTTTTATTATAATACCTATTACCATTTTGAAACATAATGATTCAATAAAATTAGTATTGAACAAATGAATATAAGTAAAAGAAATTGTGGACTCCCCCAAACCTTCTTCCTCTAGGGCCCTTATGCCTATTTTTCTCTTAGGACATGTTTATGATAAGCCCATGGCACTCAAATTTTCTTCAGAAGACTCAGGATTAAAGTGCTATCTCTAGTCTTTATTTCTAAAATTCATAGGAACATCTAATACTTAAGATTGTCATTTCATAATGTCTCTGGATGTTTGCTTTCCTTTGACTGTCAGCTGAGCAGATGATTTATTTAGCAACTGATTATTCCTCTACTTTGCCCCTACCCCACGCCTGTTGAATCAGCAGTTAATCTACATTTGCAATTATTTTCTTGCCCTGGAAATATTGATGCATAGACTTGTGATGGAGAGAATGAGAAGTCAACCCTCAAAATTACCATCTGGGAATTATTATTATTATTGGTTTATAGTACTCACTAGCTCCTTCAGTTGTCATAGACTTATTAAAATGACAGTAAGTAATTCAGTTTTTTCATTTATTGACTATATTGAGTGTGGGGGGGATTAGAAGAGTTTAAAAGATGTTACAGGTTGGTGAAACAGTCTTTTTTGAGTTTTTATAGGATGTTCATAAAATAAAGTCAAGACATATATTTGAAATAAATTTTTAAATCTGAAGAATAGAGAAGTAATTAAGAATCATTTGTAGGTACAAGACATAGCTCTCCCTACCCCAACTTCCTGGGTGCATTCCTTTGGTAAGTTACTCCACCTCTTTTTGCTTCAGTTCTCACATCAGTAAAATGGGCATAATGATATTATTTATCTCACAGGGAAAGTGCCTGACATGTAGTAATTGCTCAGCACATGTTGTCTTTAAGAAGTCTATATTTTACTTTGGTGATTTACAAAACAACATATAAACATGCTACTAGCTAAATAAAATATTATAGATTATTATGTTTCTGAGAAACAAATGTCTGGCAAAGAAATAAAGTTTACTCAACTTTTACTTAATCCAATTCTTGAAAAATAGGGAATACTTTTTATAGTTCCATGATGTTATACTAAGCCAGGTGAACCTCCCAGGTAGTCATAGAATCTGGAATAATTCAGGACATAGTCTTTGATTCATTGTTACCCAAAGCTTTCTGTTTCTTCCTTCCTGCTTCTCTTGGAAAAGAAAAGGTTAATGTTCATGTTGATCACCTTGACTCTTAGATCTTGCTTAATATCCTCTCCTGTAGTGCTTGCATTCGGTTTTTACCTATATAACTGCTCTTAATGTGTCAGTGTTCAAAGTATGAGGCACCCCCTGCCTCTGTGATGCAAAAGTAAAGAAGAGTTCAAATGGAAATTTTGGCCTACCTTTTCCTTTAATAATTGCCTAACTCTACTTCCTAGGGATAAATAGGCACAGCATCACTAATGGTATCTGTTCATTCCTCAAAAGCAAAAAACAAACAAAGAAATACCTATGTGAGATAGAAAAATTCCAAGAAGCATTATCCTCTCTTGGCAGCACAAGTTACAGAAGTAAAATAGAAAAAGATCTAAAAATCATAATGAACCCCCAAACTGAGGGATATCCTCAAATTATGTCACTGAACATGGCTTTGGAAAGGGGTTGACAATGAGCTTGTGAACTGGTATCAGTCAGCTCCTCCATAGCACCAGATGAGTGTATACATTATGTGTGCATGTGTGTGTGCATGTGTGTGTGTATGTGTATGGGAGGACAAGGTTCTTAGTCTAACTCCATGCCTGATGCATAACATTATTTTTCCATTTCCCTGACAGGTAGCTGTCTACCTTCTGGTTGTGTAGTTTTAATAGTGGTCTTCTCATGCTCTGAAGAAACCATTCCAGCTAGATTCAATAGTTCAAGAAAAGAGATGCAATGGTATTTGAAGAATCATGTTAGGTAGGATGGTAGACATCTGTTGCTTCTCTTCATGGAGTAAGATAGAATAAGCAAGAAGTATTGTCCTAAGTGTGTGCAAAAAACTGTAGGGACTATGTTTGAGGAGGTGGTAGGTGGATTCTGGCCTTGGGCTTGTCTATAATAAACTATTTTTTCTTTAGCCAACTCTGAAAAATAACCTGTGGAAATATACATCTGCAAACTCATGGAGGAGTGATCTTAGGGTTTGCCTGTCAGAAACACAAGGATTATTAAATCATATGGCTTTTGCCTCTCTGCCTCCCAATCCTGTTGTGTTTTTTTTTAAATGTGAATTTAAAGATTATTAAAAGGTTAGGGGAAAGACTGAATGTTGTGGCTTCTTTTCTCATTTTAGATTTATTTTTCAGAAGGAGATATATTTAAGTGTACCTCAATCAAAAAGTGTATATTAAAAAAAAGCTAACTGACACTGGATGGTGGCAGGTCAGCAGGTAGGATGGTGGTTTTCTGTCAAGGACTTGTTATGAGCCCAGTGTATTTTTAAAGGGCGTTCAACCCAGACTGTGCTATAACAATTTGTTGGCTGTGCTCCAAATTTCAATTTTGTTTTCTTCGGGAAGTAAAAGATGAAAGCATCAGCAGCAAGCACTAACATCCAGAATATGCTAGCAGCACTATTTGAGGCTAGTTATTATGATGTGTCTGGCTTAGGAGATGTGTAATTAGAAAGTGTTTATTTCACAATTGTTCCAAATTTGAGAGCATTTAGAGCTCAGTGCAGTGTTTGTCTTAATACACAGAGATATGGACCCTCAGGAAAAGTTAGCTAACGGTAAACACAAACCAGAGTGTTAATAGTTGTCCTCATTGGTATTGTTGATTGCCTAACAAATCCTTTGTGGGCAGCATACATTCAACAGTTCCACACAGTATATGGGCACTAAAGTACATAACTTTATGCAACTAGTATTGTAAATTGGTACATAGGCTGGAAGTTGTATCAAGTGCACAGACAGTGCTTTATTTCTAAAGGAAACTATTACTTAATTAAAAACTAGTTCGGGCATTTAAAAAAAGAACAAAAATTAAGGCACCTCATTGAACAGGGAGGATAAAAGGAAAGGTTTGCAGTTCTTTTGTCTTTTTGATTGTACACAGGAGCTGTTGCTGACGCAGAGGGAAGGGTTAACATTTAAAATGGACTGGTTGCCTCCTGATTTCTTGCACATAAAACCATGAGAAGTTCAGGGAGAGACTTCTTCCCCTAGTAATGAAGCTTTCTGCTGCTAATGGCCCATGCAGACTCCCTTGGCTCCTCCAAATTAGAAATACTTTTGTGCTCCTTTGCTTCATTAACAGTAAAGAGAGGGAGATTGGTGGCTATTTAGGGCATGGGGAAATTGGTGGCTATTTAGGGCAAGCGAAAATTGTAGCAATTATGGTTGGTAAATTCTCTTCATGATGTTCTTCGACTCTTGATGTTCCTTTGGTGCTTTTCAGAAGAGCCCACCACTGTCTCTACTAGCATTTTTCCTGGAAGGATGGGAGTTATTTGAATGTTTGGCCCCAGGTGATGGTCAACACAAGGCACCTTGCCTACTGAGAGATGATGGGTCTTTTACATTTTGATTTGCTTTTCAGAATATGTCATACGATTCTTTCCACTTCTAGCTGTGATAAAGGTATATTGGAGAACCTTTACCTCCTCTACCTGTATTGAATTACAGAAAGCTGGTGCTGCATGTGAGTGTCTGTGAAATTGCATCCCGAATAAACCTTGCTAGAGAGATGGGGTGGCTTGATAGGATTAGGGCAATGCGTGAAGAAGCAAGAGGAAAGATACTTTAGGATCACAATGTACTATGGTGGGTCTCTGATTGATCAAGGGGTTAGCATCAGATTATTAGATGCTCTTTGGAAGGAAATGGCATCACAAGAAAGGTATAAAAGTCCCAAAGACAAATAGAAATGAATTAGAGTTAGGATTTAGTTGCTTATTTGAAGAGGGGGTTCAGTTTTATAAGGGCCTTCTGAACCTGGAGAGTAAGGTCTGAAAAATGGCTTCTTCAATAATTGAAATTACAATTTATAGAAACTAAACAAGAGAAATTACATCCTGAAAATTGATGCTGTTGGAAATTGAGAAGTAACTAAGTCTAGTCGAAGTGACCAGGAGGATTTTTGGGACACATTGTTGGAATTAAGAAGCATTTCTGGAAATATCTACCCAATAGATTATATTATAACATATAGAGGTAACATTTTCAAGGTGGTTTGCATGATATCTTAAGAAAAGAGTGACAAAATATAGGTTGAAGAAATTAAATGTAAACAGATGGGTTTATAGTTTAAAGTAACTATTTGTAAAAGTAGTTTAATCGAGAGCATTTGACTGGAAAAATAAGAAATTTAAGTTAATAAAAAAACCTTAGCATTTTTCTAAACCAGAGCTCACTAGTGTAGATTGCCTGTAGGTGCCCAGAAGAGGTTTTCTCACCACCAAATATAAGTGTTATGTCCTCTTGACAAATATTCTATTATATCGAGGCTGACCATATCAAGCTCTGTTCACTTAGGATCAAAATGCTTATCTTCTTTGATTAATAAGTTTACATGAAATCCTCTGACACTCATATGGTCTTCTGGGTAGACTTTCCGTTGGGGAGAAACATCACTAAGTGGCCAGTTGAACTGTTCTGGTCCATTTAACACTTGCTTATTCATTCAACAAATATTTACTGAGTACCCACTATGTGAAATATAGTTTTATTTCTTACTGTGAATTAGTCAATGAAAATTCTGATTTATCAATTAGTCTCTCCTGGACTTAGGTCTTTTGACTCATTTTCCAGAGTCCATATCTCCCTGTGAAAGCTGAAGAGATAAAATTTTTAGAACCTGAAACACTCAAAATCACTCCTGTACTGCGAGGAATCCCACTTTATATACTGACCATGGTGCCTACAGTGCATCTAACTCTTTGGTATTTCCTGGTTCCAACTTACCTCTTCGTAGTACATTTGTTTTCCATGGACTTCTCGGTAGCCTATCTTCATTCACTATTAAATGTATTATTTGGGCCAAAATTTGCTGGATGATCTCCTGGGACTCTGAGACTCATAGTTTCAAACAGGAAAGCCGGGCCATGATGATTGAGGACAAATGGGTAGGAGATACAAGGAAGAAAATTAAGCTTTCTAAAACTTACTTAAAGATTAAAAATTAATTATAAATGTCATAAATGGAGGAGGAATTTTAGAATGTGAATATCCCATGACTGGAAGAAGGGACAGAATAAAATATGGAGGAAATTCCTATGATGGATTTGAAAATCAGAACAGGTGACCTTTATGTCCATTCTGATTCTAAGAAAATGAGTTGAAGATTGTCCTTTAGTTCCAATTTAAATTCTGATATACATGTGAAGAAAACAAACACTAAGGATCCCAAGCCCAAAGAGAGGAAGAAGTCCTCCCCACCCCAAACTTTCTAAAGATTTCATTAATGCTGCATAGGGAAATCTTAGAAAAGAATAGTTCTTTTATTCCCAATGCCCCAATTATTTTTCATCCCTTTAATTAACTAACAGATTAAACAAACACATTTAATCTTACAGGGCTCTGTAGCACTAAAAGTATTGAGTGTGTTTTTTAATGACCAAGTAAACCTCTAGAAATTAAAAAAAATAAGTAGCACAGGATGGCAAACCTGACCCATCTGAGATTTTTAAACGAGCTGTAGATAGATGTTGTTTGGCTTGCTGATGGTTACTGAATACTTTACATAGGTTATCTCTTTAAGTTTCCTAGTAGCTATATGAGATACATTCTACTATTGCCTCCATTGAAAAAAGAAAAAAAAGAAATGAAAGCTTGAAGAGGGTCAGTAATTTGCCCAAGTTCATATACCTGGCACATATAAGATAGATTTCCAGTTTATACCCACTTGACATAGTCCCCAAGCACTTAGCACTAAAAACAGTTTCCTTTTATAATATGCCACTGGATTGTAAATTGGCTGTGGATATGCTCATGCCACACCTCACTTTGAAAACCCAACATCCTTCATCTCATTTCCCTCCTCTTTGAGAATTTAATTATCTGCCTGCAGCAAAACACCACAGTTAAAGGTTCTTATGAAAACTAAAACAAAGAGGGAAGGACAGTCATAATGTGTATTGATTTTTATTTTGCTTTATTTTTTTCCTGTCCACTTTGACTTTCTTTTATGGTCTTAGCATGTGGCTAACCCTATTCATGTTCTAGTGAAGTCTTAAAAACCACTTTCTGGAACAGGCTGTGCAAAATCATTTACGGAAATGAAAACTTTATAGTTCCACCTGTGACATTTACATAACAGTTTTGCCATACTCTGCCTCAGTCTTCATTTGGTAAAATGCAGTCCTTCTAGAAACCCTTTAGGAAATTGCCACCAGCTTTTGGGTGAGCTCGCTCACCCATACATTCTTTCTTTGTGTAGCAGACATGATTTGAGTGCCCATTGTGTGAGGGTCCTGTGCCAGGGTAGCAAGAAGAAAATATCTCTGACCTAAGGATCTCACAACCTATGCTAACAAGCACAAAAGCAAGCCCAACAACACTGAGGTGCTGTAGTAGGTGTGAGCAGTGGGCACTGTGCAAGCCCACAAGCGAGGAGCCAGGCTACCTCTTCCCTCTGGGGAAGGCTACTGACGCCATTCCTGCTGGGCAGTGGGAGGTGGGCTTCTGAGAGTCCAGGCACATCAGGTTCTGGCTCTCAGTCATTGCTCCCAATAAGGATATCTACTGACTATATAATATGTTTTCTGTTGTGGAGAAACCTGGTTTACAGCAAAATTCTGGTCATGGACATTTAAAAAAAAAATAGTGGACTATAGTCCTGGTATATGTGAATTCATTGAGATGGCATTTTAGTGGCATCCATTCTGAATGGTACTACCTCCAACCCACCAGACCAGTGACATGCACAGACGATGCAAGGACAGCTTCGCACTGGGCTGTTTTGATGCATGCAGTGACTGCCGGAACCTCCATAGACACACAGGGTAGAAGGGGTCTACAGCACACATGGAGAGAATAGAAGATGAGTCATAACTGATGGAAGAAGAGTACATTAGATCCAGGATGAACAAATAACTTAAAACCCATTTTTTTCTTTTTAAATTCACACTAGAACTAATGCTCCGGATGTTTCTTATGACTTAACCTTGACTGACAGCAGAAATAAGACAACCACCGTCAATTATGTGCGTGACACATTGTCTAACCCTGATGGCTGGATGGCTCTGCTCTTGGATCAAGAGACCTACTCACTGCGATTTGAGACTCCTTGGATCAACAGATCTCTGCAGGGAATTTACTTGATGGTGTGTTCCATTTTCAAGCGCTTATGATGTTTCCTTCTGTAAAATAATAATTTGAAGGTATTAGCATCTCTTGGTATTGATAAAGAAAACTGCAGCAGCATTTTGACCAGATGAATGTATGACTGTAACTTGAATACAATGTGTGTGTGTGTGTTTGAAAATTTTATAATCTGTTTAATAAAATTTTCAAGTTTATATATTTCAAGTTTATATATATTTCACCTTGAATGCAGATTGGTTCTGCCTGAATTTTTAAGTTTATTAATACAATAAAAAAACAGCTTCTAAGCAATCTATCGAATTGTATTCTTATATTATGGGTTAAGAACCAATTTAACCCAGAGAGAAGTGTTTGTAGCCCAAGAAAAATGTCTTAACAAAGCATTTTTGTGTTGCATACTGCCACCTTGTGGTCAAAGATTAACTTGCAAATGAAGGTCTAGGAGTCAAATGGTTAGGGGGAGCAAATACAGGAATAGTCATGTAGGAAATGGGTGCATTTTCTGGAAAAAACAAGCAAACTGGTGGATTCCCTCAAGCTCCTTTTCTTCCTTTGAACACATTTCTTTCTTCCTGTCTCCTAATATTTATATTCCCTACAAGCCCGAGAGCAGTCTTAGGGAACTAGAAGCTAGTTTAGGTGTGCCATAGTTCTGAGGAATTCAAAACAGAATCTGTTTTTATCCTCTCACCACCTCTCTGAGAACAGAGAGCTCTTTCCTTCCCTAAAGGCTCCCATGAGAACATTTCATGGAATTTGCATACGGTAAAGGCAGCCGATTGGTGACTAGTTTCTCTTCTGGCTCACACTCTCCTACTTTGTGATATGGGACAAGTTTCCTGAACCTCTACCTGCCTTACTCTCCTCATCTGTAAAATGGGGCATGAATAGTAACAATCACAGGGGATATTTCAAGGATTGAATGACTTTATGTGAGTCGTACTTAAGCATGTAGCACATGCTCCAACAGTGCTCGCTATTGCTGTTATCAATGGATGATACTGCCAACATTGCCTGCCTCTTTAAAGGGATTACAGACCGGGCTCTGTCTCGTCTAGCTGTTTGACCTGGGACAAATCAATTCACTTGCCTGGGCCTTGGTTTTCTCTTGTGTTAATTAAGGAAGTTAAACAAAAAGAAACTTATGGTGTCTTTCAGTCCTCACCTGGTATGATTTTGTAAACTCTAGTTCTGAGTGTATTATGAAGTGGATTCAAATAAGCTCATTCCCCAGAAGAAACGTAGTCTGGGTGTGAACTACCTTATTTCTAAACGACTCAGTGTTCTTTGTAGCTCTTTTTCAGGGCAGTCTTCCTTCCTAAATAAGCTCTATTGTATTTTTCTCTCACTTCAAGTACTCAGCAACATTTGGCAACTTTGCTCCTGGGAATTACCTCCGGCTGGTACACACAGTCCTGTGGCCTTCCCCTGACATCCTCATAAGGTGCGGGAGTCAAGTGGGGCGGTCTTTGCCCTCTCTTCCATCGCCTGGTAAAGACCAAGGCTGTGACTGGTTCTTCAATAGCCAGCTGAAGCAACTCACCTATCTGGGTAAGTATAATTAGATGGGCATTTAAAGGGCACGTAGTAAGAAACCACCGCTCACTCTTGAATTTTAGACATTTGTGCTATGAAACGATGGGGGAACTGAAGGAAACAGCTGTGTGTTAAGGTTAAGTGGATGGGCTTTGAAATCAGACTTCCTGGGTTTAAATCCCAGCTCCAAGACTTACTAGCTATGGGACACTGAGCAGCTACTCTTTTTCTCTGAGGCTCAGCCTCCTCACCTAGAAAATGGAACAATAATAGGACCTACCTCAAAAGATAGAAAATTATATAAAGGATAATATGTAAAACTTTTTATCAGAGTGCCTAACCCATAGCAAGTGCTTAATAAACATTGTTATTAATATTTTCAATTCACTTTAAGGCACTGTTATATTTGTAGAAAGATCAAGTGCATGGGAAAGACAGGATGGCTAGGGTTATGGCCACAGATATTAGGAGCAACAGAGAGGACAAGTGACAGCTACAAAGAGAGGAGGAATGAAGAGGGAAGTTAATGTGGAAGGTGAGAAGGAAAGCCTTGGAAGGGGATCCAAGGTCAGGAAGATGCGAAGGTGTGGAGGGCTGATCTGAGGACTAGGTTGGGCTGTCTTTGTCTTGCATCAGGATGTAGCATACAGGAGGCAACCTACTGCTATTTCTCTCTCTCTCTCTCTCTCTCTCTCTCTCTCTCTCTCTCTCTCTCTCTCTCTCTTTCTCAAAACAATAAACATATCCTCAGGTGAGGATTAAAACAAAAAGATGTAGGATGCAGGAACCTCATCTTATAGGACCGGAAACCCTTCTGTGATTGCAGAGTAATAGATGGCTGAAGGATTTCTTTATCATCTTATTGTGCGTGTTTCACAGGAGTTTTCTTTTGACTTCCTGGTGTTTTGTCTCATATTCTTGTTCTATACCATGTCAGCATTGGTCACTCTGAGCACTGTGATGTCCATTTATACCAACCTCAGCTCAGTGTGCTCTATAAGGAGAATCTGTCCAAATGGGTCTCTAGAAGGTCAATTTTGTTATCAATTAGTCTTAACAGATCCTGGTCAGATTCAGGAGAACTCATAGCACCTCAAGTACCAGCCCCTGCTACAAGCCAGTCTTGTCCCTGAGGATGTAGAGAGCTGGGCAATTGTCCCGAGTGCCTGGCCCCTCTCCCTTGTGCCTAGCTGTATGTCCACCGAGTCTGAGCTACACTTGAGCCCTGGGATGACTGCATGTTAATAGCACCACAGAGGAGAGTGTGGTACTTCTCTGGTATTTTTATCTTTGCCAAATGGATTGTTGTATATTTTACTTGCACTGAATTGTAATGTTCAAATTTTCTTTCTGATTTGATACATTCATAAATATAACCTAAAACTATAAAAACTCAGGAGGACAGAGAGCCTGTGACTGGTTTACCACTCTGGAGTGGAATACCAGTAGCAAGAGCAAATCTCTGCCACTAATTTTAACTATGACTATTCACTTGATATATATTATAGAGCAAAATTTAATTTCAAATGGTTCTTGTTCTATTATTTAGTATGCACTTCAGAAACATGTCTATTGGTCAGATTCTGTTCATGAGCTGCGGACAAATTTGAATACTCACATAAGCCAAAATGATAAAGGAACATTGGGCTTATAGACAAAATAAAATAAAATCACACAGTTATAGATTTTCTTCCCTTTTGATAGTGTTATTTATTGAATTAATAGCAAGTGAAACCATTATCCTATATATACTAGTATATACATATATGGTATAAATACACATACCATAAGTATGTGTAAGTATATATATTTATGTGTAGATGTACCTCTGCATATGTATATTGTATATATATGATGTGATGAATATTTTAATATAAAATTTTTAATTAGGTATAAAGTTTTCATTAATTTTTACAAAGTTCTTTCTCAGAATACCCTAGTATTTCCACCCTTTGAACAATATGAGTTGGAAAAGGAACAGGAAGGCACAGAGGGTTGGTTGAATGTTTAGTGAACTTGGAGACCCTTGTTCCTTGGAAAGGATTCCCAGGGTTCCAAGCAGTGGCTCTCAGGTCATTTGTGCCTCCTGTACCCTCTGAGCATAAGGGGTAGAGAGGAGGCTAGAGCCATTTCTGTTCCCATTTCTGGGCTGGCACAGTGAGGACACAAGGACTCAGGGGGAACGGAGGCTCCTCCCGCTCCTCCTCGCTGGTACCCATGCAGCTGTATTGGGTTGCATGGATTTGGTTATGCGTTTGATCTCCTTTGTGCATAGTTTACAGCATCTTTAGGAGGGCTAAGGATGCCATGATGCCTAAATGGCAGTGAGGGAGGTACAGCTGGTACCTGTTTCAGCTCTATGCCATGCATTTCACATATTGGTTAGTTTACTTAATTGTGTTTTTTTTTAATCCTGTGATATTACAAGTCTGTGATTGGTCTATTTTACACAAAATACATATAATCTAAGAAGACAGCCCAAGTACAGACCTCACATTCTGTGTGGACATATTCCTGGGATGAAAAATCATGGGGACAGTTGTGTGTACAAGTTTCATTTCATTGTAGGGAAACTGCTTGGCCTCCTTCAGGTCCCCTGAGTTTCCTGTCAGATTTTCAGGGGGAGCGGGGGTTGTCCTGCTCCTTTTCCTGGCTGGCTTTCACTCCGAGTGCTGCTTCACTGACCATTCCCATTCATTTGTTGACCACTTCTAAGTGGATCGTCTTTTGTATTGTTTGTGACCTAACCACATCCCCCAGGAGAGGAATTTTTTAAAATCACAATTATATTCATTTCCTGCATTTGGCTACTTCATGTGTTTGATTTAAGATACCTGACTAATCTTAGACATGGCTGAGAATGGGTAAAAATCAGAACCCAGGCATTCTAGCTCCTGGCTATGGATTCCTCCACTAGAGTGTGCTGCCTGCCAAAGAATCATTGATCACTGACCAGAAAGGGTGGTGATCGAAGGTGCTGGGCAGGGTCATGGGAGAAGACTTCTCGCTGATCCCCAGTGACAAAGACAAAGAATCCTACACATATAATATCTTTGACCCTAGCATTTCTCTCTCTACCGAGGCGAGTCTTGTCTTTGTTCAGCAAACATCTGTATGGAATGCAGGTTCTTTGGAAAACTCATGGCCAGAGCTTAGGGCTTAAGGTTTTAATCAGTGGCTGGCTGGCTATTTTACCTGGGGCATGGAATTATAAATGCTCCATGCCTCAATAACTTCATCTATACATCGAGGTTAAGAATACTGACTTATCTCTTGGAATTGTGGTACAAAACACCCAAAACATCCTCAGGTGTGATTAGTGTGCCATGTTACCTTACTCAAAATTTTCTCAAGAGATTATTTCTTTAGAAAATTTTTTTATTTCCTCGGAAGATTAACAATGTCACAAGCCTTGAACTCATCATCACCTTTCTGAAAAGGGTCTTATTTTATTTTCCTTGACTAGATTTTGTTAGATAGCTGAGATTCATGATCATATGACATAGATGACATATTGTTCCCATGATTGAAATTTAATACCACTTAAGCAATTGCTACCCACAGAATAAGATAACCTCGTTCATTTAAAGAGATCTTTTAAGGAGATTGGTTCGGGTGGACTTTCTAAAGTCCCTGAGAATGCTGCCCATGGAGCCACTTACAAAACAGACCACAAGTGAAGTACTGTGTGCTGTGGTTGTGTTAGGACCAGGAGGGGCAGTATTTGATGTGATTAACTATTAGGAATGGTGGTTCCGGGATGTAACCTCTGTGCCATGCTTGGGATGGGTATGCCTGTAGAACAAGTGTTCTTTCTCATTTTCAAAGCCGGACTCAAATCCAGCAAGCCCATCTTCCTATTTACACCATTGGATTCCCTGGCAGCTTCTGGCTCTGCCTGACGCAGCCAGCTTCCCCTGCCTCTTTCCCTGCTGTTGTTTTCCAGGGCGGTTTCAGTTCATGGTGAACTATTTTTATTTTTTAGTTACATTAACGCTATGAAATAATTAGTCAGCTAATTAATCTGGTTTACAAGCTTTGTAGGATTCTTCAGCTGTCAGTCAGGCCCAGGCCCGAGGCCTACATCTAGTCTCAGCTCTCTTGCCCATGTGATTCCTGTTGCCATGGCTACTGGCTGCATCTGCTGACACCCCACTCTCTATTTATTGCTTAATTAAGAATTTCACGCTCAGCCCTTATCTGCCTCTAAGAACAAGCACACACTGTTAAGAAATTCCAAATATAGGCCCAGGCACAAGGAAAGCCTTTCTTGCGGGTTTGGCTGGACGGAGCCTCTCTCAGGATCTTCTCGGCATCCCAGCCGCCACCCTTCAATCAAAAATCATTAAATGGGATAGAGATAATGAGCATGTCGCATATCAAAAGAAGGATGTTTGCTTGATCCCAAGGAGGAAAAGCTGCTCGTCTCCATCTCAGCTCCACTTCAAAGGGAGATGAGACCCCCTGTTCCATGGGGCCTGATAAAGCCTCATTTGTTCTGGGCTTGACTTATGCAAAAGGTCTGGTATGTCCGAGTCCCATTGCACAGACGTGGCATCCCCCCCACCTCTTGCCTCCACCTCCACCAGCCCTGCCTGGCCTTCCGCACACTCGTGTGTCAGCACTTAGGCAGCTGGGTCCCCCAGAGCATCAGGCGGAGCGTGTAATCACTGACTCTCCACCGACAATGGCCACTTGTAAGGGGGTGGCCAGGAGGAGGTCTTCCTCACAATAGGAACACAATCATTGCAGCTGCTGGGGAGGGCCGTGCTTCTTCCTGTAGAAATAGAGCAGGACTTGCTCAAAACAGGGGACGAGGTCGGGGGGGAGGTGGCGGGGGTGGAGAGGGGTGGAGGAAACAATCTTGAGTTGATTATTCATATTCTGACTCCTGGAAGCCCCATGCGGAACCAGTGGGGTTCCAGCAGCTGCTCGTGCGCAGCCCTCTCCTCATAATTGTACATTCTGTCAGGGGTCAACTTACTTTTGACCCTGTCCTTTCAGATCGGTAAAAGGCTCTTCAGGACAAACTGTTGGGTTGTGGCAGGGTGCATTAAACACTCACAGGCCCTTCCACTTGCTTTATCCCCCACCCAACCAGCAGCCGGTGATAAATTCATATCAGATGCTGAGCCATTCTCTGCTGCCCTCCTGAGTTCACACAGCCCCCACTCCCGCACTGCGATGCTGGGACAATGTGTGGGGCGGCAGCTGAGAGGGTCTGCCTGTTAGGCTCACAGGCTCCTGCGTACCACCTTTCTCTGATCGGACTGAAAAGGGACATGTGGAGCCAGGCTGGCCAATGCTTGTCTCCAAGTGTCCCCCTCGCCAAGATAAAGGCAGGCTGTTTGGCATGAAGCCGGGGCTGTTGTCCATGAGGGCAAGAGGGCTGAAGTAGGGAGACAGATGGACTTTATTGTCTGCACCAGGTGCCCTGAAGAACTCAAATCACAGGATGCTCGGAAAAGATGCTGTTAACTTGGGACCTGTGAAAATAAGGGATGTTTTCCTAAGCTTGCAGCTAGAAGATCATGGATACTGCTTAGGGTTTCTCTTTTGTCAGAGCGCCGAGGGCACAGGGA
Organism: Eptesicus fuscus; assembly: GCF_027574615.1. Taxonomy (NCBI): domain Eukaryota; kingdom Metazoa; phylum Chordata; class Mammalia; order Chiroptera; family Vespertilionidae; genus Eptesicus; species Eptesicus fuscus. The sequence continues at coordinate 20,152,733 of NC_072482.1, read as the reverse complement.
TGGAGCAGGCTGCTGCCTGGACCTTCTGCTCTTGAGCTGGTCCAGAAGACCCTGTGCTGCTCCTTGGGATGGAATCTGCTAGAGTCTAAGATGGAGAGCTGACTCAACTGGCTGCCAGATCTCTTTGGGAGGATTTTATAAGCAGAGCAGAATCGTAATTCTTCGAAACTCTGCAGACATGCCATGCTGTGTCCCTCTAAGGCAATCTATAGCATTCTAGTTAATAAATTAATTTACATTCTTATAGAAAACTCATTCCCCCAAGATCCCCAAGGATTTTTACGGGTAATATAGAGAACTGACTTCAGGGAAATGCAGTAAACTTCATGGCAAAAATACAGAGAATGGAACAGGAGCTGGAAAGGTGAGAAGGGATTTTACCTCTTGATGACAAGCAACTTCTTCAAAAGGAAAAGGAAGGAAAAAAGGGAGGAATGGAAAGAAATGAAGGAAGGAAGGAAGGAAGGAAGGAAGGAAGGAAGGAAGAAAGGAAGGAAGGAAAACTAAGAAGTCAGAATCAAATACTTTTTCCAGGGATCCCTGGTTAAGGAACTAATGCTTAGTGACACTGGCAGCTACCCTTAGTTTACAATGGGCCGGGCACAGGTGGCATCAACCGATATTCAAAGCCAGCCTTTCTGACTCAGGTTCCTTACTTGTCCTAGTATACTAGTGGTTTTTGTTTGTTTATTGTTTCTATAACCTATACTTACTGATTAACTCTATTCCGCCTAAACTTGAGATATTTGAGTACCACCATCACAATTTATCACATCCTTATGACTTTTGTACTATTATTTATTTAAGATATTTCTTAAATAGATACATTGAATTATTTTAAAAACTTAACATGTTCTCAAGCAAAAACATTGACAAAATCATGGGTTTAATGACCTAGTACTTAAAAAAATTCTTTAACAATTTATGCCACTGAAATGATCACCTCACATCTTATATGTTGGGAATATAATGTGGTTTGCAAGTTTTTGGTACAATTGATTAAAAGTAAGAAGTGTGAACATAAGTATCTCTTTTTTATTTGGGTCTCCTCACTTGTTAAGAACACCTGCATCTGAGAACAAACCACATTTTTGAGAGTATGCATGAGAGAAGTTGTAAAATTCCTCAATTCGGTGCCTTCTAAGCATGCCTCATGGGCAGACAGCTGGAATGCATGGTATCAGTCCCATCCCTCTAAGTTCTGGTTCTGTAGGTCTGCACAGGGCCCAGGAAATCACAGATGCCCCATAGGTGGCAAACATTTCTCTGCATCAGAATAACAATTGTTATTGTGCTTCAAGTTAATTAAGAAGATTTAATTGAGCTAACTTTTAGGACTGTGGTTAATGCAAATCTATCTGTTGGTGTCTCGATCAAGTTCTTTTACTCTTGCACTTAAAAAAAATCACTCTTTCAATGATCCATGTCCCTGGGGATAATAGAAGAATCAAAGGGGGATCACAGGATTCTCATAAAATGTTTCTGTGAAGGTTTTTAAAAGATTCTGTGTTATAAGGGCCAAGGTGTCTCTGTGACTGTCTCTAAAGCTGGAATCAGACAGCAGTGTGGTCTTGTGAACCAAACTTTACCTGCCCCGGGACCAACTGATAAGCCAGCCTTCTCTGTGTTTAAGTAATGGAGGCTAATGTCTGGGGTGCAAGGAACAGTTCATTGAACAGGTAGGTAGAAACAGCAGGTGAGTGAGGCAGATCTGGGGAAAAGAGATGGTGGTAGAGGACAGGGCAAGCTAAGCTGAAAATGCACAGAGTGGACCAAATCCAACAACATCTGTCTCATCATAAAGACAGAGCTGGAGTCTGGATCCGGGGGGGGGCGGGGGAGAGAGTGAGAGAGAGAGTGAGAGAGAGAGAGAGAGAGAGAGAGAGAGAGAGAGAAAGAAAGAGAGAGAGAATGGGCCAGGGTGAGAATTGACCAAATCTGCAGACACAGATCACAGTGGCTGTTTTGTGTTCTCTCCACGTGTAGTCAATGGCTGACTCACCTGTATACATGTGGGCTGAATGAGAGCTCCTAATATGTGCCTAAACCTGAAGGGCAAAGTGGGAATGGGAATATAAATGAAGAATAAACAGGAAAGGAATCTATAACTGCTAAATGCCATGTGTTTCTTTCCATGTAGGTACCTATTTATCTCTCTAAATTCTAAGAGAGAATTATTCATTTTTCTCTTCCTTAGTGCCCCAGTGAGGACACAGTTTGCCAGGCACAGCATAGCGCTGGTGGGCACTGGTATCATTTCTAGCTGAGCAGCTCTCTTTCCTCTTACCGGGAGCTATTTTCCTAGCACTTTTCTCTCTTCCTCCTATCTGAGCTTGCTAGCTCAGATCATATAACACTTGTCAGCATAATTTGGCAATAATTGACCCATATACTTCTTTTCTTTTTGAGGACCAACCAGATATTCTTACAATCTGGGAAGGATCAACTGCAGTAAGTCTCCATTTATAAACAGAGCAGATTAACCATTCTCATATTACAAACACAGAATAAAAAATCAAGCACTGAGAAAACATATGTACAATATCACAGCTTGTATAATGCTTTTAAACTCTTCCTGAGACAATACCTTTACTCTCAAATGATTTTCGTATTTATCCAAATTGGAAATGACACTTAACATTTACCCTGTCTTTTTAGAGTCAAAGCACTTAACAGATTTTAGCAGAGCTGGTTACATTGCTTACAACTCTATACCATGGCTCATCATGATTAGGCACAGCTGTAAAGAGAATAAAAGCATATTTCTTGGGCTTTGTTATCTGGCTCTTAGAATCATAAGCATGTCATAGTAACAGTGGCGATAATAGCTGACTTTATTTTCCATTGTGTGCCAGGCACTGCACTAAGTATATTACATTGCTTCATCTTTTCTTCCCAGTAACCTTATGAGGTAGATAGTAGGATTATTCCCATTTTTTAGATAAAGTGACTGAGGTTCAGATGGTGAATAATTTGTCAGGTGCCCACATCTAGGAACTGAAAGACCCAAAATTCAAATTTAGGCTGTTGGACTCCAGCATCCACATTCTTCCCCACCACTCTCTATGGCACCATTCTCACAACACAGAAATGGTGTTTGGAAAGAATTAGCCCTCCAAGCCATGCTCACATGCTCTGACCCAGTCCACAGAAGGGCATGTGTAAGTAGTGGTGGGAGAGAAAACCAGACTTTTCTAATCTTTTCTACTTTTGGTAACTTTTCTCTATTTCCTCTGGTACTGAAACCACTCTTCTCAGATTGAATGATATTCACACACTTGCTTAAATAAAGTGAGCAATAGCTTTTCAATGTACCCTTTCATTGTCTGTTTAGGGGCAGAAGGTCTGCAGGAGGTGGGAACCTTTTGTGTGTGTGTAGCAGCTGAACAAGGTCAATGGCCACTCAGTTCAGAAGCCACTGGTGCAGAGCTACAGACGTGAGAGCTCCCTGAGCCAGGAAGCCTTGGTTGACCAAGAACAGGACCTGGGCAAGTGACGTAGTGAATGAAAGGACACGTGGAACAGCCTGTGTTGGGAGTTAGATCTATTGAGGGTTAGCCTTTTCAGTTTTAGGGTTACTCATCACGATGGTAACTATAATGTGCTGTAGGTACAGTATCTTTTTCAACGAGGGGACTTTGGATATATTGATTATGTTCCCTCTACTTCAGATTTCATCATCTACCTAGTGGGGAAAATTATGTTTCTGTTCTACCCTTCCTCCACCAATTCCTCTTATAAGTTAAATAAATCTATAAAATGACTAGAGTGGCTTTGAAACACACCTTTATATGTAACTTTACTTGTTTGCTTTCCTTACCTCAGTGGCTGGGTCTTAAGGGAGAGGGCAGGGATGCCCTGAAATCTACAACCTCCTGGACACTGTTAACAAGGATGAGTTTTATAATATCTCTAAGTGAACTGACTTCCCTTTCCAAATGATTCCTGGAATTTATTCTCATTTTCCTTTCTTAGAGTTTGATTCGGTTATAATATTTCAATTTCTTTTGCAGAAGGGAATTCTGTTGTTACAGCCTTTGCTTGGTTTTAGATATCATCTTGTTCATATTCTCTTTCATTTCTCTCTTCGTTTGAACTTAACTTTTGTAGTATTTTGTTTTTTGGTTCCTTAAGAGGTTTATTTCCTACCTTTATTTGTTTAATTTGTTGAAATTGTCCAGAGTAGAAATTGTCCAGGGTATCCAGAGTAGAGCACTATAAACTTAGGATTTCTAGATTGGTCCATGAAAATTAAGTATCCAGCAATGTTTAATGTCCTAAAATACATGAGAAAAATCTCTTCCAGTAAGATTTAAAGACAAAGCAAACTAACAATGGATGCAATCCTAAATTAACCACAGTTGATGCTGGATAAATATTTGCTACATTGAGAGCTAGCTTAGGATAAATATCACAGTATTATTTTAAAGCACTTTTTAACTTTAGGAAGTGCATAGATCAGTGTGAGCAGAAGTGGATAAGTTAAACATTCTAGAATAAAAAAAAGAGATAAGATGCTAGGTTAGTGGCTTTACTGGTATTGTTATTATTATTAAAGGCAGAAAAGTGGGTGAACTGTGCAATAGGACAGAGAAACTATATAAACTGAGGTCTTAGAAGTAGCGATGCAGTAGAACATGGAAAAGAACATGCTGGCCATTGTACCTGACAGACTCATGCATTTTATAATGGGAAGAAATTAAAATGAGAACAATTATCAAAATGTGAATAGAAGAATAGGAGAGGTCTCATCATAGATTCCTTTGGGGATGATTTTCTTTCTAATATTCAAAAGCCTATGCTTTATAATTAGGAAGAATGATCCTTGTTCTATTTCATTCTGTGGTGGAGGAAGGGCTCAAGGTCCCAGGGAATGGCCAATGGAGAGCATGGGTTTGGCCAATGTCTGAAGGCTGCAGCCTTTAGCAGCACCGGGCTCTCCAGTGGTGGGGAGGTGCTGGCTCCCATGACATCTGATAAGGCAGAAAGGTAATTAACCAATAAGAGACAAGGTGTTACTGAAAAGTGGAGTTCAGGCACCTGATTACTAATTAATCAGGCGTGAGAGCACCTTGTAGATGCATTCACTATTTAATTATAGCAGCCTCTCTTGGCAAAGGAGCATATGTTCCCAGCTTAATCTACTGGTTTATACTGACATCAAATTGTCATTATCAGAAAGAATCAGGCCTTTTGATTATTTTCACTAATTTATTGAACACTTAAAATTAATGAACCTCAGGCCTTTTAAATGTACTCAGTTGGTTTGGAAGATGGGAGGAAAAAGGGGGGTGGGGTGGAGAAAAGCCTTCATTAAAAGGACAGTTTGTTTGGATAAAGGTAAAGCAAATACATTTCATGGGTGATCTGAACTCTATTGCTAAAAATCATGAATCTATAAGCTTAGCTTTCAAAATGATAGAGAGGAAATAGGGTATGAGGTGTGCCCTGCTGACCAACATTGGCTTCCAAAGAACATATGGCTAAAGGTTTTTATACCCTAATTATTTATGTGCCAGATCTCTGGGAGACCTCACTGCAGTTAAGTTTAATCAAATAAAAGCAATGAAAATCAAATGTTGGAAATCAATTGTTAGACTAACTAACAATAATTTTATTTTTTATTTTGAAAATTTAGTTACGTTGGGGAGAATATAGCACAAAGCCTCCTTTCTCACATATGAATATCTTTCGTATTAAGACACTCTTTGCATTACATGCAAGTTGTGGCTTTTTGTGTTCAGTTTCAGGTGAAGGTCAAGTCCAAGTGATTGTCCAGGTGAAGGAAGGTATGCCCCCAACTATTTCAGGTGAGTATTAACCCACAAAGTAGAACTGCCTGGCACAGCACAAATGTCCTCCAATAATAATTCCGTAAATTCTTCCCATCATATTGTTTATAAATAGGCAAGTATCAGTCCTAATGGCTTTATGCCTAATAGCTCTCTATTGTGTCAGCACTATAGCTAAGATGTGTCTGTATGTTAAAGAAAGATATACGAAGGGCACATTTCAAAACATTGGAAAGTAAGAATGAAAAGATGTAAATAAGCACATTTTATAAATTATGGACCAGATGTGCACACAGGAGTCCAGATCTGCAGATGGGCCATTAGGCCCCCAACAAACGGAAAGAAAAATTCATGGTATCTCAAAACTTTAATTGTTCCCAGTAATTTCAGGAAATCAGGGTAAACAAACCATCCACCAAAGTCAGATGGTTCTGTGAAATCTTTCTAACTCATAAAAGCCAAATTTTCAAAGACGAAATGACTCATAAGCACCTTCTAATGTGTTTCATTGTTTGTTTTTGTTTATCCTGAGTCAATTTACCTATACATTTGTAGCAGGGATAAATCTTTTCAAAGGCTAAGTTTTCCTTTGATTCCCAGTGGCATTTTTGTCGTATGAAAGAGCAGAACCCATGCTAATCAGAAAATGGTAATTCCTCCATTGAAATTAATAAATAATTGAAGTAAAACTATAAAGTAAAAATACTGATGGTTGCTAATCCATGCTTATTGGACTAGAAAAAGTGTGATTCTTTGTTTTCATAACTGTTTCTGCTCTGTCATAGCATTTTGCTCTTCGTAGCCCAGATCTTCCTTCCTTCCTTTCTCTTTCTTTCTTCCTTCCTTCCTTTCCCTTCCTTCCTTCCTTCCTTCCTTCCTTCCTTCCTTCCTTCCTTCCTTCCTTCCTTCCTTCCTTCCTTTCTTTCTTTTGAAATAACTGAAATTTTATTCATTCTCATCATGAAGCAACTTCTTTTTCTAAATTTTAAAAAATTATTTTTCAATTATAGTTGATGTACAATATTATATTAGTTTCAAGTGTACAGCATAGTGATGAGACATTTATATACCTTATGAAGTGATCCCCTTGATGAATCTAGTATCCATCTGGCACCATACATAGTTATTACATGATCATGGACTATATTCTCTATTTTGTACTTTACATCCCCAGATTATTTTCATGACTGGCGATTTGTACTTCTTAGTCCCTTTCACTTTCTTCTATCATCTTCCTAACACCTCTTCTATTTGGCGACCATCAGTTTGTTCTCTGTATCAATGAGTTCGTTTCTGTTTTGTTTTAGGTGGCTCATTAAAGCCTTGATAATTGAGTGCCTCTCATGTGAGGTACAAGAGGATACAGCAATGGGCAATGGTCTTTGAATTTATGGGGTCTTATGGTCACTTGGGATGTCAATCAAATGACTAACTAAATTTCCTTTAAAATAACTGTTCTTAAGGGAAAGTATCTTACAGTTCTCTCTTCTTTGAACTGTGTTCAAAATCCCCAAAAAGGGATGAGATCAGTTAGGTCAGTCCCCATTTTGTAAAGAATCTAGCTATTGGGGAAGCTCTTATGTTAGGACCCTTCAGAGGATACTGGGCCATTTATGGTGGCCATTCCTGGTTCAGCCAGCTGTAGCCAGGGTGGCCACAGCACTTAGTATGAAGAGTTCTGTATGAAGGACTCTTTGGAAGGACACTTGGGTGGCCAGCATCCAAGGACTTTTCAGCAGGGTCAGTTTAACTGGGAGATGCTTCATTTGGTTTGTCAATTACAATATGGTTAATAAATAGAAAGCCAATGCTTTATGGAATTGTAGACTTTTAATAAGGGAAGAAACATTATAGGCTGTCCTATCCAATTGCCTTATTTTATGAATGAGAGCATGGGAGCCTAGAGATTAAAGTTTACTTGGTTATATCAGTAGTGAGTGGTTAACCTGGATGAGAGCTCAGTTTCCCAGCTCATTCTAATGTTCTTTCTGCTTTACCATATACTTGCTAAAGTGCCTAAACTCCTTTTTATGGCATATGTGAACTTATGAATTAGATCAGAAGCAATTGCATATAGCCAGTTTTCCTAGCCTATAAGTTTGGGACAGAAAACTACCCCAAAATGCAGGGAGTTACAGAGTTAGTATATTACCATTCTTTAGAAATAAATTCAAATATTAATGTGGTTCTCAGACACAGGCTGATTTCCATAGTGTAGGGTATATGCAAATGAAAAAATTTAAATAAATATGGGTGTATTTTGTGTAATGAATAACTCTATGAAAAACCATAAAATTATTGCAGTATCGAAAATTCTCTTTTCCCCCCAGCAAATTATTTTTAAGCTTTTGTTTAATTTCAGACTTACAGAAAATTTGCAATAGTACAAAGAATTTCCATATAGGTTTAACCTAATTTCCCCCAATATTAACATTTTACCAATTAACATTATCAAAAATTCTTTAACAAAAGAATAATGGAATAATTCATGGAGTTCTATCTATATGTTAACCTATTCAGAGATTCAATAGAGTATGTAATATAGAAGAAACATTTTGAGTTAAGGTTTCCTGCTGCAGAGAGCATCTTAGCTCACTCATTTAAATGAAGGCTTATTCTGTGTACAAGATTGTGCTGGTCACTGTGGGAATCACGGACAGGAAACTAGAGACAGCAGAAGTTAGGGGACATATGGGCCAGTTATGGGGAGAGCCGAGGAGGTGATGTGATGCAAATTGTTGTTTGAGCACTTAGTGGTTTGGGGTACAGATTTATGTGAATTTGGGTCAAGATGACACCTACTTTTCTGAATACCCCAATGAAAGTCTTTCATGCTCCCCCAACACTGTGGCTTTATCAGTTTCCTCTTAATGTCCATGATGATTTATAAAAGATGGGAGGCAAGGGGATGGGTAAGTGAAGAAACCACTTTGATGGAAGATAAAAATATTTCTGAAGAGACTTTTCCTCAACTGTGTTGTTTCTTCAGTGGGGGCTAATTTCAAATGCTGTCCATAGTCATTTGAGAACATGGAGATGATCAGATATTCTCTCCCTAAATTTGCCAACCTTTGTCCCAGAGATCTAAGTTTATTTCCTTTTCTCTGGTCTCTGAGAATCTGTCACCCGTCTCCTGTTAAAAGTGAGCCCATCCCTTCCAGCACCTTCTGAACTTTGTGCCACCAGGAAATAACTTTGTCTTGTGTAGTTAACATGCCCTTCTTTACTGGCTCCTTTGTTTATTGCTTCCCAATTAAAATAAAACAAAACAAAATTTATGAATACTTACCTAATCCTTCTCTAGTTGATTTCTCGTCTTCAAACTTCTCTAAATAGCTTCCTCTTCATGCAGAGCCATAAAAAACTGGAGCAGATGAAGGATTAATGTGGAAAGGGCAATATGTAGCTGAGATATGAAGTTCGAACCACCTCAACAATTTTAGTTGTCATTGAGTGACAGATCTGTAGAGGAAAGCAGGATGAGACTTCATTCCAAATGGTGATCCTGACCAAAATTTATGGACTCCAGTTTCAAGATAAGTCTAACTTATCTAAAGGTTGGGAAGACAGATCAAAGGCTGAGAGTCTCAAAGTTTAAAGGTTCCTCAGTAAGCTCTGTGGATATTCTGACCCAGTGTCTTCCTTGCTTCTCTCCACTGCATCTCTCAGTCCATTGTAATCCACAGTGGTTTCCCCCTTGAGAACTCCTCCACTGGGACTGCTCTCATCCTGATCACTCATGCACTGGTCACCTAGTTCATTAGCCACTTCTTGTTCCTTCTCTCATCAGAAATTTGCTATTAACAAGGTCACTTTTTCCCTTTGGACATTTATTTCTTAGGCTTCCAAGAAATTCTTCTTTCCTGGTTCTCCCTGAATACCTCTGACTACTTCTTCTTTCACTGTCAGAGGCTCTTTTTCTCTCCTCACCTTTCTATATTAATAACATTCTTGTAGAAGGTAGTTAGTAACTGTATGGAAATATCATAACCACACAGGAGGATAAGTTGTTTCCTTATCCATTCACTGTATAGATTGTATAGAATAATCATTTTCCTTCATAATAACATTCCTTAGGACAGCTACCTTAAGATTTATTTTGTTCAATTAAAGACATTTTTAGCCTTTGTATAAATGAGAGTGAAGATGACTAAAGGGAAGAATGTTTGTTTCCCACATCTGCAGTATAAAATTGCAGTAATTATGGGTTTTTGAGGTTTGGCATAGCATTTTGAAGAACCTAGTCATTGCCTGTTTAAAATATCACTGGAAATAAGGCTTCAGGACATCATTTTTTTTCTGGTGCTTGTGATTCTAGTTAGTAGCTATTTCAACAAATGTTCCCATTCTATCCCCACCTGAATATTTAGGGTGTAGTATTAGAAAGGAGTAAATATTGAGAGGAAACTTAGGAAGGTATTACAGTATTAGTTTTTATAAAATATGGAGAGAGCCTCTTTCTGAGTGAGGCTTGTTTCTAGACATTGCCTGATTCTCATGATATGAGATATGTTTTGTGCTAATTAAATTGCCTAGGCTTTCTACTTGACATTTATTATCTATCTATCTATCTATCTATCTATCTATCTATCTATCATCTATCTATCTACCTACCTACCTATCTCTATATCCATCCATCCATTGAAATTATCCTGGGGCCCTAATTAGACCATGTCTTCCTGGGGAGTTGGGTTCAGGTAGACAAAACAATTGGATGTTCCCTATGGTTCTGGCCACAGGCTTTTCTCTTTTCACACCACAGTACTCTGGAACTATCACAAATATCCTCAGTTTCAAATATGACCTCTTGGGCTGATGATACCAAAATCCATCTCTCTGACTCAGAACCCTTTTCCATCCTTCAGATTCATACCCATTCCCTGCTTGCTGTATATTTTCACCTGGAGGCCTCACAGGCACTCCAAACTCCATATGGCCAAAACAGAATTCATTAATACATGTCCTAATGGGTATCTCTGTCTCTGCCCATCAGCACCCATGATGGAAACCCAGAGGCTTCTCCATCTTTGTTACTCTTCACATATTGATCTCTGATCATTTTTTGCAGCCTCATCATTTGCCTCCTTACGAACTGCCCATAGTTCTTCCACTTGATCTTTTATTTCTTGCCATTGCTCATGCTCATTCCTTTGTCTAGAGTGCAGATTCTCACCACATACCCTCACCACAACCCCCCCCCCCCCTTTACCTTTATAGCTCCCGAGCTTTTCAAATGCAGCCCAGAGCTTCCTCTCCAGGAAGCCTGCCCTGGCAAGGTCTCATTTCCTCCCTTGGTCAGGTACCATTAGAGAGTAATCCCTTCAGAGCTCTATCCTCCCAATATTTACTTACACAACTTACAATGCTATTAGCTCCTTAGGGCAAAGTGTGGCATAGTATTTCTTTTTGTATCCCTACATTTTTTAGGGCAATTCTGATAGAAAAGACGTTGATTATTTATGGTTATGAATTTAGCAAATAATGAATAAGATCTGCCCCTCCCACCAATCATGTGAGATCCCCCATCATATGAGTTCTTGAAACTCCCAGGAAATTTTTCTAGCGTGAGAAGAAATTTTTCATAGAACAAATGTATTCCCCTTATAAGACTTAATTTCATTTGTGGTTTAATTTGAACTACTTAAAATATTACTGAATAAAAGAAGATCTGTGCTGGAACAAGAATGTTTAGTCATCTGTGAATCTTTTCATTCTCTTCTGAGACAATTTCTCTGCTCCGTGACTGTAGCAGGGATCACATTCCAGTAAAGAACATGTGGGTACAATTCAGCATGGTGTGCGTGATGTGATGCTGGGCATTCCTCATTGGAAATTAGTCGATTTATGTTTCAATTCCCTGATGAAGAGGCCAGTAGGAGGGTTGAAAAGAAAATGCTGTTTGATCATCAGTGGTAGAATCAGTAAAAACCATTTGGAACATATGAACTGTATGTAAATTACTGCAATGAGTGGTATCTAAATTATTATACTGCTTTTAATATTCATTAAGAGCTATGAGAAGATCATACCTTTTGATTCAGTGATTCTATTTTAAGAAGAAATCAGCTTAAATACCAAATATTAGCAATTAAGTAAATTATAGACTTTTCATATAGAATACTAGAGACCCAGTGCACACGGGTAGGGTCCCTAGGCCTGGCTGGTGGTCAGGGCCAATTGGCACCTTCCAGCTACTGGCTAGGGCCTCCCTTCCCTGGCTGCCAGCCACCAGCTGGGGTCTCCCTTCCCCGGCTGCTGGCCGGGGCCTTCCTTCATTCTGCACCGGACCCTGGTGGTCAGCACATGTTATAGCGAGTGATCGAACTCGTGGTCTCCCGGTTGAATTCCCGAGGGGACACTTTGCATATTAGGCTTTTATATATATACTAAAGGCCTGGTGCATGAAATTCGTGCATGTGGGGGGGGGGCTGTGTGTCCCTCAGCCCAGCCTGTACCCTCTCCAATCTGGGACCCCTCGAGGGATGTCCGACTGCCCGTTTAGGCCCGATCCCGGTGGGCAGTCGGACATCCCTCTCACAATCCAGGACTGCTGGCTCCCAACTGCTTACCTGCCTGCCTGCCTGATTGCCCCCAACTACTTCTGCCTGCCAGCCTGATCACCCCCTAACCACTCCCCTGCCAGCCTGATTGACGCCTAACTGCTCCCCTGCCGGCCTGATTGCCCCTAAATGCCCTCCCCTGCCAGCCTAGTCACCCCTAACTGCCCTCCCCTGACGGCCTGGTCACTCCTAACTGTCCTCCCCTGCAGGCCTGGTAACCCCCAACTGCCCTCCCCTGCTGGCCCGGTCATTCCTAACTGCCCTCCCTTGCCAGCCTGGTTGCCCCTAACTGCTCTCCCCTGCTAGCCTGGTCACCCCCAACTGCTCTCCCCTGCAGGCCTGGTCGCCCCTAACTGTCCTCCCTGCAGGCCTGGTCGCCCTCGACTGCCCTCCCCTGCTGGCCCGGTCATTCCTAACTGCCCTCCCTTGCTAGCCTGGTTGCCCCTAACTTCCCTCCCTGGCCAGCCTGGTTGGCCCTAACTGCCCTCCCCTGCCCTCCTGATTGCCCCTAACTGCCCTCCCCTGCTGGCCTATTCACCCCTAACTGCCCTCCCCGCCCCCAACTGTCCTCCCCTGCAGGCCTGGCCGCCCCCACCTACCCTCCCCTGCTGGCCTGGTCACTCCTAACTGCCCTCTTCTGCTGGCCTGGTCCCCCCACAATGGCCCTCCCCTGCAGGCCTGGTCCCTCCCAACTGCCCTCCCCTGGAGACCTGGTTCCCCACCCCACCCCCCGCCAAATGCTCTCCCCCGCAGGCCAGGTCTCTCCCAACTGCCCTCCTCTGCAGGCCTGATCCCCCCCGCAACTGCCCTCCCCTGCAGGCCTTGTACCTCCCAACTGCCCTCCCCTGCAGGCCTGGTCCTCCCCAACTGCCCTACCCTGGAGGCCTGGTCCCCCCCAACTGCCCTGCCCTGGAGGCCTGGTCCTGGTCTCCCCCAAATGCCCTCCCCTGCAGGCCTGATTGCCCCCAACTGCCCTCCCTTGCAGGCCATCTTGTGGTGGCCATCTTGTGTCCACATGGGGGCGGCCATCTTTGACCACCTGGGGGTGGCCATCTTGTGTGTTGGAGTGATGGTCACTTTGCATATTACCTCTTTATTATATGTATAGGATAGATTAGGTAGCCATTAAAATTATATTTACAAGGAGTCATAATGATATGAGAAAATGCATATGAAAATTTACTAAACTAAATAAAGAAAGAATTAGTTGTAAAATTGCATATATGATATCTCAATTATATAAAAATGCTGAGCAATTCTGGAAGGAAATTGCTCAGCATTTTTATATAAAAGGTTAATGGTGTTATCTCTAGGTAGTGAGATTATAAGTATTATTTTTTGATTTTTCTTTCTATTTTACCTTTTTCAATTGTTTTATGATAGGCTCATATAATAATTATAATAAGGCAAAATACAACCGTTTAATAACAAAAGTAAATTATATTTTCCCTAGAAGTGGAGATAATCAAAGGAATGAATAATTACTTGCTTTGTACCTTATAAAAGTTTTGTTGGAAGGTTATAAAATTTTAAAAAGCAGCTACTTCTGGAGGTGAAAAAATCACTAGCATTCTAAAATAATAATAGAATTTGCAAGTTATCATAGTGAATCAGACTTTCAGTTACTCTTTACTACTTCCCTCTTGTTTTCTAGCTTCTACCTCTGTGCCTGAATCAGCTTTAAAATGGTCCCTCCCTGAAGCATGGACAGGCGTTGAAGAGGGCTGGGGAGGACACAACCATACCATCCCAGGCCCTGGGGATGACGTCCTGATTTTACCAAGTGAGTAAAAACAATCCATGAATTAATCACTGGCAGACTGAACCAGGCCATTCTAGTTGGGGATTATCTTTCATTTAAGTTTATTGTATGACACAGTAGAGAATGTGGAAATAAGTAGGCATTTATAAGTAAAATCTGGAAAAAATAGCTCAGCCAACCTTCATTAAAGGTAGAATAAGTAGTCACAATGCCAAGAGGACTTAAAATTATGGACTAAGTAGATAATTTTTTTATGTGTTAGAGAACAGATTTACAGCTTATGCTTGAAAGGCAGAATACATGGAAAGAAACAATTTTTAAAATGGCTCTTAATCTTTTGCCTGTGTGAAGCTTTTACAGACAGGACTGAGAAAAAAAAAATGACAAATAAGCTCTTCTGTTGCCATGATTTTCCAAAGATGCTAGAAAAGGAACAGATTAATAAAACAGAAAAACTAAATATCTATCTATCATCTATCTATCCATATGACTATCTAGAACTTTCTCCCTGTGTACTAACAGATAGGAGAAAGATGATTCCTCAGGTATACTGAAACACATACCGTACTTATAACATTCATTTTTTTATTTTTATTTTTTAAAATATATTTTATTGATTTTTTACAGAGAGGAAGAGAGAGGGATAGAGAGTTAGAAACATCGATGAGAGAGAAACATCGATCAGCTGCCTCTTGCACACCCCCTACTGGGGATATGCCCACAACCAAGGTACATGCCCTTGACCGGAATCGAACCTGGGACCTTTCAGTCTGCAGGCCGACGCTCTATCCACTGAGCCAAACCGGTTTCGGCAAAATTCATTTTTTTATATATTCAGTTTTTGAAAATCCCAGAAAGTCTCTCCAGCCTGAGAAGAAAATATTTTTAATAGGACAAATATATTTCCCCTAGAAGACCTAATTACATTTATGGTTTGAACTTAAGTAAATACGGCATAAAAGAAGATCAGTACTGGAAGGTGTACATCTGGTCATCTGTGAAGTAATAATGATAATATTAAGCATTTGTCTACAACTAACGACATGATGGGAATTATTCTCCCTATATTAATTAATTTAATCCCCACAATAACTCTGTGATATCAGTAACATTATTAACCCCATTCTTACTGACAAACAGAGGCCCGGGCAGTTAAGAAATTGCTCAGGATCACACAGTTTGAGGTTCAGCAGTCAGAATTTTAACTCAAACTGTCTTACTCCAAGTCCGTATTCTTAACAATCAAGTGCATTCTTCCTCTAAAACAGTGGTTCTCAACCTTTCTAATGCCATGACCCTTTAATACAGTTCCTCATGTTGTGGTGACCCCCAACCATAAATTATTTTCATTGCTACTTCATAACTGTAATTTTGCTACTGTTAGGAATCGTAATGTAAATATCTGTGTTTTCCGATGGTCTTAGGCTCTACAGGAAAGGACCCACAGGTTGAGAACCGCTAGCAGGGTCGCCTAAGACCATCGGGAAACACAGATATTTACATTACGATTCCTAACAGTAGCAAAATTACAGTTATGAAGTAGCAATGAAAATAATTTTATGGTTGGGGGTCACCACAACATGAGGAACTGTATTAAAGGGTCACGGCATTAGAAAGGTTGAGAACCACTGCTCTAAAAAGTCTAAGAGTATGGGTGGTGAGGGTCTGGGGAGGGGTAAAGGAGTGAGCTGGAAGAGGTTAATGGGGGAAAAGGGGAGACTTATGCAATACTTTCAACAATAAAGATTAAAAAAATAAAATATGAAGTCTAAAAGTAAACAAAAGAGAGTAGTTGTGTTGTTTGTTTTATTGATGACAAAAAATGAAGGCAGAAAAATAGAGTAAAATAAAATTAAAAAGAGAGAGAAAAACAACAACAAAATATACTGACTATCTTCTGGGCAGTGGTGGTGTGCCTGTAATTGCATAGAGAGTTGAGGGGCTGGAGGGAGTGGGCTGATCAATAGGAACTTGAACTATCATTATTATTATCCAACTCCCCTATCTTCCACTTCTCTCCATGGAGGATGTAACTTTTTGGGTAAACAAGCTCATGAGTCATTCCTATACGAAAAGGAAAAATCTGTTCTGTCTCAGCCATCTCTTTGATGAATCTGGCCAGCGGATTGGCCCTGGGCTATGGTTTTTCCCACTGAGCAAGCTGTTTCTCCCACCCTGTGCAGGAAGCAAGAGAAGCTTTTGAAGGTTGCCAAGCTTTTAATATCCTTTGGGACCTTTATGCTGAGTGAGGAGCAATCTTAGCTATCTTGCTTGGCATTGCAGTTGACTGTATCCATGTGTGTCCTGGCCGCCTAGAACCTCTGGCATTCTCCATCATCCTCATTCTTTTGTTCATGGTCGGCTGATGAGATGGACCTGAATTCTCCATAAGATTGCTTTTAAATAGCACAAATCAGTGCTTTGGAAAAAGGTGGGTGGGGGCATAGTCATTGGATGTATAGAGTATTTTTTGTCCTTTAGTATTATTGTGAGAACCAGAGGAGTTGAGACTTTTAAAACGTGTAGTTATTGTTTATTATTTGTACTTTTCAAATGTAAAGATAAGTAAATGAAAACTAATATGTAATATATAATAAATGAAGTCCTTACTCCTTTTCTGTTGCCTCTCTTCTAATAACCCCTCTTTGAACTCCAGCAAATCATCTTATAGTGGCCAGCATTTTAATTCATTGTTCCATTCAGTTTTGAGCCTTACATAGGAGCTGTTCTGGCTAATTTTTCTCTACTTATTTTTGGCAAACTGTGACATTCTGACCTCTGCTGGAACTTTTGGTTTAATTTACCCCCTCTTTCTATTTGTGGAGTGTATTCTTAACCTTTTCCTGGCTGTCCTGGTTTCTTTCATTCCTAGTCTTCTTTGAATCAAGTACATTTGTTCACCCAAGTCTGGCACAAAATAGACATTCAATAAGTATTGCTTGAATGAAGTGCACACGTCAACACTGTCATCCACAATTTAATACCAGAAATAAATCTTTGAGTTCGACATAGTACAACTATACAATTTTATAGGTCTGTGGAAAATAATGTCTTCTCCTTTGAACAGAATCCTAACAACTAAGATTTTTACCATGATGATAACTGCCACTATAACTTGATTGCTTGATGGGTGCCACACACTGTGCTGTGTGATCCGCATATATTTCCTCAATTAATTCTCACAACTACTTTATGTGAGGATGCTGTTTTTACCCTCCTTTGATAGATGAGAAATCTGGGACACAGAGAGATTAAGTAACTTGCCCAGGTTTTATCCAGCTATTCAGTAAAGAAGCTGGGGCAGAAAATCAGACAGTTTGATTCCAATGACCTAACTATTTACCATATCATTTTTAAAAACTCCACATCCCCGCATGCTATGCTTCATTCACATCAGACTACATTTTTTACTGAATTCATATTTCTCTGCTGGCTGCTCACATTGTTCCCTTCCTGCGGAATTAAATGGAAGAAAACTTTGTTATTTACTCTACTCGAGGAATTCAATCTTACCACATCTCGGTAGGTGCACACACATGCGAAAACTGGAGAAACTTCCCAAAGAAGTATCTGATGTAATGCGCCATTGGTAAAAGCACTTGCTGTGCATCTGATAGCAAACGTAGCTGTAATTCAAGGTAACACCCCTTTCCAGTTCAGTTTAACCAACATTTGCCGAGCACTCACTGTGTTCAAGGCACTGAACCAGGTGCTCTTGATCTGAGGCTCCAAAGGCAAATCCAATACAGTCATGACCTCAAAACAGCTAGTGACCTCAGCTGGGTTAATAAAACACAAACACATGATACATAACAATATAACAAATAGCTGGAATCAAAACAGGCGTGTTTAGAATCACAGTCTTGGTGGAAGAGAGGCATTTGAAGTGGCCCTTGGAGGATGGGATAACAGTCTGAGGGACAGTGTGAGACACCAGGGCATATTGGGGAGGTAGCGAGGCTTCAGGAGATAAGGAGGGCTGTCCACCAGGATAAACCTGGGTTTACACTTGGATTCTGACATTTACCAACTGCGTGATACTGGATAAATTTTAAACCGTTCTGACCTTCATCTATAACATGAGGGCTGTAATTAATACATCATAATGTTGAGAAGAGTGTTGGCAGTAATGGGATTATGGATGAAAGCTGTGATTTTTAATGTAGCAGGAGCTCCTTCCCTTCATTTTTTCTATCTGGCTGCCCCTCTTGGCCTCTGCTATTAGCGACACTTTGTATTTGCTTTCCAATGGCTTATTATTTAATTTTCACAAAATCTTTGGGAGCTAAATAGGTAATAACTATTATTACAGTAAAAACCCATTTTTACATAATATGATTTTAATGGAACTGCTGATTTTATAAAATGAAAGTGACTGGTAAAGAAGATTTAAGTGATACTTTTGAACCTCTAATATAATTTTATGGTGTTTTGTGTATTTTAATTCATTAATAAAGAAAATGGGTAGAACATTCCCATCATTATTCAAATAGAATAGCATAATTTTTTCAATAAAATTCTTAGGGTAAATTGCTTATTTCCATTCTCTGGGAAATCTATTTTATGGAATGACCTCAGACCCATCCTATTCCATAAAAATAGGACTTTACTGTATTAATAAAAGATATCACTATCTTAAGTATGGCACCATTTCCCTTTGAGGCGTTCTGTCTTTATAGACATTGGATTTAAAAAATATAAATGGCCAGGGAGATGTCAATGGGGGGAAAAGGGCACATATGTAATACTTTAAACAACAAAGAATTTATATATATATACATATGTGTGTATATACACATATACATATATGTGTATATATATATATATATATGCAAACTTCAGAGAGGAAGGGAGGGAGAGATACAAACATCAATGATGAGAGAGAATCATTGATTGGGTGCCTCCTACATGCCCCTCACTGGGGATTGAGCCCACAACCCGAGCATGTGCACTGACCAGGAATTGAACTGTGACCTCCTGGTTCATAGGTCAACACTCAACCATTGGGCCACACCAGCCGGGCAGACACTGGATTTTGAAAGAGCTATAAATTCTTCTCATTGGTATTATATGGGGTAAGCTAAGGTAACCAGGAAGAATTTGCTCCCATAGTTTAGTTTATGATAACTGAGCTTCATATAAACAAGTGTGTCTGATTGTCTTTTCCTCCTAAATATTGGGAAGATTGGTCTAAATGCATCCTAGTCATCTTACAAACTGAAACACAATTTTCAAGTTTGAAAGCCTCCAACCTTCACAAGAATACCTGGTCAATGAGTAAAATGATCCTGCTAGCTTGTACTTTCAGTTTTATCCTGAGCTGATCTAACAGGATCTGTGTAAGATCCCTCCTCCTTACACCCCTACACCGCCCTCCCCGCCCCTTCCCCCCCCCCCGCCCCCCCCCCCCCCCCCCCCCCCCCGCTCTCTCTCAGAGAGTTGCAGCCACAACAGTATGACACCCTTTTCACACAGGGCAGACTTAGTGAAAGGAAAATGTGTTATAATTCCAAATGATCGGATTCTATTTTGAAGGGTACAGATATGATATCATATAGCCTCCAGCATACTAGTATATGTGTGTTAGAATTCCCTGTGTTCCATTTTTAAAAAAAATTACTTTGAAGTGTCCTTATTTGAAAATGAATGAGAGAGTCCTGTTTTTCTTTTATAATAGTTCTTCTGTTTGTTCTGATTTTCAATACTCGGGTACTTTAAATAGCAAAGAGGTTCATCAAAGTCATGTGATGTTCAAAGATGGCAATATTTAACACCTTTCCTTGTGAAGTCGCAAGGCATTAAGGTTGGTGATATAAGGTAAGATGATCATCAATCAGGAAGTAATTTTTTGGAGAAGGAATTTCTATAGATATAGCATTATTAGCTTGATTTAATTTTTTTAATAGCTTGAGATTATAACTAATTTAGGGTAAGATACACATAATGCGCAAATTTAGGTCTGCAACATCAATTAGAAACCAAGTATTATAAATATTAGTGTTCTCTCTGTAGCTTAAGTAGTTTTCAAAAATTCCGGTCTTGTCCCATTTAAATGGGACAGAAAAGTCATACAAACCATCACCCCATGTATTCCGATTCTCTATTAAGTGACATGGGGGAGGCGTGGTCCTTTGGATGATGCGTGATATCAGAATGGCGACTGTTGGTAGGTGTGTTCTGGAAATCTGTCTCTACTTAACAAACCGCCTAGAAACTTAACAGTTTAAAACATAACAAATATTTTATTTTGTTCACAAGTTTGTGGGGTAGGGCTAGGCTGGGGTATACTTGTTGAGATCCTCCATGAATTGCAGTCCAAGAGACTTGGGTGAAAGCTGCATGCCTTCTGGGCCAGCTTAGTTGCATCAGAATATCATAACCATCACATTCTCTTGGTCAAGCAAGGCACTAAAGCCAGCTCAGATACAAAGGAGGAAAATTAGGCTCCACTCTCAATGGGAAGAACAGCAAAGAACTTGCAGCTGTCTTTAATCTACCACTACGTATGTGTTTATGTGTGTGAGTGTGTGTGCACACATGTAATTAAGAGCAGATGTACTTGACAATTCAAAAGGTTTGAGTGTTTCAGGGTTTGGTAAATTTGTTCTGTCTTCCCTCTCTGGGCAGACATTAGATTCTATTGACTTACATGTGTCAGAAATTGAAGAACACCAGGAGACAGGCTGGTCAAAGGATTTTAGTTTCTTTATTCTTTAATACCTATAATACTTGGTGTTATTGTATTGCCTCTTAACTGCCTGAAAATGGGATTCTTAAACCCTCCAAACATAGTTAAGCCCCCAGTCTGGGATTGCTCACTCTGAAATGGGGTAGATGACAGTGTTTGGGCTGCAACCTGTACCCAAATCTCTCCTTCTGTGACCAGAAGAAGCCTGTTATGGGAGAAAAGAGTCTGGTGGGATAAGGGGAGGAATGGAGCACAAATATTTAGAGCAATTTTGTTTCTTTCAGGGGCAATAGTCAATATTTTCTTTAATGTTATTTAGGATATAAATGGGAAAGTTTTTTTTTAAGTTTTTATAGGGAAGAACAGACAAATATGATTAAGAGATACTTTTGACACAGAAACTTTAACCAGCATTATTATCAAATAAAAATAAACAAATAAAGGAAAATCTGAAACCAAAGATCAAAGGATATTTAGATACTGTATAAATCTCTTTGCTTTTAGGCAATTCCTTAGAGGGAAAACAGACCTCTGTGAACTTTGCCTATGGTAAGGGGTGTTAAGGCCATGTCCTTCCCACAAGAAGGAAAAACCAGGCTCTCAGGCACCATGGAGCAGGTACTTCTACAGACTGCAAATATACAATGGGAGCTTACTATATAAAGCTAGCTAAGTGTAAAATCCTTTGCAATGCGGAGTCCTTTGATGAACTGAATGATCATCTAGTAATTTGTTTTATTTTGGGGTGTTTTTACATACACATATTTATATAAATTATAGATACACAGCTGCTAGGGAACTTAGTGGCTATCTAGTCCAACTAACATGAACTAAAGTAATACAAGTGTTTTAGAAAATGTAAAATGCTATGAAATGCATTAACATTATTGCCCATATATTTGCCATGTTTTGTACCATGAACAAGAGCAAAATTTGTCTCCTTGTTTTCAGCCCAAGATTGCCTCCTAAAATATATAAGAAGGAATACTGTTTCTTTATTTGTTGTTTCAGATTTATGTCACTGAAATAGAATTACATATGTGAGACACACTTGGAGACTGGGGAGGTCCTTCTAGTTGCAATGACCATGACTCAAGTGACTTCTTATAAATTAATAGTAGTATGACCCTAACCACTGACCAAGGCCTTGCCAGGGTGGGTAACCAGGAATTTGAATCTTTTAAAAGTATTTTTACAGATATATATATATATATATCACATAAAAATTGTTTCAATTAAAATAGCAGCAGAGATTTTTATTTTATATAAATTACAAAAGGAACATAATTTAAAAAATATATTAGAATAGGTTATACCCTTTCTCAAATCTCAATTTGTCAATCTCTGCTTGTCTCAATCATGGTGTTTGTTGTTTGTTTCTGGGCTAATTAGAACTCACTTAGACTCTTCTCTTGAGACCCAAAGTCATGGTGGTCCTGACACATTTTATGGCTTGCTAATTTGCTGGAACTAATTAGAGTTTTTACTCTAATCCAGTGGTTTTCTAAATCCTTTTATGTCATCACTCACCTGAGAAACATACTCACTGTGATAGTCCATTAGTATTATAGCAGTTTTTTAGGAGGGGGCATATTTCCCCAGGATTCGCAGATCATAATTTGGGTTGGAAGCAGATACTGGCAAGTGTGAAATATGTAAGAGACCCATCCCATAGTTTATTTTGGTACTTAGCCCCACCTATAAAGAATCACCACTTTTCTAACTTTACAGACTTCTGACTCCAGCATCCCAGAGGTATGACCCTTCTGGGCACTGGTGTACTAGCCCCTACAGGAGCATAACAGGCATACATGTAAAACACGTTTGGTGCTTTCTTCAGTGCAATAGGTGCAGCTTCTTCACTGCTATAACAATTTCTTTCTCCTGCATAACCTTTGCACACTTCCATGCACAGTTTAAAACTACTTTTTAAAGGAACTATGAATTATTTTCCTCAGAACTTCTAAATGTTCTTTGGCCTTAACAGCATACACTACCAGCTTCATAGTAGCAATAAGTAGATTGGTGGTTGCTATGGAAAAAATATAAATATGTATCATCAACTTGATAGGAAATCAGAATTGGCAGGACTTGGCATTTTATTCATTGTAAGGGGTAAAGAGAATGAGGCTGAAAGATGACAGGACGTTTGTGTATGAATGAATGAGTAGGAATGTCATCAGTAGAAATAGAGGATGCAGGGGAAGGAATAGTCTAACAGGGAGGATAATAAACTCCATGACAGATATACACTAAGTTTCCTGTGCTGATGCCTGGAAGATAACAGGAGGTGTGGAGCAGGAGTTGGGAGGGGAAGCCAGCCAGGAGTCTGGATTTAGATTTGGTAATCCTCAGCAAGTTGACTAAGTAAGCCTTGGGGATTGAACCAGGTTAGAGCCTACATGAGAACCATCACAGAGAGATATGGAGAGAGGGTAGAAGATTACATCTTGGAGGAAATTCTAATTTAAGTGGCTGGAAGAGAAACCAGGGTAAGAGCAATCATGAAACCAGGAGGAGAATAAGAACAACAGAAGGTGGAAAGGAGGAAAACCAAGATGGTGGAGGTGGGTAGCAGTAAATGTTCCAAGGACTAGGAAGACAGTAATTTAGAAATTATCTGGGAATAAACTGTGTACTCTCTGGAGGGTCCTACAAATCAAATGCAAAATGTAATGCTTGCCTTGCCTTACAGTTCCACACATCTGCATTGGATCTTTAGGAAAACCCTTGTGGGGAATAATGTCTTCAAGGATCTGGTATCTTTGTTAAAATTAAAAGCAATTACTCCCTGAGTGGCACTCTCAACCAAGTTGCCATTCTAGAAGAGATTAATGCCTAATATCAACATCCCCAAAATAAATATCAATGGACACTGCTAAGTGTTCTAAATTCAGAGGCTCAAATGATAGGTTAATTACAACAGAAGTGGTCAATTTGTACAGCTTAATCAGTTTGGGAAAATAGAAGAGATTATATTCTCGAAGATATCGCTGTCATTTTCTAAAGAGATACAGTATTATAAAAATGTAAAACATCACAATATTTTTAAAACAGATTTAGAGGATTGTGTGTAATTCTTATAATAAGTTCAGTTCTGGAAGTAAGAATTGAAGGTTATATTTAAAATAAGCAGTAATAATCCATCAGAGTCCATTGTTTGAGTCCTTTCAACTTTGAAATGCTGAAACCAGCATCCATTGATATTTAGGTTGATATTAGGGACTAATCTCTTTGTTAAAGTCATTAGTAAATAGAGTGACCAACTTCTCTGGTTTACCCAGGACTGAGGGGTTTCCTGGGACACAGGACTTTTAGTGATAAAACCTACAAAATATATGGCAAACGAGGATGAGTTAGCCACCCTACTAAGAAATCACTTTTAAAGTCCTTACCAACCCCATATTCTATGGTGTGAACTGCTACACATTTGCTGAGAATTAATGAAAAATTTCATTGCCTTAAATGCATAAACTTATATTTTACCTAGTTTTCTTCCCTCAAGAAATTTGTCTCATGGAATTAACATTCTTTGAGGAGACACAGGCATTTCTTACAAAAGAAGGGATCCTAGTGATTGCATATGTATTTTGCCCTCCTGGTTGGGGCTGGGGAAGTATGAGCTAAGTAAGAAACAGCTGCTCTTGGGACCCTTAATATAAGCTGGCCATTTTCACTTGCTATAATTGAATCATGTAGTTCATTTTCTCTATACTTTATGGTCTGTTTTCTATACAGATATTTTTTGGAATGTAGAATTAAATAATTCATGATTTCCCAATTATTGTATTAGCTGCCATTTCTTGAGTTGATTATACTTTCTTGAGGGAGCTCTTTGAGTCTCTTTGTATGTAGAGCTTTAAAGATAAGAAGTTTGCCCAGGAGCAACTGATCAGAGGTGAAGCCAGCCAGCAGGGGAAGAAATAGCATAGGTGGCTCACTGTCAATCCTTTAGTCACCACACTTTTATACAATCCAGGGGTTCTTAACTTCTCACATGCCCTAAGTCTGTGTAGCAGTCTGGTGAAGCCTAGATCCACACTCAGAATAATATTTTTGAATACATAAAAAATAAAATAGGATCATAAAAAGAACCAGTACTTGGATCAAAATATTAAAAATAAAATTATTTTTGTTGTTATTCCTCACCGGAGGATATTTTTCCATTGATTTTTTAGAGAGGGTACAAGGGAGAGGGAGAGACAGAGAGAAACATTGATGTGAGAGAGACACATTGATTGGTTGCCTCCTGCACGCACCTCAACCAGGGCCAGGGAACCTGCAACCAAGGTACATGCCCTTGACTGGAACTGAATCCGGGACCCTTCAGTTCACAGGCTGAGGCTCTAACCACTGAGAAACCGGCTAGGGCAAAAATAAATTTTTGTATAATAATACATGTGCTTCATTATTAGAGCATTAAACAACACTGTCTAGTGCTGGTTCTAATTACCATCATAATTTAAATGATGTTGTAGATACTCTTCTAAAGGTGCTGCCAAAAATGTCTTTCCTCCCTGTAAACATAGGCTGTTCCTCCCCCTGAGAAGTGGGGGGCTCACTCTCTTCTCTATGAATCTGGGCTGGCCTTAGTGACTTGCTTGACCTATAGCAGCGGTCACCAACCTTTCGGACCTCACGGACCACCAGTGGTCCACAGACCACTGGTTGGTGACCGCTGACCTGTGGAATATAGGAGAAGTGATGTTCTGGGACTTCCAGGGCTAGGTCACAATCACCCTTGCTTGCATAAGACCTTTTGGCCTGGATGTCTTATTTGCTATTGCAATATTCCCTTTGGGACAGAGCCCTCAGGCTATGGGAATCTCAAATTACATGGAGAAGCCACATTTTTAAGCTCTAGCTGGTAGCCAACATCAATTTCCAGCCATGTAAGTGATCTATCTTGGACATCCAGGCCAGTTGAGCTCAGTACAGGCATACCTCATTTTATTGTGATTTGTCTTGTTGCACTTCATGATGCTGCATTTTTCTTCTTCTTCTTTTTTTTTTTATATAAAAAGAAGGCAAGATCCTCCACTAGCAAGAATATTGTGACTTTCTTTATTGTGACAATTAGGTAAGACCTTCTGTGAATAATAAAGACCTGAAAAAGTTTGTATTCTCCTTTGTATGAAAGAAGTCAGTTTCACGGTATCAGGGACTTGGACTCCATTTATCCCCTTGTGCACCATGAGCTGTTTGCATTCCTAATTCCCTCTGCTCCACTGTGTCTGTTGGAGCTCAGGCCACTGTGGCCACATTCTAGGCGGGAGGCAGTAAAAAGGATTCTCCCTGTATGTCCCACAGGACACCTCTCCTTATCACTTATTGGCCAAAATGTAGCTGAAAGGCCATATCTAACTAGAAAGGAGGCTGGGAAATGTAGTATTCTGGCTGGGTGACGCTGTACTGTATTTAGCTAAAAATTGAATTTTTTGTTACTAAGGAAGGAGAGAAAAAATGCTGAGAGGCAATCGTAGTCTCTGCCACAGCTCTCTCTCATTTTTCAGCGGAGGAAAATGGTCCCCAAAAAGGAGGACCAAGAAGGAGCTCAGAGACAGCACAGATTCAAATCCAGATCTCCTGAGTCTCTCTAGTTCATCACAGGATCCCTACTTAACCACGTGGGGGGATGAAAATAGAGTCTTTCAAAGGCTGTGATATACGGGGTCATGGTGATATGCACAGATAACACCATTGTAAAATATATTTTAAGAGAAAGGTAGGAATATATTTCTTAGAGGTATAGCCCCACACTTGGGAATTAATAGCACTTGTTAACAAAACCCCATCAGTGGAGTGGGACTGCCTTTGCTGTGCAGACATTATTTAGACCAGAACTCTGTCTGTCAGGCTGCGGTGCTCTCCAGGGCCTGCTCCGTGTCTAATAGCATCTCCTCGCTTTTCCTCATTTGTAACATCAGTGATGCTTTGCAAGCCCCAAATCCCATCTGAAGCCATCTGTTTGCCTCACTTTTTTTACGCGATAGCATCACCTGATGGTAACTTAGTGTCTGGATAAAAAATCATTGCTCTTACCTAGATTGAGCTGCGGGTTTTGTCTGGTTTAACAACAGTGGGCTAACCACACTGACTGCACTTCTCACTGGGGAGATGGTGTCTGCAAAGTCCATGCAGAGGGTTAGCACAAAGGCACTGTGCCAGGGCTGGCCAGGCTGTGCTCAGCAGTGCACGTGGCAGGCATCACTCTGCTGGTTTCTAGTCCATTACTGGTTCCAAAGAGAACTTCTCATCTCTATGCTCCCAGTGTTCAGTATAGCTTCAGAACAGAGAAGATGCTCTTTGCATATTTGTTGAATCGAGTGAGTGGGTGAGTAGTGGATGAATGAATGTATGAATGATGTATCGTATGGAAAGCTAATGAAATTCTAGCTCCTCTCTTCCAATCCTATTGATGGTGCAATTGCTGGACCTGTGATAGATCCACAGGAATATTATTGTTGGCACAGTGAGGTCAGATGCCTTGGGGTTGCTGCTCTGGGGACATGGCTCTTGTTCTGAATCAGAGCATTGATGCTGACAAACCAGGCCGCTTCCCTGTCCCCTCAGCCCACTATAGGGTAGGAGAAAATGTGTGGAAGCACTTTCTTTTAGAGAGAGCTAGGAGAATGAGTGTGGAGAGCAGTCTCCTCTCACAGGTTCAGGTGTTTTGTGATTCCAATCCTCACCACACTGGCAGTGCTTACTAAAACCCTGTGGAAAGGGAAGTGGGCACAATCCCAGGATGGCACAAATCTTATAAATAGGATTTAAACTTAAAAAGGTGTAAATACTTGTACAGACACATACCTCTGGTGCACAGCTGGTCCCAGATTGCTGACTCCTAAGTCCTTCTGAGGAACCACTGGACAACTAGCTCCTAGAAATGCAGGTCTGCTTCCGAGGTCCCCGAGTTCTAATATGGGAGAGCAGAGGCTGTGCCGGAAGCCCCATGACTCCCCCTCACTCCTCAGCTGAAATATCCTGCCTGTGCTACTGTGACTTCACCCAGCTTGTTTTCCTTGTATTATAAAGGGGATCAAGAGCTTGCTTCATAATGAGTGTTATCCTTAACCCTCATAATGACCCCAGGGAGCGGCGGGAAGGGTGCAAGTTGTCAACAAGTCATGATTTATTGCCTCATTCTCTTATAGCTACATAGCAATGAACTGGACTTGAGCGTGTCATCACGATCCTTGGCTAGTCTCCTTGTCTCTGTGTATTTTTAAAAAAAAAATTTTTATTTAGTTGGATTTGCTTTAATGAATGGCATATTGATCTTTCTCTGGATGCATATACTTACGAGTGGAGGGGAGGTGGGTCTAGGTATTAGTTAGCTGTCTAATCCAGTGGCGTCCAAAATGGGGTAAGAAAGATAATCCGTTGAAGAGCAGATAGAGAATGTTAGAACCTTTATTTTTATTTACTTTTAGCCTATTCTTTGAAAGTTTTTTCTTTGTCTATGTTTTATTATGTAGATAATATTTATTACATTAAGATTGTGGTGTATATATGTAATTTATCAATAAAGTTATAAGTAAATAACATTGAGAATATATGACTAAAATTATACTCATCTAGAGAAGAAGTATTTGGCATTTATTTGAATTGTAATACCACATTAGTGTTTATTAAACTATAAGTCAAAAAAGTATTTGCTAGTGAAATATATACTATATATAATACACATCATTCTATATGTATATGGCATATATAAGTTGTTTAAATAGACTGAAAAAATATAAAATTAGAAAATTAACTTCAGGAACCTATTTTAATTTGAACAATAGGTTAACCTTTATGTAAACCTGAAAAACCTTACATTCAAAAGCAGCAAGTTTTAATTGTCTTAAGGCCTTGGTCTTGTGTATCGTTGCTGTATAATATTTCAGGGGCCTCCCAACACTTTCAGGGTTAATCTCAAACTTATTAGTTTGGACTTCAGAGTCCTTTGTGATCTGGCCTCACTGTTCACCACTTTCCTGTGCTTCTCATTCCACAGTCACACTCATCTACTTACTGTTCTTGGATGGAATCAGCTATTGGTCCTTCTCAGTCATTCATAGTTTCTATTCTCGCTGCCTAACTATAACTTTCCCCGACTCTCTCGCCCCTTTCCCATCCTAACACTCACTTCTAGTTACTCTTTTTCATCCTTTAACACTCAATTTAGTGTCACCTCTTCCAGAAAGTGTCCATGAATTTCATTTGATGTAATGTCCCTCCCCCTGTGCTCCTGCAACACTTTAGGCATATTTTTATTATATACCTTTATTCTGTAATTATTATTTACTTGGATATCACCTTAAAGGCAGAGGCCATACTTTATCTGGCTTTTTATATCCCCAGGATTTGTCATGTTACAGATGCTCAGTGAATGCTCTGGCCAGTGAATGAAAGAATGAGGTGCAGGTACTGTCCCATCAGTCCCTGCTAAAGTAAATCTGGGGATTTAGGAAACCTAAGGAAGAGATGTCACTGCCATGCTGAGACTTTTGGCAAACAAGGGAGGGGTGCAGGATGGTGAGTCCTAAGAACCTTAGCAGCTGACCAGGAGGTGCTCGTTTAGTTGGGGAGCTCTGATGATCTGGGACTCATTCAACACCAGCATTTCTTTAGAATCCTTGGGCCAGAAACGTACTCTTTGTGGGTTGCGATTCCCACAGGTAAGATGGTACTCCATACAAGAGAGAGCGGGCTCATTCTTTTCCTTAATGGCGTTCTCTGAACTCTAGTATTCCCAGTAGGTGCCTCTCATTTCCTTTCTCCCCTGTTGAGCTGGTGGCCTTACATTCAAGCTACTCTCCCACACAGCTTGCCTCCTCCCTCCTCCCTGCACCTTCCACCTGAGCAGTTGATGGGCCTCCCGTGGATCAGCACCTGAGGAGCGGATGGGCCCGGTGCAGCTTACCAATCAGGACGTTAGAGCTCCCCCGGGATTTACTGCCTCCCCAGCCTGCAGGCCTCCCAGGGCTTAGCATCTAGAGCTGACACACCTCCTGTGGTGTTAGCTAGCGAGCAGCTTGAGGATCTTCTGTTCGCTGTGAAACAGTTTCAGAGGTTACCTTTTCTCATTTGCATAGTGTGGATGCACCTGTTTTTGTTTGTTTTCTTTTTGGAGAAACTATGAAAGGAAGAGGGTAAACGAGAAAATATTGGTGCCTCCTTAGAGCTATGACATTGGCTACTGCGAAGGGGCCCCGGTTTTGCTGATTGTAAGAGTTAAGGAGTACATCATAGGACTGGTGAGGAAATTATTTGTAGCTGAGGGAATAGGAGACGTGCAGGAAGCCTCTTAGGCTCCCAGAGTATTACCTGGTGTGAATTTAATATGAGTCTGAATGAATTAAAAAGGCTTCTCATACTTCTTAAATTATTTTATTCATTTGCAAGTATAAGTTGAGAGAAGGCTTTGGGCACAGCAAGCTGACCCTGTAGCTCAAGCGGAAAGAGAAGGAAATAGTTAAAGGATTTAAAAACTGCTAAAGAAGACGTTTGCATTTTTCTAGGAAAGCAGCAGTTTGCCTGAAAATCACAGCTTTTATACATTAACTATGGTTGAGTCTCTCCCCAAAAGCAGTGTAAGAAATGTGACCCCAGACCTCATACCACCCAGACCTCCGGCCCCGCCCACTCCTTTCTCCAGAGAAAAGGAGCACTAGGACCACAGGGGCATGTAGCTTCCTCCCAAGGATTTTCAGGTAACAAAGAGAAGGGGGAGACTGGTAGGTAGTCAGAAAATAGAAGATATCGATAACTTAGTTTTTGCCACACCATGCTCAGTTTAATTCTCACTCAGAGAGAAAAAATTAACCATGATTTTTATAAACCCTACTATTTTAGTATCTTCTCTTTTCCCATCCTCATTCCATCATGACTTATCCCAGGCAAACCCAAATTGCATCACATTAATAAGGACCATGCCAGAATTTTAGTACCAAGTGCTGAACTTGCCCTTTCAAGACCCCAGATTATTTTAATACTATTGGTCAGAGAGGCTGAGTTAAAAGCAGAAGGCAGAAAATAGTTTCTGTAGGAAATGGATCTAGAAAATAGCAGAGGTATTCAAATTTCATTTTTTGATGTGACAGATGGAGCATAGTTAGATTTCTCATTTAATGATAGTAACAATAATTATAATATGGTATTAATAGTAACATTACTAGTCATAATATGCTCATTAATATAATAAGATATTATAAATTTTGTTTTTTTAAATGTGCCAGGCATTGTGTTAATTTTTATTTTATCTCACTAAATTACCATAAAAATGCTGTGACATTGGCACACAAGAAAACCAAGAGAGTAAAAATTCTTAAACTTTAGTGCATGCATAAGAATCAACTGAGATAATTTTTAAATACTAGTGTTTTTTTAAAAATATATATATTTTTTATTGATTTTTTTACAGAGAGGAAGGGAGAGGGCTAGAGAGTTAGAAACATCGATGAGAGAGAAACATCAGTCAGCTGCCTCCTGCACACCCCCTACTGCGGATGTGCCCACAACCAAGGCACATGCCCTTGACTGGAATCAAACCTGGGACCCTTCAGTCCGCAGGCTGATGCTCTATCCACTGAGCCAAACCAGTTAGGGCTAGTGATCTGCATTTTGAAACCACTCTGCAGTTAGTACTGAAATAGGGTGTCCATGGACCATGATTTTGAAAAAACGTGGCTTAGAGTAACACTCCCTGGCACACAGCCAGTAAAAAGTGAGTCCGTATTTGAATCCAGATCTGTCTCATTCCTGCTGTCCATACTTTCCTTCATGTTGCTCTGGATGAAGAAGGGTCATTACTTTTCTCGCTTGCCTTATACATTCAATTTCATCCACTATTGGGCATCCTTATAATAAACACCAGGTTTCTGAAACTTTATTCTGTTTTTAAAAAGTTTAAATAATAACTGAAGTCTTTCTTGTCCAAAATAATATAAAGATATACAGAACAAAATATCAAAGGATTCTTTAACCCTTTCTTCTTGCCTTTCCTTGGATAACTGCTATTCTCAGTTGGGGTTACATTGCTCTTTTTAATGTGTGAATTGCTCATTGATCTGTAGCTTTTCAAAATATTAATTGATTGAGCACTTTGTGTCAAGCTCCATTATAAACCTGTTACTGAATTGCCTTTGTAACCCTCATAACCACCCTATGAGGCACTATTGCTATCCTTCTGTATCAACTGAGGGCACAGACTTGGAGATCGTAAAGCTCCTTGGTAGGGAGGCAAAATTTAGACCCAAGAGTCTGACTCCAGAGCCCTTCCATGCTTCTTATGTGCCACGCACTGCAGTACTTTTATATGTAGTATGTTACCTAAGTTTTACTATCACCTCCATGAAGTATTATTTTGCTTATTTTGCACTTGGGGAGCAGAAACCCAGAGAAGCTAAGTCGTTTTTACAAAGAATATCTTACTTGGGATTCAAAGTTAGATTTGTCGGAATTCTAATCTGGTGAGCATTCTATTGCACCAAACTGCTTCTTGGGCAACTAGTAATGGATGAATTAGCCAATGTGTTTGCCCTGCACTAATTCTTTGTCAGGCATCCGTGAATGGAGCCTGGAGAGGATGGGTACTCAGTTGAGAGGCAATTGGAACTACAAAACTACTTAGACCCTGTATATAAGTGGAGTGTGGGCAGGTGAGGCATCAGTAGGCTTCTGGCCATTAGGGAGTTAGGAGCAAATGAGGGCACTGGGTTCTCAGGGATGGATGGGCACTAGAAGGAAGGAAGAAACAGATACTATACTATCTTCTTTACTTTAAAATATTGCCTTTGCCTTTGGTTATTTTGGTGAGTATCAGAAGCAAATACTAAAGGACTCAGATCTACTTCTTTCTTCCTCCAAAAATTCACCTGATAAATCTCACAAAAATATTTACTTCTCTTGTTTTATTTAGTTTCTTTGGCATATATCATTATTTGATAGAAACTTGATAATATTTTCTAAATAAATGAACAGATGAAAGAATAGATTTGTTAGTCAGGGATAATGTTTTTTTTCTATGTATTACACTTTTCTAGGGGGTTTCTAGGCACCCTGGATTAAAAAGAGGGATTCAAAAGATGGGGATTTCAGTATCTCTACCAAGCAATATAGAAATATTTTAGAGTATTAGGACTTCTGGCAGATATTGTAAAATCTGGATAATATTGTTAAGAAACTTACGATTGGGAATAAAAATTCTAGGAACCTTCATGGTCTGTGGTACAGTATTTGAATCCAAGCAGAGAGGAACTAATTTTGAAAACCCTAAGAAATAACTTTTTGCATAGAATAAATATAATTTATTGTAATTTAAAAGAAGCTCTTAAGGCTTTGAAATTTTTAAAAATATATAATGATGGAAATGTTGAGAACAATGAAAATCTTTACAGAACTAATTTTTGAATTTATATAGAATATTATCACTTTATGAATTTAGAAGTTTTAAAATATAGATTAGTTTGCTCCAAAATTATAAATTTTGATGCAATATATTGATATGTAGAATAGAGTTTATTTATTCAATATTTATTAGTCAGGTATTCCTCACTTTTTCTTAAGCATCAATTATGCATGTATACAATACTGTACATAATTTTTAAGGAATTTAATAATTTTTTTTCTTCTAGAACAACTGAAAAGATTGGAAAAAAATAATATTAAAGCATCTCCTAGTGGGATTACTGGATCATATAGTAGTTCTACTTTTCATATTTTTAGGAACTTTCATACTGTTTATTACAGTGGCTGCAGCAATTCATATTCCTACCAACAGTGTACCAGGGTTCCCTTTCCTCTGCATCCTTTGCAAACACTTGGGTTTTTGTTTTGTTTTTGGTAAAAATCATACTAACAGGTGTGAGATGATACCTTATTGTGGTATTGCTTTGCATGTCCCTAAATGATTGGTGATGATAAACATCTTTTTACATACCTGTTATCCATTTTTATGTCTTCTTTGGAGAAATGGGTTTTCAGTTCCTTTGCCTATTTTCAAGTTGAGTGGTTTCCAGGGGCTGGTAGGAGGAGATAATAGGAAAATGTGGTGAAAAGGTACAAAGTTCAGTTATACAAGATGAATAAATTCTAGAGATACACTATTCACTGTAGAGCCCATAATAAACAATCATGTATCATATACTTAAAAATGTGCTAAGAGGATAGATCTTATGTTAAATGTTCTTATCACATAATAATAATATTAATGAATTAAAAAGGCAGGAGGAAACTTCTGAAGAGGATGGATAGTTTATGGCGTAGATTGTGGTGATGGTTACATAGGTATATACTTATCTCCAACTGATTAAGTTGTATACATTAAATATATACAGCTTTTTGTATGTCAATTATTCATCAATATTTTTAAACATTAAAGTTGTTTGTTGTGTTTTTTTTTTTTAAAGACAACACCAAGTTGGACATTCTGAATTCTTTGAGGTCTTATGGTGAGAACAACAGCATAATTTAATACCATTTTAAGATTGGAAAACAAAACAAAAAGAGCCTGGAATGAAAGAAGGCATAGATTCTTTTCTATTTTTATGAAAACAGCAGCACCTTCTGGTCTTTTCCTTTCAGAATTTGGGATTCAGAGGATTGATATGATATAGTTGGGAATTTTACTTAAAGAATTTCCTATTAAATAGATTTAAATATTTTTGAAGAACAGATGGTATAGACTAGAGGAAGAGATAAACACTGTATGTTAAACATTTTATTGATCAATTAAAATATCATAATTTAAAATGTTGCTTCTACTATGGGAATTCTGTGTGTCTCTGTGTGATTGGAAAAGACACAGAGAGAATGTGGGGAGTGGGATGAAAATTATTACCCAGAATTTAAATTGGACTCTTCCCATGAGGTGAGTCCTTTCCTTCATTCCCCTGTACACGCGCGCGCGCACACACACACACACACACACACACACACACACACACACACCAGGCAGATGGTTTTTGTTTTTGTTTTTTTCCCAAGGTTTAGGAAGCCGGTTTTTAGTCTTGAATCATGTGCCTCTGGGCACTTTGAAAAGTGCCTCTTCTGCCTATTTTTAAGACCAGGTTGGAAAAAGAAAGATAAGCAGATAAGAATAAAGAAACCACCTGTGTGGCTTTGATGAAAAAGGCAGGGCATAAGTTAGCAGCACATTGGTAAGAATTTAGTTATGAAAGAATGCATCGTTATATTCCAGCACTTCTTTGTTCTGCTTTTCCTACTAGAGAATGGTTTCTGGGTAAACACATACCATCACCTCTGTAAATTAGTCTACTTGACATTGATTTTCCATCATGTTAACCTTGCATACCTGTGAATGATTTATGTATGAGAACGCCCATCCTTTTTTAGGAGTACTTTTGTTTTTTATGACCATCTTTCTCATAAATTGTGATAGACTACTTAGATAAATTGTTAGATTCACCAAAAGTTAAACAAGACTTCAATGGAAAAACACACACCACCTACTATTACTGTAAATATATCTTTAAAGTAGTCGCTTTAGAGCTGAAAGTATTCTTTTTAAAAAAGGAAGATTGCATCATTAGTGCTTCTAATGGCATTAAAACTTACTTTTGCATTGGTTCACATATTAACAGAAAATTATTATGGCCAAGCCTGAATGTAGAAACAATCCCATTTATCATGGAAGGTACATAATGGGAAATAACAAGCCTACAAATAGTTTTTGTGTGTTCTTATATGTCCTGCACTGCCCTTGCATACCATCACTGTCCGTCCCTGACAATAGCAGGGTTGTAGTGGAAACTGTCTTCACCACCTAAGTTATGGGGCCAGATACAGTGAACACCATACAAGCAAGCAGTGGGTCTGCCTGCCCTAGATTATGCCTGTTCATGTGACCCTATCATTATTCAACAGGATCTGTGCCCTTTGCCCTTGATCTCATTTCTACAGGATTTAGACAAGTGTCAGACCCTTGGAATGCTGCACAATGGTGACCTTGATTCCCTGACTTTGCTGGGGGAAATTTTGAGTTTAAATCTAGTGTTGAAATTATATGGAATGCTTTGTAACTATGGGAGTCAGACTCTTCCTGATACAAAAGAAGCCCTCGCCCTCTGTCAGAGATATCATTCTTTATATTTGGCTCAGGCTTTCTGGTCTTAAGGATAGATGATACATTTATAAAAACTAAAGACTCTCTGTTGTTTTTATTGTTGCATTTGATACATGAGGACATTCAGATGATTCCTCTTTAGTTTTAAGTTTCAAGATATTATCTCTAAAGCTTCATCTTTCTAATTGTCAAAATATAACCCTTTCTGTAAACAAAACAAAACAGTTCTTGGCAAATGATAGTAGAATAAAGATGGTGGGATATTTAGTGCTTGGTGGATGAACAAGTGGAAAGAGGATATATTGTGGAACCAAGAGGCACCACTCCATGGCTGGTCCTAAAGTCCTTTGGGGGTGGGAGGGGAAGGGAAAGCAGTCTTTAATTACATCTGGTACTCATGAATTCTTTTTGGAGTCTCTTTCCAGATCTGTTCCCCCATCAGCCTCCCATCGAGCGACAGAAATTCCAGATGGTTCCCACCATATGCCAGAGCTCATTCTCTTAAGTAGGATAGATTGGTCATTGACAGAATAGGATGGAGTAGCCTTGGCCAAGTTAAGACAAGGTGAAAAGCAGCGGGCCACAGTTAACTTAGAGGTGCTCTACCATTCATATTTTTAAGTGGGTTGTATAAGTAACTTTCAGAGTGATTTTTCTGAAATGTCTCGAGTAATTTCATGGAAAGAATGCTACTTCTAGAGAATGTGGCACATTGATTCTAACTTTCTACACCCGGCACAGAGAGAAATCCTCTAAAACCTGTCATTACAGCTGGGGGTTGGTCAATGTGAACCCACAGTTGATCTCTCAGGAGAGTGCATTAGGATTCATTATTTTGCTATTTACAATGATAGGTATAATCTCTGTTTCAGTGATAAAAGGAGAATTCCTTTATAAAAAATTTTAGGGCATATGTTTATTTTTTCTTATTTTAGGAGAATCTTGCTACAAGAAGCACATTGATAGACTTGCTAGGACAGGAATGAAGATAGGATCAAACTCCACATAATGCAAAAGTATATTATCATTTCAAGTATATTGTATTGTACTTATTTGTTTTGTCTTCATTTGATGATGGGAAACATGTGTTACTCATCTTTGAATTCCCACTACCCAAGAAGATATGGCACATGGCAGGGAAAGAAAGGAGGAAAAATGAAAAGGGGAATGGGCGGATTTAGGGAATGGAAAAGGGAAAGCTGGCACTGAAGGGAACAAGAGCAATGCTTCTACTCTTCATTCTGTTATTTTCCTCTGGTGGTTATTGGATTTTACATGTAGTGGGTGTGTGCCCTGGAACATGTGTTCTTTGGTGTTGTTTTTGAGCACTTATTTTATGGTAGGTATTTTTCGAGGTGCTGAGCAAGTAAAAGTGAGACTGGAGCTATGGTCTCTGTTCTCAAAGCACTTATAATAATTAGGCTATCTGTGATTTGTGAGAAATTGCCTGTATATTTGGAGTGGGTAAGGCAATTAAATCAAAATATATTCTAAGGGAGTATGTGTTAAGACCAAAGGGAAATTTTAAGTTCCATGTAATTGTCATAATTTAACTGAAAAGTAATTGTCATAATTTAACTGAAAAGTATATTCAAAAGAGGGCTAATATCATGCTTTTATGTGTCTATGAGTACTATGTAGATGAGAGAAAACATTTTATGAAGCAATTTAATTGTTTTGTATAATTAGGCTCAATAGCCAAACATTGGTAGAATAGGCCATAGGTTGGAAGACATAAAAGCCATTTGTATAGAACTCAGAGGTGCTTGGATAAAATAATTTATCTTGCTTTTAAAGTCATAGTAAAGTCACGAGCCCCAAAATGTATGCTAAACCTAGAACATTCTCTATGTTTTTCACTCTTTTTTTGTATATTTTAAAGTATCAGAGATTAAACTGAAATATGTACATTTTTTTTCCATCTGTTTAGCCTGATTATTCATTTTGTATTAGTTGCTAATAAACTCTGGAATTTGAAGGGGTGTAGGGAGCTAAACTCAACAAACCTTAGCAACATTTACTTAACATCTTTATCTTTGATGTCACAATAAGAACTAGGGGTTTAAAAAATAGATGATTTCTTCACTTAAAGTGACAGTGGGAGAGAAAGACATAATTACACTGAGACCAACCCAGTGATAGTTGCCTCCTTACATACAATAATATGTATTCAGTTATAATAATGTACTAGAGGCCCAGTGCACGAAATTCGTGCACGGAGGGAGGGGGGGGGTCCCTCAGCCCCGCCTGCACCCTCTGCAATTCGGGACCCCTACACCTTTTTCTTATCTAGCTAACCTCTTCACATTTAAAAAAAATAACTGAAATATCACCTACTCTAGGAAATCTTCTTTGAACAAATGTCTTTACAATCTGTATTAAGTATTTTCATAGTATATCATTCTTTTTCTTTAACAGCTACTTAGAGTGGATGCAGTGTGGTTTTCATTCTTGCATCTGAATTTTTTCTTCTTGCTCTTGTAATAGCAAAGCTTATCCAATTTATGTTTGCCCTTCAAGGGCTTATATTTGGTTCAGTTTTTAGTTGGCTTCCTGCTTTTTTTTTTAAGCAATAAATTTGGGTTGTGATGTAAGCCTCACTTGTAATCAAGCCTGTAGGTCTCCCTATCTGAATATTTCTATAATACCTATCACTTTAGCATACCAGAGATTGTGTTCATTTATAGAAAATAACAATAAATGTCACCTGATCACTTGATCTTCTAGTAATATTTTATAGCAAGATATATTATTCTAGTAATTTAACTATTACAAAACTGAGGTGTACAGAAATAAATCATGAACAATAAAGAATGACTCAAATATCAAAGCATAGTACACTTAGGGCCTCCCTTGTCCTGTGCCTCAGATATCATAGCATAGTACACAGTTCACATGGAACTCAGCTTCCTTTAAAATAGGAAGGGATGCCATACTCATGAAGCAGCTACTTCCACACATATTTTTTTATTTAATTCACAGCACATACTCTTTGTACTAATTATTGGAAAATCATCTTAGCAATTGCCTCTGTTCCTTTCTGTATTGTTGCCTTAACTTCTGATGTTATTACTGTGCATTTATCATCCACTCGCTTTAATAAGATTGTGAAATTTTTAAGGGCAGAGATCATGACTTGAGCTTGTGTTTCTCTGTCATGGTGCCTAGATAAATACTCAAATGCCATCCAGTCCAAATGACTGTGATGAGAGAGGCCCACCGTTGCTGGAGACCTCTGATTTTTATTTAAGGGGCCTCACTTGTTCTGTGCCTTTACAGAGGGGTAAGTAGGGGCTGAGGGAATTTGAGGAAACCCAGACAGAATTCTCTTCCTAAAAGATTTTGCTAAGTTGGCACCCGGGACGCTGGGTATTTGTCCAATTAAAATCCCGACACACAGCAATAACAAAAGCACTGGTCTCTTACTGCTAATGCGTGGGGATCAAACCCCAGCCTGCAGGAACTCACCCCCGCAGTCAGGACCAGGCTGCTGGGTAGACCTGGGCTGGTGCTCCTAACTCTGGGGAGAGGGAGACTTCCCATGGCTGTAGGCTAGAGGCCCTGGACTCTGTGCCACGCGCCCGAACAGGTCCCTAGCGCAGGTTGGTCAGCAGAGCAGCTTCTTTGCCTGGGATTGCGGGGCAGCTTGGCCAGGCTCGACCTGGCCTGTTCTCCCCATGATCGCGGGGTGGCTTGGCCTGGGGTCACTGCTTTCCACCAGATGCAGCTCTCCAGTCTCCTATGGGCTGGCAAGCCCACAGCATGTGGCAGCGGCTGTGAAGGTGCCATGGCAACCCAGCACTGACTTCCGGTTGGTCAGCCTTTGGTCGTGATTGGTCATTACAAGTTACAATCCTGGGCTTTTATTATTAGGATTTCAGTGCTCTATTATGAAAATTTACAGGGTTATCATTGGAGAGTGAAAGAGAGAGAGATTCCCACGGGGGAGTGGTAAATCCAATGGAGGGATTGGGAATGGCTTGATTCTGACAGAAGAGTGAGTGGTGCTCATGTTGTTGGATTGTGACCATACCTTGGGAACTACTGTTCTGTAAAACAAGGGAAAAGAGAGAGCACATGCAAGATTATGGAACAGGCCTAGAGATACCACACTTCAATTCTGCCTCCATTTTATTGTCTACACTTCAGCCACATGGCTTCATCTAACTGCAAAGGCAGCTGGAAAAGGTGGTCTGACCCAGGAGGAGAAGGGAAGTGATTGGTTTACAATCTCACAGACACTGCCACAGGAAGGCGTGGTTGTCTTATAGCTAGGAAAGTAGTCCGGACTAGGAAAGACAACTCATGAGAGGCTAATCTGGGGGGCAGATCCTTAAGCATAGCAGTGTGCATTGTTTCCTGAAATAAAACGTGAGATTATGTTAAAACAATTTCTTTAAAAGTTACATGTGTCACTGATTATGGTACTTGAAATTTAAGCAGAAATATTTATTTGATATATTTAATTTGTGCCAAATTACTGCTAAGCCTCAGAAAGTAACACAATACTTTGGAATACATAAAATATTTTCTGTTTGAGTAAAAATTCTATGATTCTTTCTTCTGAAGTTGGAAGGAAACTCTTTGTGAAAGAGAAAATGAAGAATAATAGTTTTAAGTGTCCGATGAGTTCTACAGGCATGCCAAGCTAATAGACAATAGTACAAATAATAAAAATATTCACATTTATTTTTATTTTTATTTATTTTTTAAAATATATTTTATTGATTTTTTTTTACAGAGAGGAAGGGGGAGGGATAGAGAGTTAGAAACATCGATGAGAGAGAAACATCGATCAGCTGCCTCCTGCACACCCCCTACTGGGGATGTGCCCCTGCAACCAAGGTACATGCCCTTGACCAGAATTGAACCTGGGACCCTTCAGTCCGCAGGCTGATGCTCTATCCACTGAGCCAAACCGGTCAGGGCAATATTCACATTTATTGAGCATGTAGCAGACACTTTGCTTTACGTGGTGGGAATTGGGGCAATGTGAATGGCTAATTAGTATTGTATAAGCAGTTCAGATCATTTAACCCTCACAAAAACCCTATGAATAAAGCAGGTCATTCTTATTATCCCCATTTCAAGGATTAGATAACTGAGGTCAAGAGAGGTAAAGTTGATGGTCCACATAGCCAATAAGTAATAGAGCTGGGATTCACATCCTAATATTCTGACTTCAGAGTCAGAATTCTCTCTATCTCTCTGAACTAGAGCCAAAGTTAAGGGACAGGGGAAAAGTGTAGGGACCTCATCTGTACATCTGCCCTAAAGTAGGCTTGGCATAGCTCTTTGGGACATAAGCAATGCCTTGTGGTCATAACACTTGGTTTGTTAACTAACCAATGGCAGAATTTATTAATCATGCCTTCTTTTTCTCCTCCTGCCTCTTTATGAAGGCCTGATGTTTAAAAAACTATTTGTTCCTTCAGGTGCTGTACCTGTCCTGGAATAGGTAGTAACTTAAGCAGCTCCCAAATTTCCAGAACTGCAGAGCAAATCACTGGAGAAGAGAAGACGATTCTTGTTTTGGTTACATGTCAACAATTTCTTTTCCTCCTGCAGACAGGACTGTCCTTGTGGATACAGACCTTCCAATCCTCAAAGGCCTCTATGTGGTGGGGACTTTAGAGTTCCCTGTGGACAGAAGCAACGTTCTGAGTGTGGCCTGCATGGTCATTGCAGGCGGGGAGCTGAAAGTCGGTGAGTAAAGGGCACACGGATTGGGAGCATAATGGGAATTAAGCCCTGTGAGAAAGGCCTTGGGAAATGATGGCATCATACAGCCAGTTGCTTAATGGAGTTTGGGGACCGAGGAAAGGACCGAGTTTACCAGCAACATTTTTCTTTGGCAAGCTCTCGACACAGATGGGTAACATTTATTGGTCATTCTCTCATGTCCACCCACTGACATCAGGCTGTTTCTGGTCCCAGAGTCCTCATTCCAGGGCTCTTTTTGCCTCCTCCAGGCCACAGATCCATTCTCTCTTTAGTTCTTTGTAGGAGAATTTACCTGTAACTCACTTTTTCAGAAGAGCTCATAGGATGGATTTGTTACCCTTTGCTCAACTCACAGTAAAATTTCAATTGCTAGACGAGTGCAGATCCTTTGGAAAACGGACTTGAAACAAAGCTTATGTGCTGATGCTTTACTGGGGCAACTGGCACTGGAGTGGGAGTAAAGGGAAAAGAATGAAGGAGAAAAGAGAAGAAATCAAACACAAGTTGGCCACAGCTTCTCAAGGGAACATGACTGTTTGCTTGGCTGTGTGATAATGCCTTAAGAGAAGCCTCTGTGGAACCACCACATCTCAGGACAACAGGGAAGAAAGCTGGGGAGAAGGCAAATGACTCATCTGGTCCACCCGACAACCAATGAACTCCTGTCTTTCTTCGCTATGTTTTGTGGCTCCCCATGCAGCCGGTGGAGAGCCCAGACACTCAGTGGGTGCTGGGAGGCTCCTTTAGCTGGCAAGTGAGGCATGCTACTGAGAATGAGGGACAGACAGGATGGAATGGATCTGGGGTAGTGTATTACCCAGGGCAGATACATTGGCTTTCTTAAAACAAACAAACAAAAACATGAGCTGCTACAGGTAAACTGTATGCTTGGAATTGTTGTAGGGCAGGCAATAAGAGTACAGAAATGAAAAGACATGTGCTCTGGCCCCAAAGGAACTACTTTTGAACTTGGTGGGGAA
This sequence comes from Eptesicus fuscus, assembly GCF_027574615.1. Taxonomy (NCBI): domain Eukaryota; kingdom Metazoa; phylum Chordata; class Mammalia; order Chiroptera; family Vespertilionidae; genus Eptesicus; species Eptesicus fuscus. Next base: position 20,110,151 of record NC_072482.1, on the reverse strand, counting down.
TTCTACTTTGCTCTCCAACAGATTAAAAGAGAATTCCCAGAAACAATAATACCTTGCCCCAGAGAAATAAATCTCTGATGGTGAGGAAGTATTTAGATATGTTGTTTGGTAATATCCAGATTTTAAAATTTCTGGTGGGAGAGCATTCTAGACCTAACTACCAAACCTTAATTACTCTAAGAGTATTCCTGAAAAATTGTGGTCACACCTCTTCTAGTAACAAAAATAATAAATAAATAATAAATAAATAAATAAATAAATAAAATCAAAACCTTTTGAGAAAGCCTGCTTTCACTTTTTAAAATCCCATTAGAATTATTTTCCTTCTATTAAGCCAAATTCTGTCTTCCTCTAATTTCTTTTGGTTCAAGTTCTTACTTGATCCCTATAAGATGAGTGTCAAATTTCCTTCCCTTCGATAGTCCTTTATTCACATTTTTCTTGAACCTTCTGTTTTTCAGGTTATGCAGTTTCGATTATTTTAACCATGGCTAAATAATAGTTACTTTAATTATTATTATTATTTAATTATATTGTTTTAAAATATTTTTTATGTTTTTCAGTCTATTGTACAATACTGGAAAATACAGAAGAGCAATAGAAAATTATATAAAAGAAATCAAGTATTCACTCATATTCCCAAATGTAAAGATAATCACAGTAACATTTTGTAGTCTTGTCTTGAATTTTTTCTACATGTGCACAAATTCATGTACGCGTATGCACGCGCACACACAAAACAGGTATACAGTTTTTTAATATTTTTGATCCTATGTTAACACTGAAAAATTTCCCAACTTGTTCTATTTCTAAGGCACATTTTTAAAATTTGTTGGGGTAACTTTGGTTAATAGCATTATATAAGTTTCAGGTGTACACCTTTATAATACAACTTAATAATTCAACTGTATACCCTATCGTGTGCTTGCCACCTGAAGTCAAATCTCCTGTGTCAGCTTGGATTGACCCCCTTTACCCTTTTCATCCTCCCCAGTCCCCTTCCCCTCTGGTAACCACCATTATGTTGTTTATATCGATGAGTTTGTGTTTTTATTTGTTATTTTGTTTATTCAGTTATTGCTTTTTGTTTTATATCCCACATATGAGTGAAATCATATGGTTTTTGTCCTTTTCTACCTGACTTATTTCACTTAGCATAATACACTCAAGATTCATCCATGTTGTTGCAAATGGCAATATTTTTTTGTGTGGCTGAGTAGTATTTCAATATATATGTATCACGTCTTCTTTATCCAGTCATCCAGTGGAGGACACTTGCGTTGTTTCTATGTCTTGACTGTTGTAAATGATGTGCCAGTGAACATAGGAGATTTGATGTTCATGTTTTAAGTGTAGGGAGACTGAACGTGTTATAAGAAAAAGGAATTGAGCTGAAAGACAGATTCATATATGACCATTCATTTATGTATACACTAGCCAGTCACACAGCACATTATCAGAAGCCAAATTTCTTCACATAATGTATAAGACCAAGAAGCTTCATGGGCCACCACTATTCTATAAATCCTACAGTCCAGACATTACCATTCCCTACCATTTCCTGGAGGCATAATGCTCATCCACAAATGTATGCCTTTTCAGATCTATTCCTTTATCTTTAAGCCCCTCCAGATTGGAAGTGATGATGCTTCCAATTCTGTTTGACCGGTTTGTCTCGACTACTTCATTGAGACATCTCTTGAAAGCTAGGTTCACAACTTCTATTTCTGTACATCAACCTCTTCCATGGCACCAGGCTCATGGTAGGCAGTGAACAAACAGATGATGAATGAAAGAATGGACACACAAGTGAAATACTTTAAGCTCATCTTAAGTGTTTCATCAAACTAATGAGATAACCACTGAACAAAGAATGATATTGAATTTGGCATTTGCGACACAGCTGCAGCCCTCTAAGCAAAGCTTTGATCTTAAACCTCTCTTCTAATGCTAGAATTATTATTATACTCTACTAAAAGTCAATTGATACCTTTTACCAGCACCAGCTGCCTTAGAAGCAGGACCACCAAGAAATATAATTTCACAATGTTGGGACTTAGATCAAAATGCACAGAGAGTAGACGTACTCTGGCAGGGTTTCGTACCTATGTCCACATCTATTAAGTTCACTTACTAACTAGTGTTATTATCTGTTTCATGTTGGGATTTCTTTGGGGTGTGGTAGAATTGGACAGATGGGTTGAAAGTCTTCCTTCAGGCATAATACACATAGGATTGAGCAGATGGGTTCCAATAATCAAACTTTAGGCCTGACAAAGCAGGGAGAAAAAGAATACAGCATTGTCTAGTAACAGATAAAAATATAGTCGGGAATGGAAAAATTTAAAAATAATATTTTATATGTACAAATCAACACTGGACAGTGGCACAGTGGCACTTCCCTTCAAAAGTACAGATTTTCAGGCAACAAGGTTTTGTTACAATGATAAATAACTTCAAAAATGAAAAAAAGACTAATCATAGCAATGGAAAGTGTGAACTTGAAATAAATTTTCTAGTAACAAAAACAAGAATAAGTTTTATTTTAGTATTTCTATCAGTTACCTGGATGGGGATATTATAAAATATTAAACAAATGAGGAAATGGTATTAATCTGGGAGGAAAAGATTAGAATCCAAAAGGATTCCACAATAAGGGGAAGATAGATGAAATAATAAATATAGAGATAAGAAAAAAATATTGTACTTACAGAACAGTGAAACCCAGAAATTGACCCAAGCCATTATGCTCAATTAATATTTGAAAGAGGAGGCAAGAGCATACAATGGAGTCAAGACAGTCTCTTCAATAAATGGTGTTGGGAAAATTGGACAGATACATGCAAAAAAATTAAGCTAGACCAGCCCTAACTGGTTTGGCTCAGTGGATAGAGAGTCAGCCTGCAGACTGAAGGGTCCCAGGTTCGATTCTGGTCAAGGGCATGTACCTTGGTTGCGGGCACATCCCCAGTAGGGGGTGTGCAGGAGGCAGCTGATCGATGTTTCTCTCTCATCGATGTTTCTAATTCTCTATCCCTCTCCCTTCCTCTCTGTAAACAATCAATAAAATATATTTTAAAAAATTAAACTAGACCACCAACTTATACCATACAGAAAAATAAATTCAAAATGGATAAAAGACTTAAACGTAAGATGGGAAACCATAAAAATCTTAGAAGAACCCATAAGCAGCAAAATATCAGACATATGTCATAGCAATATGTCTAATGACACATCTCCTAAGACAATGGGAATGAAGGAGAAAATAAATAAGTGGGACTACATAAAAAGCTTCTGCACAGCAAAACAAACCAGCAACAAAATAACAAGAAAGTCCACTGCATGGGAGAACATATTTTCCAATGTAACATCCGCTAAGGGTTTAATCTCCAAAATTTATAGGGAACTCATACAACTTAACAAAAGGAAGATAAACAATCCAATCAAAAAATGGGCAAAGAACCTAAATAGACACTCTTGAAAGTGGACATACAGAAGGACAAGAGACATATGAAAAAAATGCTCAAAGTCACTAATCATCTGAGAGATATAAATCAAAACAATGAGGTACCATCTCACAATTGTCAGAATGGGTATCATTGATAAACCAACAAATGACAAGTGCTGGTGAGGATGTGGAGAAAAAGGAACCCTCATACACTGCTGGTGAGAATGCAGACTGGGGCAGCCACTGTGGAAAACAGTATGGAGTTTCCTCAAAAAATTAAAAATGGAACTCCTATTTGACTCAGTAATTCCACTTCTAGGAATATATACCAAGAAATCAGAAACACCAATCAGAAAGGATATATGCACCCCTAATGTTTATAGCAGCACAATTTACAATAGCTAAGATTTGGAAACAGCCTAAGTGTCCATCAGCAGATGAGTGGATTAAAAAACTGTGGTACATCTACACAATGGAATGCTACACTGCTGTAAAAAGGAAGGAACTCCTACCATTTGCAACAGCATGGATGGACCTGGAGAGCATTATGCTAAGCAAAATAAGTCAGAGAGAGATACATATCACATGATCTCACTCATTTGTCAAATATAATGAACAACATAAACTGATGAACAAAAACAGATCCAGAGACAGAGAAGCATCAATCAGATGCTCAAACCTCAGAGGAAAGGTAGGGAAGGGAGGGAGGGCGGTAAGGGGTAGAGATCAACCAAAGGACTTGTATGCGTGTATATAAGCCTAACCAATGGACACAGACACCAGGGGGGTGAGGGCATGAGCGGGGGGTGGGAAGGGATAATGGGGGGATTAGGACACATATGTAATACCTTAATCAATAAAGAAAAAAAAACATGAACATCTGTGTGGAAGGAATTATAGTGTTAATATATAAATGACTACAGTGTTTTTGCTTCTGTATGAAATGAACAAAATGAGGGTAAAAACATATTGGAAAAGTTGGTGATCTTGTATAAATCGCAAGTATTTTCAATTTTTAATCTGTCTAGGAGAGAAAAACTGATAAAAATGCCTGACTCAAATCCTGTACAATAGGTATTGATTTGTGATTAAATGTTTGTATTTCTTTGTTCATGAATAGTTGTCTGAACTCATCCTTTTCATTATTGTCTCTTCTTAGATAAGCCATCATTTTTATGCTTTAACATATGTTCCTTGCTATCTTTGATATCAGTAATATTAACATGTTACTGATCCAAATGTTCAACTTGGAGAGTGTTTTAATCTCATACTTTTAAAACTGCAAATAGGAAATTCTCTTGTGATAGCTTGTAGAAGGATTTCAGAGAAAGATAATCACTAATAATTAATTTGTGTCTTTAGAGCTAAATAGAACCCTTTTTGATCCCCAAGCAAGCAATGCCTGCTCCACAAATCAATGTCCCTGAGGACTCATCAGCTCAGTGTTCCTGTGGCCTGTTACAACCAGGTCATGTGATGTGCTGCCCAGTCCCTTGGTAATTAGCTAGGAACTGGGTTTTTATCCTAAAACTTGTCACATATTGTTTTGCAGAGCCAATGATGGGTATTTGTCAGTCTGTCTGACATTTGTAGCTAGGAGCCTAAGGTCATCATTAGCACATGACTTTGATTGTCAGGAAATGAAGTACTAGGTGTATGGAAGTTTCTTTCACTGCTTCCATGATAGGGACTTTCTCAATCCTAAAGAAGAAGAAAAATCCATACACAGTTTATTGCCTTCCAAACTGACAATTCTGTAAAACTCATTGGGTGATTAAGTAATAAGGAGACACACCAGAGAAAAGTGTAGATTAAAACATAACCTCCAGCCTAAAGCCACAATACCCAGTAGTCAGACTTATTGAGTAGCCAGAGAGAATCTTGTATCTTGTGGTGATGTTTGTTTAAAAATAATATATTAAGTTAAAAAAACACACAAAAAATACGTCTTTCAAGTTTAACAACAATTAGAAAATACCCACGTATTTAATGTGTAAATACAAATGTACATAGATATTTGCAAAATAAATGGCTTATAAATAGCTAATGTGTATCATCAGCTAATAAATCAGTTTCTGTTTGCACTGACAGTTCTCCAATCAAATCATTAGTTAGCTAAAAAAATCAAACATTGACATCAAAGGGGTGTGACTTTTAAATATTTTACTTCTTTAATAATAAGTGAAAAAGTGTAAAAGGTTTGTTTTTCCAGCTTCACTAAACACTGAATTCCATTTCTGTGAGTCTCTAAGAAAACTGGTATATAATAGTCAAGTAATACATATTTCAAAAATAAGATTAAGTATATAAATATCTGTTTATTTTCCCATGGATATTAGTTCTCTGACAGACATATTATCCATTTATCCATCTCTCTCTCTCTCTCTCAATCTATATATATATATTTATATATATATCTCCTATCTAATAAAAGAGTAATATGCAAATTGACCATCACTCCAACACACAAATGGCTGCCCCCATGTGGTCAAAGATGGCTGCCCATATGTGGACACAAGATGGCCACCACAAGATGTCCTGCAGGGGAGGGCAGTTGTGGGTGATCAGGCCAGCATGGGAGGACAGTTAGAGGTGACTGGGCTGACAGAGGATGGCAGTTGGGGGAGACCAAGCCTGCATGGGAGAGCAGTTGGGAGGGACCAGGCCTGCAAGGGAGGACAGTTGGGGGGGGGACCCAGGCCTGCAGGGGAGGGCAGTTGGGGGGGACCAAGCCTGCAGGGGAGGGCAGTTGGGAGAACCCAGGCCTAGGGGAGGGCAGTTGCGGGGGTACCAGGCCTACAGGGGAGGATAGTTGGGGGGACTAGGCCTGCAGGGGAGGGCAGTTGAGGGGTCCAGGCCTTCAGGGGAGGGCAGTTGGGGGGACCAGGCCTTCAGGGGAGGGCAGTTGGGGGCAATCAGGCCAGCAGGCGAGGGCAGTTAGGGATGACCAGGCCTTCAGGGGAGGGCAGTTTGGGGGACCAGGCTTGCAGGGGAGGGCAGTTGAGGGTGACTGGGCCTACAGGGGAGGACAGTTAGGGGCAACCAGGCTGGCAAGGGAGGGCAGTTAGGGGCAATCGGGCCGGCAGGAGAGGGAGTTAGGGGCAATCAGGCCGGCACGGGATCAGTTAGGCATCGATCAGGCTGGCAGGGGAGTGGTTAGGCGGTGATCAGGCTGGCAGGCAGAAGTGGTTAGAGGCAATCAGGCAGGCAGGCAGGCGAGCAGTTGGGAGTCAGCAGTCCTGGATTGTGAGAGGGCAGTCGGACATCCCTCAAGGGGTCCCAGATTGGAGAGGGTGCAGGCTGGGCTAAGGGACACACCCTCCCCCATGCACGAATTTCATGCATCGGGCCTCTAGTATATATATAAAGCAAAACATTGATACAAGAAATATTCTGTCTTGTTAGACTACCAAACATATTTACATTAATCATCTTTACTTTAATATTTTCTAAATTAGTGTTTCCAAAACTATATTTTGGACTCTTGAACTTCTATCGCAATAACATAAAATTTCTTAGAAATTTATTATTTTCAAATTACTAAATGGTCAATTATATAATACATAAATAATTGTTAAACTTAGTTATTTTTGCATGAAAAAACTAAATAATTTAAAGCCAACAGGTGAATAAGGGAGTGAATGGATAATCTGTTTTGTTGGTTATTAAACTCTTGTAAGAGTTTAAAAAGAATTTAATTGTCTTCCTTGCTGTTCCTTGGATTGGACATTCAAATAAGTGATCACTTAATATACTTACTTTTGAAATGTCTAGTTTTTAGCACATTAGGAATAGGACATTACTTGCTAAAAAGAATTTGCCTTCTTTTTCTTCATTTCCAAATTAAACTTTGGAATGTTTTATTTATTCATTGTCACTACTACTATTTTTTTAAATATTATCACTACTGAGAGCCAACATTAAAAAAATTAAATTGATTTGAGAGAGAGAGAGAGAGAGAGAGAGAAAGAGAAACATCAATATGAGGAAAAACAGTGGTCTGTATTGGGGATTGAACCCACCACCTTTTGGTGGATAGGATGGCGATATTACAACCAACTGAGCCACACCAGCCAGGGCTAAGACCCAGCATTTAAAAAAACAGGTATTATATGCAGACACTGTGCCATGTATCATTGACATGCACTAAATTATTTAACTCTCACACACACAAAAATGGATGCTACTATTGTGCCTATTTTATAGTGGCAGAAACTGAGGTTTACAGAAATGAATTTGTTCAACCTTACTTAAGAAGTTTTAAGAATTTTTATATATCTTTGCAAGCATGTGAATTGATAAATTATATTAACTTTTACTTCATATTCTATCAATTGTTGATAAATTGAAAGGCCTCATTGATGATAAAAACTTGCCAGCCTGAACTAGACATTATTTTAACAGATTCTTATTCCATTTGGGTTAAATGCCTTTCCATCCTTTTTTTTTCTCCACACAGGAGATTGATTCTATTGGGAAGGGGTGTTTTAGGAATCAGTGGGTCTCGGGTACACACTGAGAATTAAAAGCTAATTCAAAATAAAATATGCTTCACATTTTAACTGGTTCAGCACTATTTTTTAGTTTAGGTCTGATAAGAAAGGATGTTTTGGCATCTCTGCTCTGAGGAAAATAGCTATAGCAGCACATGAGAAAAATAGTTATGTTCCAGTTACAAGCTCAACTTCCAGAGTCATCACCTTATAACCTATTCCTGAGGACAAGAGAAAATGTGTAAAACTAAACTTTAGGAGGTAGTTTCTTAACCTATCATTCACCTGCAATCGTGATATTTATTAAATTTCAAGGTTAACTTGGGACAGAAATACATATTATTTAGAAACTAGAGGCCCAGTGTGCTCAGGTAGGTTCCCTAGGCCTGGCCAGCGATCAGGGCCAATCTGTGGGGTGACTGGTGGGGTGATCGGGGAGCTCCCCTGCTTACACCTGCCTTGGCTGGCCTGGGTCCTGCGGGCTGGGGGTAGCTCCTGCATTGAGCGTCTGCCCCCTGGTGCTCAGTGAGCATCATAGTGACCAGTGGTTCTGCCCATCATTCATAGTGACTGGTCGCTTGGTCGTTCTAGTCATTCCGGTCATTCAGTTGTAATTCTTGCTTAGGCTTTTATATATATAGATTGGTGAAATGAGTCTTTTATACTGTACAGTATTCCTCTTTATTTCTGATTGCTTTCTGCAAGAGAATTGGTTAAAATGACCTAATTCACCATTTCTGGGATAAAATAAATGAACTCTGCTGCCAATACACAGTCACCTCTCTGCATTAGCTCACTGTGAAGGGAAGGAGGCAGTCTGGTCAAAGGCACTCATGATACAGTGTGGAAGTATTGGGGTAAAACACACTATGCTATGATAGCCCATAGAGGACCACTTAACCCACACTTAGTTAACAAGGAAGGGTCCCACAGGGAGTGGCATCTGAAGTGGGTTTGGGCTTGCTTAGGGATTTATGTGGCTCATCTATTGAGCATGTCCAGGAAACGGGGGAAAAAGAGGGTTCTAAATAAACAAACTTGTTTCCAATTGTTTATTATTTCAAAGAGTTTTCAAATGTTTGTGATTATAAATAGACTAGAGGCCCAGTGCACAGATTCGTGCACCGGTGTGGTCCTTGGCCTGGCCTGTGCCCTCTTACAATCTGGGACCCCTTGGGGGATGTCGGATAGCTGGTTTCAGCCCAATCCCCACAGGCCCGATCCAGACAGGAGGGAGCCCAATCCTGTGCATTGAGAGTCTGTCCCCTGGTGGTCAGTGTGTGTCATAGCCACCAGTCTTCCAGTCATTCAATTGCGTAGGCTTATCCTACCTAATAAAAGAGTAATATGCAAATTGACTGCACCTTCGCTACGCCCAAGCCACGCCCACCATCCAATCAGGGCGAGTATGCAAATTAACCCAACCAAGATGGTGGTTAATTTGCATATCAAGACAGCGTAGAAAGAAGCCAAGCGCTACAGAAGAGAGCGAAGCTGCGGAGAAGCAAGCAGGCAGGGCGGGGAGAAGGGAGGCAAGCAGGCGGGGCGGGGGAGAGCGCAGCAGGAAGCCCTATTGCAGGAATCTTCCTGCAATGGGCTACTAGTATATATATAAATAATACTGCAGTGAGGCACTTAGGGCCTTCATCTGTGTACCTTCCACACTATTTCTTTAGGACAAGTTCCTTGAAGGAAAATTACTGCAGCAAGGGGCACGAGCTTGTTTATTCACAAAAAGGGCATGTAATTCAATATCATAGAAGACTTTTAGAAAGAAATTACAGCAAAGCTAAGTTTTGAGGGATGATTCTGATTTAGATAGGACAAAGGTGAGGGACCTCAAAGCCTGGGGCAGCTCATGTGCAGAGGAGAGAGCGGAGGGGATCATGAGTGACTGGGTGTGGATTGGCTTAGTTACAAGGTGTGGGAGTCATGTTGGGAGAGTGGGCTTACATGTAAACTATGTTTATTTCTGATTTTATAAAAAGGTTTAGTTAATAAAATAAGCTCCTTTTCCCTTTTTCTTACCCTTGAAGCTCATGGAATCCATTTGTAGCATATTCCTCAAATCATTATAATGGTTATCTGTCGTGTACCAGAACGTATTTTCTTCCACCTCCCCAGGTGATTTTAGCATCTGGAACATATTCTGTTCCCCTCCATTGCCCACCATCATACTAAGTAATGGTAACTTCCCTTTACTTCATTCCTATTCATCTATTTGCACATGACCAACACGGTACTTATTAAGTCTAAGCCCAGCTTCACCACTTATTTGCTGTGTAATTTCTGATAAGTTACTTAACCTCTCTTTGCCTCAATTTCCTCATGAAAACCTCAACAAGAGCCATCACAGGGTTGTCAGAGTTAAATAAAATCATGTATGCGTAAACACCTGGCACCTCTTTGCAGCACAATGGCAATGATTTTCCCTCCATTATGAGTATATCTAAATTCGTCCAGGTTGAAAATGCCTTTTGCTACGGTTTCCAGCAGTGCCAGGCAGCTTCAGAAAGGAAAAGCAGAGAGGAACAGTATTATCCTGAGCCTTCTGTGAGAGGTGGCTACTCTGTTAGGAGCAAAGCCCACCTGGAGAGAGCGCTCACCTTTCTTTGATTGATAGATTTGAGAATAAAATGAGGAGCCAGCCTTCAGGGCTTTCCATTCACCAGCTTTTACAAATTTAAGATGCACTTCATTTTAATGTTAAAATTATATATATATATATATATATATATATATATATATATATATATATATATATATATATACTCGCTTCTATTAGGCCACTCTTGCCTTCTTCCTGCTCAGTCCCTATCCTGCACCTTCCCCCTCCTCCACATCACAAAACAAATCCAAACTCTGATGATTTGAGATACCCCAAGATCTCGGGGTGGGGGTGAGGGGGGCTGACTAATTTTGCCCAGACTTTCTGTGGAAGCTGCACATATGCTGCCGTTTTGAGTTGCATAATTGATTCAATCTCTGATTTTAGAGGAACGCTGAACTCCTTTTGTGGGACGCTGCATATATTTCTCTAGGGCAAAAACTGCCCTACTTTTTTCTCTCTGGTATCTGTTTAGTGCTAGGCCATTTTCCCCCTAAGAATCTAAACTACCCTCCGTGAAATAAATGAAATCACAGTTGGAAAACGGCTTACTGGACAGACTTATAACCGCAAGATAAGAGCTACACCACACGCATTTTCTTAACATTCTCCTCTTACCCTGCTTGCTTTCTGTCTGCTCTGGAGCAGCTTGGTGTTGGCTAAAAGGGTACGGTGGTCGCTTGGCTGAGGGTTGGCATTACCTACATGGACAGCAGCTGCCTTGGCATCTCATTGGGAACACAGGCTGTGGGGTTTAACCCTTGCTTGCCCCTGGATCTACTGTGCAACTCTAAGCAGATTTACTTCCCTCTCTGAGTCTTACCTTCAGCAGTCTCCTGGTAGACTAATGTCCGTACTGATGGGCTATAAAGATAGGTATGTAGCAAGCTGCCAACTCACATTGAGCCTTTTGGTTAACCAGGTATATGTGAAGTGCCAGCTGGGGACGATGACTTTATGCCTCCTGAAAGGCCACAATGAAAACCGGGCAATTTTAAGCTTACCATTTACTTCATACTGTTCTTGGCAACCTTATTTTTGCTTATGTTTTCAAGAATTCCTAACTGGAAAGTCTTATTTCAGAGCAGATGTCTTTTACAAACCTGTTTGATCCAGTGTGTAGTTTGGAGACTATCTTTTCATCAGGTGCTTCTTGAAAAAACTGATTGTTTTTTGTCATTTTCTGTACTCTTAAGAAGAAAATAACATTTGTTAGGTCCATACTAAGTACCACTATTTGAGCAAATCCCCCAAAGAATTCTCATATTATAAAACTGATGAACTCTACTGTTTATATCAAGGGAATAATGTCAGAAGCTATTCCCAACTGATGTCTATTATAGCCTGAATGGATTGTGTCATTATGCTGCTAAGAGAATTTAGGCTTAGAAAATAAATAGCTTATTGCTTTTTAATAAGACACTTAGCATAAACAGATTATTGTTCAAATTCAGACTCTGTTACTTACTAGTTGGATAAATTTGGTCAAGTCCCTTAACCTCTAAGCCTCATTATATATGAACTAGGGGCCCGGTGCACGAAATTCGTGCAATCAAGGGGGTTGGCCTGCACCCTCTTGCAGTCCGGGAGTCCTTGGGGGAGTCGAACATCCTAGTGCTGCCGCAGAGGTGGGAGGGGCTCCCGCCACTGCCACTGCACTTGCCAGCCATGAGCCCGGCTTCTGGCTGAGCAGCACTCCCCCTGTGGGAGTGCACTGACCACCAGAGGGCAGCTCCTGCGTTGAGCGTCTGCCCCCTGGTGGTCGGTGTGCATCATAGCAACAGGTCGTTCGCCATTCGGTCAATTTGCATATTAGCCTTTTATTATATAGGATATTTAAAATTGAGATAAGCATCATACTTTTCAGGTTTGTTGTGAAGATTAAATGCTAAAATGCTGTAAAGCTCTTTGGGTAGCCAGTCATAGCCATGCATCAGCCAGGTTTTGCTGTAGTGACAGTGTGTAAGAAATAACCCATGAACCTAAGTGACATACCACAACAAATATCAATGTTAGACTTCGTTGGAATTGCCTCCAGCTTGTGTGTTCTCTTCAGATCTGTTAGGTTTGTTTTTTTCAGTCAGGTACTAGAGACTAGTTAAAGAATACTCCTTTCATGGTGAAAACTTGCCAAGCAACTTAAAGCATCCACTCTGAACTGGCATTGCTATCACCTCTACACAAATTTTATTGGCCAAAACAAATCACATGACCAGGCTAAATACTAGTAGGCCAGGAAGATATACTCTGCCCTAATTGGGGAAAAAAAAGTGAATTTTTGCTGAATGGTTAGCCATACTGCTTCAGAGTTTACTGCATCTCATTTTCCCCCCTTTTCTTATTTCGCCCATGTGACCATTGGCTCTTCTCCATATAGTCTACTGGATAGCATCTACTTTGCATTTCTGAAATTACATCACAACTTCCTCTCTCTCTCTTTTAATTTCAAATTCATTTAAAAGATATATTTTTCTTTGTAAATAGGTACTTTGGAAAATCCCTTACAAAAAGAACAAAAGCTTCTGATTCTCCTTAGAGCCTCAGAGGGAGTCTTTTGTGACCGTTTCAATGGAATTCATATTGATCCAGGAACTATTGGTAAGAGTAAAATAAGTTTTTATTAAAAATGAAATATGTGTTTGTGTGATAAAGCACCATTCATATATTGGAATATCTACTAAATTCCAGTCACTGTTTTAGATAATTTATATTTATTTTATTTATCAGCTCTCCTGTAAGCAGTGCCCATTTTACAAATGATGAACAATATGAAAAATGCCATATAGCTGGACAGTGTCAGAATTTAGAATCATATCCAGATGACCAGACACCAAAATCTAGACTAAGAGTCTATAGTATTAATTGTAAATACTATGTAATTATTGCTTTATTTTTATTATATTTTTAATTTTAAAATTATTTTTATTAAATATATTGGGTGACATTGGTTAAAAATATTACATAGTTTCAAGTGTGCATTTCTATGACATATGATCTGTATATTTCAAGTTAAGAACCATATGATTTCACTCATATGAGGGATAGAAAACTGAAAGCAACAAATGAACAAATATGAAAAACAAAAGCTCATATACACAGACAACAGTATGGTGGTTACCAGAAGGAACGGGAGTTGGGGGTAGTAAAGGGTAGAGTGGGTCAAATATAGGGTGACTAAAGATATATTTTTTAAAACTGAGAGATCTATAAATTACTAAGAAAGATTTACTATTGGCAGTTTCTCCATTTGATACTGCCACAACACCAAATCTTATTTTAAAACTAGTAGCCCGGTGCACGAAATTAGTGCACATTGAAAGGGAATTAATTAGATGAAATATTTTAATATTGGTATTTGCCCTTTCTCTATAATAAAAGTGTGAGAGATAAAAGGAAATGAGTACAATGTATATGAAAATAATACATAAATTTATTAATAAGTAAACAATAACAAAATTATATAACAATAACAAACTGATATAACAATAACAAACTCGTAATATAAAAACAACATTGATGCAAATAATGATGGATAAAGTGATTAAACTTATTCTAATATTTTCCTGTATACCACATTAAGAGTAAAAACACTTTCAGAGTGCTTGACTAATTTCCCTTGAGATAAAGTATTTACAACTTTAACTTTAACGTAACATGCTCTTTGAACTCAAGAGAAAGCAACAGCCGTAACTGGTTTGGCTCAGTGGATAGAGCGTTGCCCTGTGGACTGAAAGATTCCAGATTCTATTCCAGTCAAGGGCATGTACCTTGGTTGCGGGCACATCCCCCGTAGGAGGTGTGCAGGAGGCAGCTGATCGATATTTCTCTCTCATCGATGTTCCTAACTATCTATCCCTCTCCCTTTTTCTCTGTAAAAAAAATCAATAAAATATTTTTTAAAAATACTTTAAAAAAAAGCGAGAGAGAAAGCAACATATAACTGACCATGTCCAAAAATGGGTTCAGGTAGGAATATTCCTACTCTGTCTAGTGTTTGTCCTTGTGATTTATTAATAGTCATCACAAATGCTGGCATAACAGGAAAATATCTTCGAATTAATTTAAATGGGTGGCCAGTGTCAGATGGGGACAAATCAATTCTTGGAATCAGAACAATCTCTCCCTCTGCAGATCCTGTTAATATTTCAGCTTTGATAATGTTAGGTTGCAATCTTTTGATAATAAATCTGGTACCATTACAAAGACCCCATTTATTATTAAGATTTCTCAATAGCATGATGATTGCACCCACTTTCAATTTTAATTTATGACACGGCATTCCAGAAGGAGTAATACTATTAAGAAATTCAATAGGAAAATTTTCCTTTTCAGCATCATCTGTTGAGTCAATGGAATCATCACTCAAATAGGCGTGAAAATCTCCATCAAGTATATCCAAAATTTCTTCATTTAATTTTTGAACGTGCTCATGTTTTGAACAAAGAATTGCATGTTTAGATATATTTTTAATATTACCTATAGATATACTATTTCCAAAGATGGCTTAAATAATAGATCCATTAAAAATCATTTCATGGGGAATTTCAATAATATCCATTCCTAAATGAAAACTGCTATCAAGTTTGCCATCTCCAAGTTTTACTAACCATTCACTTTAAGCAGAATCCTCTGATCTCATATTTGTTTTAAGAGACAACTGTCTGAAACATCCCCAAACACTACAGTACTTTAAAACTTATTTGTACTATGGCCAATCGTATAGCATGGCAACACAAAAATCCCCTCTGAAAAGAACTTTCCCACCAAATGCAACATTCAAATTAGCGCCAGCGAGAGCTTTATATGTATGGCACGTGTGCGAGTCAAAGTTTATTTTTATATTTCCAGTGCGTCATATGTACCAGTTGGTCGGACGGATGGACAAATGTCGGTCACTTAGCCTTTTATCTATACAGATTATAAGTCATGATTTTAACTTTTTTAAAAATTATCCTTTAATACCTCCAAAGCACAATGAGTAAGAATCTGAAGGTTTATGTGGCTTCTATTTGGTTTCTAGGACAAAGTTCTTTCCTTTACCCACCACTCACTTCTCTCCTTTTACTCTTGAATGTTAATTCCAACATAATTTTTGTAACACCTCTTGAAAAGGATCCCACCAAGTTTTTGATAGTCCACATGATAAAACTTACAGAAAAATACAGCATGAGACTTTCATTCTCTCACTAAGTTCTTCATATAACTGTAATTCCTCAGCCTCTAAAGAATGAAAAAGGAAAATAAAAGTGCCTTCTCTCATTCCAAGGCCTTTCTCAGTCAGGCAACCACAAAAAGAAAGAATGAGCCTACAATTCATGCCATGTAATCTCTATCAGGCATAATTCAAATCAAATCCCATCATGCAAAGTCTGGGATAACTAAAATGTATAAGAGAACAGTGGTGACCTGGGGGAGAACTTATGAAACCTTGTCTCCTGCTTTTGCTGACTATTCTTTTCGTTATGCTAGACTCCAAGTCCCTATCGGGGACCTGGTCAGATGGCTGTGGGTGCTAACCCACGCCACCTGGATCCGTGATTGGGGACCTGGGCAGGCGGCTGCGGGTGCTAACCCATGCCGTCTGCCCTGGTCCGTGATCCGTGATCGTGGACCTGGGCAGCCTGCTGCAGGCATTAACCCATGCTGCCTGCCCTGGTCCATAATCCCTGATAGGGGCTTTGAGTCAGCTGCTGCTGGCGGGAGCTGACTCGAAGCCCTTATCCCGGACCTGGTCAGGTGGCTGCGGGCGCTAACCCACGCCCCTGCCCTGCTCTGAGATCGGTGATCACGGACCTGGGCAGCCGGCTGTGGGCTTTAACCCACGCTGCCTGCCCTGGTCCATGATCCCTGATAGGGGCTTTGAGTCAGCTGCCACTGGCGATGGCTGACTTGAAGCCCTTATCCGGGACCTGGTCAGGCGGCTGCGGGCGCTAACCCACGCCGCCTGCCCTTGTCCGAGATCGGTGATGGCGGACCTGGGCAGGCAGCTGCCCTGGTCCGTGATCTGTGATCGTGGACCTGGGCAGCCGGCTGCGGGCGTTAACCCACTCCGCCTGCCCTGCTCCGAGGTCTGTGATCGTGGACCTGGGCAGCCGGCTGCGGGCGTTAACCCACGCCGCCTGCCCTGCTCCGAGATCGGTGATGGCGGACCTGGGCAGGCAGCTACCAGCGCTAACCCATGCCGCCTTCCCTGGTCCATGATCCCTGATCGTGGGCCTGGGCAGGTGGCTGCAGGCCTTAACCCACACTGCCTGCCCTGGTCCATGATCCCTGATAGGGGCTTCGAGTCAGCGCTGCTAGCAGGGGCTGACTCGAAGCCCTTATCCAGGACCTGGTCAGGCGGCTGCAGGCGCTAACCCATGCCAACTGCCCTGGTCCATGATCAGTGATGGTGGACCTGGTCAGCCGGCTGCCGGCGCTAACCGCCTGCCCCAGTCCACCATCATGGCTTGGATCTCACTGGCATGGGTGCTGCCCTCTCCCCCCGCCATCTTTGCTGGTTTAACATGTATATTTGCTTCTGATTGGCTGGTGGGCGTGGCTGGTGGGCATGGCTTATGGGTGTAGCGAAGGTTCGGTCAATTTGCATATTACTGTTTTATTAGGTAAGATTGCTCTACAGGAGATCATAGAAACTGTGACTGGTCTTGTATAACATGATGTAAGAGCCACACAATAACTCAGTTTTAAGGTAGAGCTATAAGACACTGTTTATCAGATTTCTAGTATTTTCTCACTCTGTACATCATTACTAATTGCATAAAATATTAGTGACTCAGTAAAATGGAAACAAACATATTAGGATTGTTTGAAGTTTGATAACTTAGTTCCATAATGTGTAAACCTTTGATGATTGTGAATGATCAAGAAATCTACTTTTCTGGTCAATTAAGTTTTTTGGATAATTCAAATTTAAGGAAATAAACTTTTGAGGTTTTTTTTTTTTTTTTGGTTGTTGTTAAAATCTTTTATTGTTGGACATTTCTCTAAATTACTTCATATTTCTTCTTCTGACTACCATATTTAACCAATAGTGAAAAAGATGAAATTTTAAAATCATGATAATAATGATGATGGTATCTTCTAAAACTTTTATATACATATGATTGTTATTATGAAATATTGATTCCAGGACATATCCTGAAATTCAGAGTGCTTTTTACATTTCTATTAATTCTAATTTTAGTTTTATTATCTTCTGGCTTTTCTTTGAATTAGAGTATGGAAAAAATTAAGGATATTGACATAAATAGTTGGTTAAGTTTCCATTATTTGAAACTCTTTTGTTTCACATAAGATGAAAACTTAAGACATGTTATTTGTACCTTACTGTTGTTCGTTTCTTTTATTCATGTTTTCTGCTAAAATTTATAAGATTTTTAGAGATCAAGATTCATGATTTGCAACAAAATTGGGGACACTAATACAGGGGTATGCAGACAATTCTTTGGAAAATATTTGAAGAAAATATTAGAACTCCTATTCAAATATATATGAATATACTCATATATATGTATATTTAATTAAATAAGTATACATGTGGTAGGAGTGCATAACCATAATTTTGTTACTGCTTGGGTTCATGCCCAAAACATTTTTAGACCACTAGGCTATGAGGAATTGCACTTCATGTAATTTTAAAATGTAGTAAAACATATAAGAGAAAAGACCTGAAGGGATAAAACTGGACTGCATCAAGCAAGACCTTGGCAAGACTTTAATTTATGAGTCTTAAATTATACTTTGAAACAAAGGAGCTAAAGATCTATTCTTTGATATCTGTAGTAAAGAAATAGAGGTCTAACCACTGAAAACAAAGCTAATAGCACCAAATCTCTTTCCTTAGGAAATAATAAATTACTCTTGCCTTTTGGAAAATTTAGTGTATAACATAAAATATCAAAACCAGATAACTTCCAACCAAATTGCAAATGGTGTGGAGTCACATAATGGTGGAAATCTAATTAGTTAGCCATTGGTGTGGTCTATTTCCCAACTGTTGAATTACTAGATGTGATGTGCATGCATTTTTCTATAACTTTTGAGAGAGTAATTTTTATGTCCATGTGAGATATATTTGACCTGCTAAAAACAGAGCACTAAAATATTCTTTTTCTGATAAGCGTACATCTTTATATGTAGTTTCTATATCACATATCTTGCCCAATAACCTCTATAATGAGTTTTACTCATGTCTCCTTAATTCATCTGAAGAATTTTTCTAACCAAATGTTGCTTATTTTGTTTTCAGGAGTTTATGGGAAACTTCGGCTTCACAGTGCTTATACTAAGAAATCCTGGACACGGCTTGGGGCTGACATTGCCTCAGGCAATGAGAGGTAAGGAATGAGAGTAAGTTACTAGTATAATGTATTTCTTGGTTTAGTTTGCTTCTGCTTGATGTTTTGTTACGACATAAAATTAAATTTTAGATTAATAATTATAATTCAAGGATAAATAAATGAAAAAAATAAGGGACCAGAAGGGATTATGGAAATTTCTGAAAAGTAATAGAGAAAAAGTAAAACAAGTAAAAGGCATGGGAGAACATAGTTTATTTAAGGAGTGAATTTTAATTAATACATGTTTACAGCTATCAACAAATCTTTAAAAATATCAATTCTATGAGTTAATAGATGATGTATATGGTGGGACCATAATAGTCTGAATTGAAATGGTAGGTGATTAAGAGATAGATGAAAATAAATTAAGAGTGAGATGAAGCATATGAAGACTATTATAGAATTGAAAAGGTAGTAATAGAATGTAATAATATTGGAGGAGTAAAGGATGAAATTATCACTGCCTCAAACTAAAGAGGTAATATGCAGAACAAACAGGTGGAATTTACCTGAATGCAGAATAAAATATCAGGAGATAAAAATAGTAAAAGAGAAGGTATTAGAAATAGAAAACAGAAATTAGAAAGTATTTGCAGATAATTGCTCTTTTTAATAAGAGCCCAGAATAACTACAACAGAAAGAATAGTGAAAACTATAACTGAAATGTGCACAACAAACTTGGGAATAGTTACATTTAATTTGAACAGAGCAACATCAAGAACAATGATTGCTACATATTCTCACAGTATAAGAAAAAAGAGTGAAAAAGTAAAAGAAAAACAGAAGGAGGCATGAAATTTACCAATCATAGAATTTTTTACATCATTAAAGGTAGGAAGATAGTGGTGCAAAACCAATATATGTTTAGGAAAAAAAAGATTATGACCAAAGAATTGGACTCCATGCTTCAAAAAAAAAAATACTGTTTGCTTTAAGACCTGAAATAAATGGACAAAGGAGATCAATAAAGAGATTAAACTGAATATAAAATTCAAGAATAAGAATAAAAATTTTAAAAAATATATAAAGGTATATATAGTTTATAGATTAAAGGTAAGCATTGAAGTAAATTTAATACTACAAATATGGTGGTTAAAGTAAGGAAAATTCTAATTGTTTCTGTAATTTTGAAAAGTTAATGTATTAGTCAGGGTTATATATATATTAGTAGGTTGTGTGTGTGTGGATGATACTGGTTATATATACATATATACACACATCTATAATGTATAGGCAGAGATGTATTTCAATTAAATATTGAATAAAATGAATAATTAAAAAATAAAAGCAAAAACCTCAAAATTATTCAAAAGAAAAAATCAAATATATACAATTGGTCAAATAAATATATTTTATATTAATAAAAATTTCAATCTCCAGTGAGACCCCAATATCAGAAAAGTTTTACACAAGATAACAATATAGAACTGTATAGAGTAAGTCTCTAAGTAATATAAGGAGAAATTGACAGAAACAAAAGACATGAAATACACTTACTTCCCTTTTTTTTTTCTTACTTACCTTTTTAAGTGTTTAATCTTTAAGATAGGTTAAAAACAATATACAAAATATGAAGAAATATGAATAATATAATAAAGGCAATTTGATTTGTATGTATATGTACATATATATACTAGAGGCCCGGTGCACGAAATTCGTGCACGGGGTGGGGGGCTCCCCCAGCCTGGCCTGCACCCTTTTGCAATCCAGGACCCCTCCGGGGATGTCTGATTGCTGATGTAGGCCCGCAGGGTTTAGGCCTGATCCTGCAGGCCTAAACCGGCAGTCAGATATACCTCTTGTAATCCAGGACTACTGGTTCCTAACCACTTGCCTGCCTGCCTGCCTGCCTGATCACCCCTAACCACTCGGCCTGCCTGCCTGATGACCCCTAACTGCTCTGCCTGCCTGCCTGATCGCCCCTAACTGTCTCTACCTCGGCCCCCGCCGCCGTGGCTTCATCCAGAAGGACGCCCGGAATAATGTCCAGAAGGTCGTTCGGCTGTCCGGTCTAATTAGCATATTATGCTTTTATTATTATATAATTAAAGCTTTAATAATTATAATAAACTGAAATGATGTAGAATATGGTTACAATAAAATAAACATAAAGGTAAAAATACTATCTTAATCACAAATCTTAATTTCTTGTAAGATGGGAAAATAGGAAAAAAGCCCACCCTTTCCTAAATAACTTTTGTATCAAAGAGGAGATCAAAACTTTATCAATAGGATACTTGGGAAGAAGCAATATTGGGAGTGTTGCATGAGACTTGGCCAAACATGCAATTACATTAAATGCTTGTATTGTTGAATAAGGAAATACAAAAATAAACTAAGCTGTCATTATGAGAAACCAGAAACAAAATGAATAATAAATCTAATAAAATCATTTGGTGCAAGATAAAGGCAGGAATTGGTGAATTAGTAGGAAATTAGTAGACTTAGATTTTTTTTTTTAGAGATACTGTTTTAATCTCTGATAACTTTATTCATACAAAATTATGTAAAATCAGAAATGAGAATTCAAATATAACATACCAAAGAGATTAAAATTGTAATATAAAATGTGCTATCTATATGCTATCATTTTGAAATTTTAAAAGTTATATATAGAAATATAAATTAATTGCCTAAAGGAGAATAAAAGTGGAAGAACCAATAATAAAGATACAAAGTTATCCAAGATTTATTTCCAAAAATACATTTGGTTAAATAAATGTATGATGTGTTTTTTTTCAATCATTCATCTACTACTTTTTATGTAGTGTAATCTATTCCACAGCACAGGAAAATATGTGAAGCTTTCCAATTAATTTTAGGAGGCAAGCATAAAATAATTTTTTAAACACCTGCTAAAGATAACTCAAAAAACCCTAACAAAATCTGAGGCAACAACCAAGTGTAAGTAAAAGGCAAAAATCCTAAACAACAACAAATGACACCTAGTAATTTATTAGAAGAAAATAAGATTATGACTGAGTGTGAGTCATTCAAGTAAAGAGAGATGGCTCAAATTGAAATAATTAATATAATTTATCTAAAAAATAGGTATAAAGTTTGAGAATATAATAATTTTGGTATAAAACAGAAATGCATTTTATAAAATTCAGCTTGCATTCTTTGAATAAACAGTAAATTAGGATTTCAAAGGACTTTCTTTGAATTAATGTTTTTTACTAGGGTGTTGAGCCATTAGTTGAGAATTGTGGCTTTAAATACTAATACAAAATAAATATTTAAAAATATCTCTGACGGAGCTCCAGTGGCATAATCAGTTAGCGCATGGTACTTACAAAAATATCTCTGAAACAGAAATTTTCTATTTTATAGAAAAACTAACATTAAAAATCAGTGCATTACAATAATCATTAAATATTGTTATTAAAGTTTTGGCCAATGTGTTGCATTAAAAAAAAAAGGACAGTAGTTGGAACTATTGAAAGAAATCCAAACTGCCATTTTTTGTGTTTGTGGATTATGTACATTTGGTTTTAGAAATGTAGAGAACCACCTGAAAAACTATCAGCTGAATTCAATAAGTGCACAAATCAATAGCTTTTTAATATGTGAGCAATAAATTTTTAAATTATAATGTAAAATCCTATTTAAAATGTCAATTTAAAATACTAGAAATAAACTTAGAATTTATAGGAGCTATAAAAGCAAAACAATAAAACACTAGTAAGGAGCATAAAAGGAGAATATAATATATGGTGATGAGTAATGTAAATGGAAAGGCTCAATATTATAAAGATGTCAAATCTGATGCAACTTTAATCACAAGCCACATATATGCACTTGGAATCTGACTCATTAGTTCTAAGCCTTTTGGAACAATGGACACTTGAAGATAACCAAACATAATCAGGTGTATATTTATAAAAATACTAGAGCAACCTAGTGAATGGTGGAAACATGTATTGAGATGGGAAGACTGGACTAGCCTAATTTTTTAGAAGTTGATAGCAGAGGAGTCAATGGCAGGTGACTGAGAAGCAGAAGTAGGAGAGGAAAATTTGTGATGGGAGGAAAGATGAACAGGAAGGACCTTAAGGAATGCCAGGTGGCTGATGTGGAGAGCAGAGACTGAGCACAATAGGGTTCCAAGGAGTAGTTAGGGATCAGGGCCAGATTCACTGGGGATATCAACAATATTAGTGTTTACCCTCCTCAAAGCATCAAACAGCTGTTTGAGGTTTCGAAGAGGATAGTATGGGTGGGATGTACCACTTATGTTTCTATTTCTTTAAAAATATCGTTCTAGGCAAATGCAGACAACAGGAGGGGTAAAACATGGATCTAGGGACACCACTTAGGAGGTCCAATCAAGAGAAAGTGTAACTTGTAGTCAGGAGTGGCAAAGGAAAGAAGTGGGCAGACTTAGAGACAGGAGACAAAATCTATAGGTGTATTGGGTATGAAGTGCTTTCTTGGCTTCTGGTTTGTGTAACTGGATGGTGGTGCCATTTACTAGAAGAGGCCTAAATTTGGACCGGGGAGTAGGTTATGAGTTCAGATTCGGTCATGAGGAGTTTGAAGTTCCTATATCACACCCAAGAAGCATTGTGAGGTAGGTAAATAGGGATCAATAAGAAACTTCAGTTATTATAAGGTTAGTAAGTTGGAATTTGGCAGGAACAATATGAATGGATTTTTCTTATAAGATGTATTAAAAACCTCCTTTGGAGTCTGAGCTACAGGCTATTTTGAAAGAAACTCAATTTTATTAATTAAAACTATCCATGGTAATTAACTAGGTACCATTTATTGAGTTCTTATCAGGAAGTCTGACTATATGTCAGGCCTCTACCAAGCATTTTACATACATTATCTCATTTAAATCTCTCAATGCTGTAAGTTAAGTATTATTATCTGCATTTCACAGACATTAAAACTGAGGCTAGAGAAGTTAAGTAAAATTTCCTAAGTTCATAAAGCTCTAAGTTCCTGAGGCTGGATTTTTACCCTGGTTTGTATGATTCTATTGCTTGTGTTCTATATTACAAATATTAAAAACAGCATCTCTTAGTATCAGTCCTGCAGAGGAGTACTTTAATGAGTTTATGTAAATAATGTGTACTTATCATAATATATTCCTTTTATGGATATATATATTTTTAATCCTCACTGAGGATATTTTCCCATTGATTTTTAGAGAGAGAGGAAGAGAGAGGGAAAGACAGAGAGAAATATCGGTGTGAGAGAAACACATTGATTGCCTGCCTCCTGCAGGAGCTCTGACCAGGGCCTGGGCCAGGGAGCAGCCTGCAACCAAGGTATGCGCCCTTGACTGGAATTGAACCTGGGACCCATGGGTCCGCAGGCCAGTGCTCTATCCACTGAACCAAACTGGCTAGGGCTGGATAGCCTTTTTTAGCTTCTAAAAATTGTCCAATAATTTAAGACTTTCAGTAAGTTGTAAAAATAAAAGAGTTCTCACATATTCTTCACTCAGTGTTCCCTGATGATATCTGACATAGAACACTATCAAATCCAGCAAGTTGATATTAGTACAATATTAACTGCACTACAGAATAGTTGAGTGATTTCTTTAATAATTTATCTACAATCTTCTTATTGTTAAAAGTCAGTTTAGTAAGCCTTTCTAATCTATTGTTATGGGAGCAGATTTCATGTGCATCCCTTTATGAACTTTCACCAACGGAATTAGTGATCTAAATTTATTTGTTTGCAATTTATTTATTTTATGAAATTCATTGGAGTGAAACATTCAGAGGAAAATTTCATGTCAATTTTGTAAATTCAAACATTTCTTACACTAACAACCAAAGCAAGCTTAGCCAGATATTTGACTAGAAAACTTCCTGTTGTGAAATCTATATATATAAAAGGCTAATATAAGTGTCTGACTGTTCGACCATTTGACCGGTAGCTATGATGCGCACTGACCACCAGGGGTAGACGCTCAATGCACAGACATGGAAACATGGAACAGACTGATGAATCTCATAGGGAAGGGGGGAGGGGGGAGGGCAGGAAGAGATTAACCAAAGATTGTATATGTATACTAGAGGCCCATTGCTTGGATTTGTGCACTGGTGGGGTCCCTTGGTCTAGCCTGCGGGGATCATGCCAAAACTAGAAGTCTGACATTCCCTGAGGGGGTCCCGAATTGTGAGAGGACGCAGGCCTTGCCGAGGGACCCCACTGGGGCACGAATCTGTGCACCGGGCCTCTAGTATTATTATATAAATTTACCTCTGGTTAGAGTGTAGGCCCTCATACTGAAGGGTTGTGGGTTTGATTCCCATCAGGGGCACATTCCTCAGTTGCAGGTTTGATCCCCAGCCTCTGTTGGGGTATATTTGGGAAGCAACCAATTGACATGTCTCTCTCACATCAGTGTTTCTCTCACTCTCTTGCTCTCTCTTACACACACACACACACACACACACACACACACACACACACACACAGCATACTCCTTCCCCTTTACTCTCTCTAAAAAAAATAAATCAATGGAAAAATATCCTTGGGTGGGGGAAAATATTTTTTAAAAAGAAGTATAGAATCCCAAGGCTTTGGGAATATAGAATAGAGATAAATGATAAAGAGCCTGTAAGGTTTTAGAAGACTTAAATTCAATTACATTTATATTTATAATATAAAGTTTAGAATAATAATTTCAACAATTTATTTCTCTCTTTGCCTAGAAAATTATTAGGCACTGTGGCATTTACGTAGCATTTCATTAAATATTAATATCAAAGTTGAATAGCCACAGAAGACTTGAATACAAAATCAGTTACAAGGCAGTAGTATCTATTATTATGTCAAATTTATGTTGGAACAGAAACAGGGATTGGGCATTCAGTGGAGAAGAGACTCCCATGGGATGACTTCTTGAAAGCAAAGGAATTTGTCAGTTTTTAAGAATGAATAGACTGGAGGGCAGACTACAGATGATGATAATTTGTGTGAAAGCTGATAAACACATAACAATTTTTGTGAGAGTAAGCAAATTCTTTTGGTGGGAGCAGAGGACTTATGTAAGAGAGGGGACAAGGTGTTGTTATTTTTTATATTACATTAAAGTTTTCTTTTCAGGTCATATATTCTGTGTGTTTTGATAAATGTATAATGACATGTATCTACCCTTATAGAATCATACGGAATAGTTTTACAGCCCTAAAAATCCCCCGTGCTTCATAGGGAATGCATTTTTTAACTTATTTATTTATTTTTAGAGGGAAAGAGGAAGGGAGGGAGAGAAAGAAACATCAGTACTTGTACTACATCAATTTGTTGTTCATTTATTCATTGGTTGATTCTTATATGTGCCCTAACTGGGGATGGGACCCACAACCTTGATGACAATGCTTCAATCAATTGAGCTACCCAGGGGTAGAATGAATTTTAATCTAATATTCACAAGGACCTTTTGGAATATTATACTGACCTAGTGTCTAAAAAACTTTCTTCAGCAATATAAATAGTATTAAAATTATTATCTTGTCCTAGCTGGTTTGGTTCAGTGGATAGAGTGTTGGCCTGTGGATTGAAGGGTCCCGAGTTCAATTCCAGTCAAGGACATGTACCTCAGTTGCAGGCTCGATCCCTGGCTCTGGTTGGGGTGGGTGTGGGAGGTAACCAATTGATGTGTCTCTCTCACATCAATGTTTCTCTCTCTCTCTGTCTCCCCCTCCTTTCCACTCTCTCTAAAAATCAATGGAAAAATATCTTTGGGTGAGGATTAACAACAAAAAAATATTATCTTGGTATTACTGAAGTAAAGGATTGATTTGAATTACACTGCTAATTTGATTTTGGTATTACTTTAAACCCATAGCTTTCTTTTAAAAAATATATTTTACTGCAATACATTACCTGGTAAGTTGGAAAATTTATATTTAAATGAAAATTACTAATAAACACATTATTCATAAGTGAACTAACATTTCAATGAGCATCTTTCCTATCTTCTGTTTTCTGTGCATGTGTTATTTTTGTCAAAAATAAATGGTGTATATTGTTTTATATCCTGCTCTTTTCAATCAATATGCAATGAGCAGAATCCCTTGTAATTCATTGTTTTGCTACAATGTACTTTTTGCACTGTATGGGTTATAGGTTTTTCAGAATTTCAGGGATTATCATGATATCATTACAGAATGTGGTAGTATTGCTTTTTCTTTAGCAGGTGAAGAACTAAGAGTCAGACAGGTGGGCTGATGTTATTTAATGAAAGTATTTTCACTTGATCAGGAGTCTTTCTTTTGCCTTAATTCAACCTCTAACTTCATTCATTGATCTATTCTTGAGTTTTGTTATTTAATCTCTCTGGATATTAGTTTCCTTGCCTTTAAAAGTTAGTAGTTATTCTAGTATTCTGTAACTGAGTTTTCTAGGATGTCATAGCAAAATAGGAACAAAGGTAACACTAAATTCTTTCATTAAAATTACATCAATTGACAAGTCTTTTTTTCTCTCTCTGACTCTCTTTTTCTAACCTCAAAGACACAGATTTGAATTAATTACCATCTTTGGCCCATAGATGACCTCTTTTAACTTCTTTCTGCTTTTGGTGTTGATACTATGTGCTAGACATCTGTGAATTTCCCACTTACACAGTAGCCTTTTTAAGGATGTTTACTAGTCAAAAATCTAAGTTTTAATGGAATGCCATGTTTTATTTACCATTATGTTTCTAGCACCTACTGTAGTGTCTGGTGCAAACCAGTTGCTCAATCAATATATGTTGCATGATTGAATGGCTGTCACGTAGACCTGTTTCCTGGATGAACGTTTTACTGGTAGAGGAGAATCCATTGTCAAAACTTGCTAAAATGTAGACATTGACAAAAGAGGCAGGTAATTAAAATAAACATATGCCATTGAAGTTAGTAATGATTGTGAATTAAGAATAAAACAAACATATATTCACTAGAAAAACCTAAGCAGCAGTGAAAGACTGAACAGAAATTTTATTAAATGTGAAGTAACACAAACAAAAATGATCAGAACTCTTGTAGTTTCATATTGTGTGCAGACACAATATTTGGAACATAGCACAGTAGAGGCATGTATACTTTTATCCATACAGTAACATTGGGATTTTGGGGGGAAGATTTAAATATTGCCACTTTTCAAATGAAGATAGGACACTCAGAAAAGTTTAAGTGACTTCTCAAAATCACACAGCTAGTAAGTGGCACCTCTAGGATTCATACTGTATCTGTCTGACCATAAAAGTATGAGCCTTAATGAATGATAATAAACTGTCTCAAAATTGTATCACCAGTCTTCAGAACATTTAAGAAATAATTCCTTCTGAAATACCTTTATTATTTAACTTTTGCCAATTGAGGAGGAAGATTTTCATTTTAGGAAATGATATATAGATGTCATATTTTTAACATGTACACATGATAGCCAGATGATCGGCTCCATTAGCTTTAAACTTTTTGCAAAAGCCATTTGTTTCTGTCTTGACTTGGAATTTCTTCTTTTATCTCCCTGGAATTGTTGGCTGTAGTGCATTTCCTTTGCAATCTGGAGTTAGGTAGGTGATCTCTATTGCGGTGCCAGATACTTGATACATCTTTATGCTGTTACAGAATTATAGTAGAGGATGCTGTGGATTGGCGACCCCGTGACAAAATTGTGCTTGGCTCCTCTTCCTATGAGCCTCACGAAGCTGAGGTCCTCACTGTGAAAGAAGTTAAGGGCCACCATGTGCGGATCCAGGAGCGGCTCAAGCACCGGCACATTGGTAAGGTTTGCTGTGCTGGTTAAGGGAGGTGAACGAGCCGGGAAGAACGTGTTCTGCCTGTGGCCTTGGATCCAATCACCATCCAGAGGAGAGGGACAGTGCTTTACTGCTGCCTAGTTACATCCTAGAAGGCTTATCCCTATCCCTTCATTCATTTTATTGCCAAATTAAAAATACTTTGATGTGAGGGAATTTTTTAAACTTTTATTTATAATGGCAAGTCTAGAAGCAAGCAGAAGGGTTACAGCTCTTGTTCAAGGTCACCGGACATTTTCATGTCTAGGCCAGAAAAAATCTCATGGGAGCTGAGTTTCCAGTTCATTTCCTGGCACTCTGAATTACACAGTTACTTAGAAGGTGGTAGTTATTGTAAATAATGGCTTCTTTTCCATACTTAGGAATGTATCCCTCCTGACATAAACTTCATGTTATGTATTGACTACTACTGCTACCAAAAAAATATCCAAATGCCTTTTCTCAAAAAAAAAGTGCTGAATATTTTTATATACTATACACAGTTAAATATACATTGCACATAAATAATAACCATAACCATACATTTCCTGCTTCCGTGGAATAAACTTATCTAACACAGAAGATACAGTGAATAAGTAATAAAACATGGAAATAGAGGGGTTAGGGAATATTTTTTTGTCTGTGATTTGTGAGAGGGAAATACATGTTTTCACCAGGACTACATATAAAGCTCCATTTAAATCATAGTTCCAAGGATGATTTCTGTTTTTAAAAAGTGGCCAAAGAAGAGAGAAATCTTCAGTGATCCTGGTCAGTAAAGTGCTCCATGTGGAGGGCAGTGACAGAAACCGGCCCTTGGCTGTTTGGCTCCCACTGCTGAGGAGGCTCCTCAGGCAGCAGTGAGCTTGAGACCCACCGTGGAAGGATGCTGCTGCTGCTGCCCTTGGCCCCTTCACTCTCATACATCGCTGCTTTAGTTCTGTCACTGCCTCAGTTGCTCTGGGATTCCTCACTCTCATGAAAGAAGTCCACAGACAATGTCCAACCAAATGCTCAGTCTCACACTGATGCATTAAAGAAGGAGGATGGGGACCCCCACTAATTGGACAGGTCCGCCCTGCACAGTAACCTGTCCTAGTAGCCACAGTTATTGAGGAGAAATGAATTCTTGCTCAACCGCTTTCACTCTGATCCCAAAGAGACACAAGTAACCGGGCTTTTCATTTCTCAGCTGACATTTGTGGAGATGCCCGAGGAAAGGAGGACCTTGATGCTGGTAGGACTTCCGAGGGGAAAGGAGTGTTTTCATTTGGCGGATTCCCTGGGCCCCAGACTGGTGATTCCTGAAGTTGGTTTTTAAAGGTGTTTCTTCCCCAACTCCTTTTGCCCCAGGAAGCGTACACGTCCTGGAGGATGGCCCATACATTCGTTTGGCTGCTGAGGTTGGACTTTTGACCCGAAATATACAAATGCAGTCTGATACATCATGCAGGGGGAGACTCCTTGTGGGGTCCTTCAGGAAGTCCAGCAGAGAAGAATTTTCAGGTAAACGAAATTTTAAGTGACATTACCGATTGGAGCCTATTCTTCTGGGACACTCAGAAATTCCAACTGTGAGAATTTTCCTTTATAAAACAAAATGTACAAATTAAATGGCTCCTCTGTGCTCTGAGTAGCTATGCATTTTCAGTTCTAATCTGTGCTTAATTATCAGTGTGATGCTAAAATAATATACTAGCGATCGGCACATATGCACATTTTTACCTCAAAGAAAACATCTTCAGCAGATGTGAAATTTCCTCTGCTTTGAAATTATGGATGATTTAATGACCACTTGAGTTTTATCTCTTTCCTGAATTTCTATAATTCTTTCCCAGTAGCATGCTATATCTGATGGCAGGCCTCAGCTCATGCTATAAAGCAATAGCGTAAATTTAAATAAAAATGATTTCCATATTCCAGACTGCTTTAAGGATCAGTTCATTCTCTCTCATTTCTTTCAAATTTTAGCTCTTGGAATGCTGCAAAATTATTTGATTAGCACCTTATTTCTTCAACTTGTATTCCTTAAATATTATTCCAACTTTGTTCCATAGTCAAATAAATTTGGGAGAGGCTATCACTGTAGCTCTATCTTAGAAAGTCACTGTGCACACGAATATAATACAGGCTCTGCGAAGGCCTGGAATAGAGGATCTAACCATTTTCCAAAGATATCGAGCATGGAACATTTTTCGCTGGCACATCTGTTTCACCAGTCTGATAAAGAGCAGTGTTTATACCTTACATAAGAGTTCAGGATTTCTGGTCCATAGAATAAGCTTTCTCTCCATAAGTTCTCACTCCATTAATTGTCAACACAAGTGAGTTTGCTCCTTCCACACCCAAGGACATTTGTTCGTATCTGGAGACATTTTTGCTTGTCACAAATTTGGTGGGTGAGTCTGTTTGTAAACCATCGATTGCTTCCCTTTTGTCCTTGGCTCTGAGTGAGGGGGATCTGTCTAAAGTCTGGCCTCTTCAAGATTGAACTCACAGCTGGACTGGTGGTAAAGTGGCTGGGAAATCCAGGTGATTGGGATCAAAATTTGGCTCTACCATTTGCTAGCTGTGTAATTGTGAACACGTTTCTTAGCCCCCGTGAGCTTCAGTCTCATTATCAGTAAAACAAAGGTATTCACAGGCTAAATGCATAGATTCTGGAGCCAAACTTTTCAGGTTTGAATCCTGACTTGTGATTAACTATGTAAATTAAGATAAATTACTAAATCCTTCTGGGTCTCACTCTCAACTGTAAAGCAAGAATAATGATGGAAACTTCACAGGGTTGTTATAAGGATTAACTGTTAAATATATGTGTGTGTGTTTTTTTTTAAAGAACCTTAAAATTTTTCTGGAACAAACTCCTGCATCTGGAATTGGGGGGGATCTGCAGGTGTCGGTCAAGGGTGCCAGCCATGGGTGTTCAATGGTTATAGGGCAGAAAAGCAGACCAAAACTTACAATTCCTTCTTTTAAACTGGAGACCTCTGTCAGTCTCTTCCTTCTGATAAGACATATCCAGCAACTTGCACTCAGAATTGTAATGTTTCAATGGGAAAATAGTTGTGAACAAAATCACTGCTTAATTCTCTGTTGAAATGAGTAAGACATTTTAAGTGTGTACTATGAATTAATTTTCAGTCTTGTGTAATTTAAAACTATGAATTATAATACACACATATGACATTAAAAACACTAATTATTATGAAAATTTAAAAATAATATGGTGTGGCTAAAATAAACATACAGAATTTTATAGAATTTGAAAATGATTTTAAAAATACGTTATTTCCTCCATCATGTCTTAATCAAGAGACATTGAATATCATGTTTTTGGGCATATATTGAACAGAAATATATGTTCAAAATTTTTCACTTATGTCACACTCTTAAGAACTGTTTACAGTGTTTATAGAGTTAGCCATTATGTTTTTTTCATACAATATCTTTGTGGGGATGGCTATGATCTTTTCACATTGGGGTCACTGAGACACAGAGAGGGAGACAGGATTCTGAGCTGAGTCCCAGGAATCCATATTCCCCTCATTCTTACCCAGTTCCGGACCCAGCCCTGTAGGCAGATGCCTGGAGTCTTTAAGCTCCGTGTGCCCATCTCCTTTCTCTATCTTTCCTTTCCTTGTTCTCTATCCTATCACCAGACTCTTCAGACTGCACACAAAACCTTTTTAGACATTAATGTCGCCTTCTATGGATTCATATTTTGTTAGTGAGAATCACTGGCATGAAATACTGTGCTGGTGCTGAGAAGAAATTATTACATTTCAATGAAAAATCTGCATATTCTGGTGTCAATAAATGGACCATCTTTCTGCCTTTCATAGGGAAGAAAAAGTACCTGATGATATGCATTTTGTTTACAGGTGTCCTTCAACTTTTAAATGTGGAAATTCAGAACTTTGGCTCACCATTGTTTTCATCCATTGAATTCACGAATGTGTCGGCAGGATCCTGGATAATATCTTCTGCTCTGCACCAAAGCTGCGGTGGGGGCATTCGCGCAGTTGCCAGTCACGGGATCATTTTAAATGACAACATAGTGTTTAGCACCGTTGGTCATGGCATTGATTTGGAGGGTCAGGCCTTTTCTCTCTCTAATAACCTTGTGGTTCTGATGACACAGTCAGCGTGGTCCACCGTTTGGGTGGCAGGCATCAAAGTGAACCAGGCAAAGGACATCACCCTCCGTGGTAATGTCGTGGCAGGATCGGAGAGACTTGGCTTTCACATCCGAGGCCAGAGGTGTTCCCCTCTTGAAGCTCTTTGGTCTGACAATGTGGCCCACTCAAGCCTTCACGGTCTGCATCTCTATAAGGAAAGTGGACTTGGCAACTGCACTAGAATCTCTGGCTTTTTGGCTTTCAAGAACTTTGACTACGGTGCCATGCTCCATGTGGAGAACAGTGTGGAGATAGAGAACGTCACTCTGGTGGACAACACTATCGGTCTTTTGGCAACAGTATATGTGTCTTCTGGTTCACAGCCTTCCATCGAAAATGTGCAGATTGTGCTTAGGAACTCAGTCATTGTGGCCACTAGCTCCTCTTTTGACTGCATTCAGGACAGGGTTAAGCCGGGCTCTGCCAACTGGACATTAATAGACCGAGCTCCTTCCAACCCCAGAGGGGGTCGAGTTGGTATTCTGTGGCCAGTGTTCACCTCAGAACCAAATCGGTGGCCTCAGGAACCATGGCACAAAGTGAGAAATGGCCATTCAGTTTCAGGAATCATGAAGCTTCAAGGTAGGATGTTTGGGCTTATCCAAATAATGTAGTTTCATACCTCTGAGCACAGAATTTTTCATAGCATTCTGAAATTATATCAACAAAAGAGTACAGTGTCTAGTGCTTGTTGTACAATTGACACCTGCTGCGTATTGATAACTACACTGATGGTTGATTATAGCAGTGAGTGATTTATTTAAAAAGTTACTGCTTTAAACATGTTGAAGAACTTTCACAGCAATTATTTAATTTGATTGTATGAAAATTCTCTTAGGTAGGTGTTATTTTTCCTGTTATACAAAGGAAGAAACATAGATGCAGAAATGGTGTCTAACTGAAGTTGTTTTCTAGTTGGTAAGGTAGCCAGGAATAAAATCAAATTATACCACTACCTATGCAGTTAATATTCTATTAGAGCTCTTTTGTAATATTGTACTCACTCCCCATTGGATTTTATCAAACCTATGATAAAACATACCATTCTGAAGACATTGATGTGTTGGACTACTTCTATTTTGCAAAGAATACTCACTCATGTCTTGAAGAATTACAGATAATTTAAGTCAAGATTTATGTAAACTCCTGGAACTAGCCTGGACTGCTTAAATTAACTTCTGGACAAACAGTAGCAAAGATTGTTTAGTTGCGTAGTCTATATTTGCGGTTGGTAGTTTACATGATCTAATGCCATGATATGCTTAAATTTTTTTTTCAGATGTCACCTTTTCTAGTTTTGTGAAGAGTTGCTATAGCAATGACCTAGATGTATGCATTCTGCCCAATGGAGAGAACACTGGAATCATTCATCCCATAACAGCAGAGAGGACCAAAATGCTAAGTATCAAAGATAAAAACAAGTTCTACTTTTCTCCTTTACAAACCAGGTACCAGTTTTAGTATTTATAAGCCATATCCATGAAATATAAAAATTATTAATGGAAATAAAAAGAAGTCCTTCTGAAAAGTATGCTAGATTAATTGAATGCCCCTCATTCTTTATGCTTCTTATCTTCAAATGTTTTGCTGTATGGTTTTTGCAGTCTCTCTCACCAAAGAGCAGAGGCTGTTTCTCTCTCTTGAATCTGGGTTCAGCAATATGACTTTCTCTGGCTAATAAAAGGTGTAGACGTGATGCAGGGCAATTTTTATTGATATTGTTTTGTCTTTATTAGAGATATTTCTTTGGGATATTTTCAATCACTGGACAAAATGTACCCTAATTCTTGTATATTCTATAGAGTATGGTGTCACTAGTCTTCAGAAGGAAGCTTAGGAGCCCTTGTGCAAGGACTGGTGGGGAGAAGAAAATCATGCTGTTGTCAAGAACCCCTTAGTTGAATAATAAGGCTTAGATAGATACTGGTGCTCAGACCAGGTGTAACCACTATTCTGGACCGTATGATCTGAGAGTTTCGTTCAGGAATCTGAAAACTAGATAAGGCACTATTTTTTTGCCATAAAAAGGAGCAGGGAAATCAGGATGAGGGAAAATGGACTACCTTTCTTCCCCATAACATTGGGATAAACTCCTATAATAGAAAAATCACCCTAATTGGAAAGTTTATGTTTTTGGCCCAATACCTATCTCTTTAAGATGCCCATTCCTGAGCTACTTTTGGTACCTAAACATTATTAGGTATGTTATTTGGGTTGTCTTGTCATTTTTGTCTTATTGTCCAGTTTTCCTTATGTTCATGTATTACCTATGGGATGAAAGAATTATAAAGCTTAATAATACTAGCATCTCATTCTTTGTACTATTAATACTTAACACATGGTTGGCATGCAATAATATTTAACATTAGTACTGATGGTACTGAAAAATATTAGACCAGGAGAAATCAAATAAGTTTTCTAAAATTCAATGTTATAATGGTCTACTATTTGTTTATATAACCTCCTGACTCTGAATTCTGAAAGTATAGGAACCATGCTTTTATTTATCACCATTGTACTCCCCAAACTGTAAGTAGTAGGTTTTCAGTAGATATTTGTTGAATGAGAATATCTATTTTTACCTTGTTTGCATATGGCATAAATATAATTGACATTTATAATGATAATCTTAATATTGCAAGGTACCAAAGTTCCATAAAGAAATGCTTATGTTATTTTCAGTAGGTATTAGAATTAGGAGCATTTTATTGTATCTTACTGCTTAGAAAATTACAATCTATGTAAAGATGATATATCCAGAGTATTTGGATAATAAGAATGCCTTTCTTCTTGACCATATAACTGAGAAATAATATGTTCTATAGAGTTTTATTTAATATTTATGTAACACACTACTACTAATAAGTTCCTTTTTTGTCAGATCAGTAATTTTAATATATTTTCTTTTTTGTTGCTCATGAAATGAGAGTTGCTTTCTGTCTGTCTTTCCAGGAAAGATTTAGGAACACTGGTCTGCTCTGAATCCTATTGTGAAAGTCCAAGAAAGTATCTCTTTAAGGATCTCGATGGGAGAGCCCTGAGTCTACCTCCACCGGTTTCTGTATTTCCTAAAACCGAGGCAGAATGGACTGGATCCTTCTTCAACACAGGTTGGTTATAAAGGAACTCGATGCCTCCAGTAGGGGGAGCATGCATGAAGGAGCTGGTTTGGGTGTGTTGTCTAGTGGAAACCAAATATCCTGGAGAGGAAATGAATTCTGGAGTTGGAGCCCGTGCTAATATGCTGCTCAGCTCACCGGTATCGAAGGAATGTTGAGTGATTAAGAGATGCTGTGATCACTTTGTGGCCTCCATGACGTTGCCAAAGGTGTACCTATGTCAAAGGTACCGATTCCTGACACCAACTCTGTGCACCGGTGAGAACAATACTCTCACTAGCTTGGTCACCTGGGCCTGAAGCATTATTCTCAGTGCTCAGAGCTTTGCAGTGTCAGCCACAGAGCCAGCAACTCTGGCTTCTGACTGTATCTTTCTCTATCACCAGAACTTAAGGGCTCTCAATCTGGAGAGGGTGGTGGAGTAGATGGCATGCAGTTTGCCTTCTTTTTCTCCATTTTTGTAATTGTCCCTGGGAGGTGTGTGTGTGTGTGTGTGTGTGGGGGGGGGGGGGGGGGGTGGAAGGGAGGCCAAGCTGTGATCAAAATTCTTTCTTCTTCTTGCTTATACAAACAAAACCCATTTACCTATCAGTTTTTATAGCTGGATCCCTAAGGAGATCATTGCCCTTCTTACTTCCACAAGCAATGAGACTGAGTTTTCTTTTCAGTTCAGGTGGAACCTACTGCAGGTAAATCTAAAAAATTTTCCCTGTGGTTTTTTTTTCTTCCTGCTTCAGTGGTTGATGCTTCAGACTTCTAGTCTTTCTTTCCTTTTTTAAATTTCTGAATGTGTGAATGTCCCAGAACTACATCCTCAGATATGTTTTCTTTTCTCTTCCTAATCGTTAAGCCCAAGGTTGAAATAACACTTAATGCTGAAGACTTCCAATTTATATCTCCAGCCAGACTGGATCCTGAACTTTAGTGTGGTATATCCAACTCCATTGAAAAGTATAACTGACATCTTAGACTTAACATGCCCTAAATGGGATTCTTCATCTCTGCCCCATCCATTTCCTGCTTCTTGCCTAGCTAACTCTACTTCAGAAATTGGTACCATCATTTATGAGGCGATTTAATGAAAATATCCAGAAACAATCATTTATTCTTTTTTTTTCAGAACCCAAATTCTCTCACTTCTAACCATCATCATCTCCCACCTGACAAGGGAATAACCTTCTAACTAGTCTTCTTTCTTATGCTCCTGTACCCCATACAGGTCTGTTTGTCAATGATAGCCAGAGTGATCTTTCAACTTTCCAATGTTTTTTCTATCCCCCTCAGAATGAAATCCACACTATAAGCTGTGTAGTATCTGGCTCCTGCCTGTCTCTCTCACTTCACTTTCTGTGATATCCTTTTTACTTATCATTGTCTTGTTTTTTCTTTCACATGATAAACTTATGCCTATCTCAGGGCCTTTGCATTGGCTATTTCTTCTGCCAGAAAAATCTTGTTCTCACTTCTTTGCAGAGCTGGCTCCTTCTTTTCAAATGATAACTCCACAGAGAAGCCATCTCTGACCACCCTATCGAAAATAAATGTTCCTCCATTATTCTCTAGCCCTACTATGCCCACTTATAATTGTGAGTTTTTCCTAAACTTGTGGGTTTTGGTGAGGATCCCATTTCTGTGAAATCAGTATCAAGGGATACATGTCCCATTAATTGAAATTATATTATAAATGTACCTGCCTACTTGTGGATTTACTGTTTGCCATTATAGAGTACAAACTTCATGAGGGCAAGAATTTTGTTCAGCTTACTATTACATATTGGGGAGATGCTCAACAAATGTCAGTTGATAAACTGATCAAGGGAATAAATTATTGATAACCAAGGAGACTATTAATGCTGTTTTCCCCATATCATTTAAGAACATACAGAAGAAATTGAGGCCTTCAGGTCATTGGTTTAAGGATTTATCTATAATATGGAATCCTGGAACCAAGAAGGTTCCAGGTATCTTTTTACTTGTTTTCACTTTTTTCCCATTTGAACTACTACTACTTTATAGCACTTGCCTTTTAGAAAAGTTTTACATAACTCATTAATTACCATGCAGTTTCATGCTTCAACATTGTTTAATATTTCTCTCAAAAATTTTCATAGGTTGAAGGCTTATCTTTGCAACAGAGTGAAAAGCTGTGAGGATTACAGTATAGGATTTAGAAAGTCATTACTGAGTGCATGAAGCATGCTGAGTAAATATTCATTTTGATATGTTGGTTATATCTGTTGAATATAACCAGCAAATACATATTTGCACAGAATAATGAAATCCAGGGAAACATCCATATTGAGAAAATATGTGTAGAGTAGAAAATGGGGGGAAAAAGATAGGAAGCAAGTTTCCCATTTACACTAGTTCTATTCAAATAGGTTTCTTAACAAAATAATTTATTGATTTTAGAGTGAGAGGGAGGGAAGGAGAGAGAGAGAAACAAAGAAAGATAGATTTGCTGTTCCACTTATTTATGGATTCATTGGTTGCTTCTTGTATGTGTTCTGACCAGGAATCGAACCCAAACTTTGGCATTCAGGATGATGCTCCAAACAACTGAGCTACCTGGCCAGGGCTTCAAATAGCTTTCTGTAGTAAATTGTCTTGTTGGTTTTAAAAATCATCCCCCTGTTTCAGGTGTTATGCAATCGAGAAAACATTCTTACATTTTAAAATAAGTACATGAATAATTGTGAATTTTTCCTAAACTGGTGGGTTTTGGTGAGAATCCCATTTCTGTGAAATCACTATCAA
Source organism: Eptesicus fuscus (assembly GCF_027574615.1). Taxonomy (NCBI): domain Eukaryota; kingdom Metazoa; phylum Chordata; class Mammalia; order Chiroptera; family Vespertilionidae; genus Eptesicus; species Eptesicus fuscus. Next base: position 20,071,451 of record NC_072482.1, on the reverse strand, counting down.
GGGATACATGTTCCAGAGTATTTAGTGAAAATTAAATTTCCCAGAAGAATAAGGACTGAAGAGAGTGCCTTCAGTTGCCTCTGAAGCAGACCCTGAAACAAGGTTTAGAATCCAAGTGGTTTACGTGGGGGTGAATCAGGGAAGCAGGGAAGGGGGAAATGAGCCAGGGAAAAGACTGAGGCCATTAAGGGATGTGTTACCACCCTGGGCAGCTGGAGCTCAAGTCTGGTGGGGAACTCTAGGAGACCAAGGGAACATGACCCAAAGTATCCCAGCTAAGTCCTGACGAAGCTAAAGTATTTATACCTCAAATCCCTATTTATCTCTGGCTGAGGGGTACTATTGGGGACATTAACTCTCTAGTCCTCTGGCTTTCCCGGAACACAGGCCAATTGTGCTTTTTCCCATGGCCAGAAAAGTCCTTTCTCAAAAGGGAGCCATCGTCTTTTGTTTGTGAAGGTGAGTGCCAAAGCCATTTGGTGTAGCTCTGAAATGTCTGTCCAATCCTCTGTGTGTGAATAATAACGTTCTTTGATGAAATCTTAAGTAGTTCTAACCATGTGATGTAACTACACTATTTAGGCACCAACATGCTCTTGCTCCTGGTTGCAATGCTGTGTGTTTTATTTCCACCAGTCTCTGTGTTGGATGTGAAACATGATTCAATGATGGTAAAACTCCAGCATGTATTGTACTATTGCATACCATTTACTATCAATGTGTGGACAAGCATGAGCATGTGTGTGGGTGGCTGAATGTATAGAGGGAGGTATATATGACTGACTACTTTAAACTCCTGATGTTCTAAAGCTTTATAACATTTTAAATGAGGTTACTATAGGTTCCAACTGCGTGGATTCCCACAGTAGAATCTGCTGTTTACTGCACTAAAAATAAAATCTGTGTCCTCTTGCAAGGAAGAAGACAGCCATAGTAAATGGTGCCTTCTGCGAGCTAACAGAATGTAATATTTTCCTTTGACTCCCAAATATGAATAGAACCCCTCCTTCCCTAATTCAAGTCCATTTTTATTTTTTAAACCATTCTCTACTATGCTACTTTCCTGTTCATAACCTGGTGGATGAGAAAAGTACAAAGTTAATCTCAAGAGCATGAATATCTATTTTGTATTTTCCTCTTTCAAGACAAGAATCTATGATCTTCTATAAAACAGCGAGAGCAGTGCAGCAAAGATGAAAAGAAGGCCATTGGAACCAGCTTTCGCTTTTATTCCACATGGCACTGCCTTTCTCAATTTTATTGGCAGCTTGAAATCCATTGCCTTTGAGGTTTAGTTTTAACTTGAAAAAACAGATTTCATTTGCACATATAAGTTCACACTGCAAAACTACCCACTCAGACAGATATCCACAGGTCCCTCATATTGTCATATTCCCCAGCATCAGGAGCAAAAATTACCCATGTGGGTCAGCTCTGAGGAATGCTGTGCCAGTGGGCTTTTTATCTGTGCAACGCAGGGTGTGTAGCCAGGGGAAAGTGAGCTGCTAATTTTGGTTTGTACTTATCTGTAAGTTTGCATTTGCAGCCAACTTTGAAACATGCGTGACAAAGAGTTCAAGGCAGCTAATCCCAAGCAGATCCTCTAAGAACCATTTGCATTTTATTCTAGAAAGGATTTAGTTTTATTATGGAGGCATCTGATCATCTGAAAATCCAAAATCATTTAGAAAAACAAAGTCTTGAAATTCATATCCCATTTAGGGAAGACTAGATAGATATCAGAGCTTTCCACTTTGCTTTTCCCGTGATGAGGACGGTAGAGGGAGATGAAGTGAAGCTGGCATGCACTGAGCATGCACTGAGCGCGTTGGGTGTTCAGCACTGAAGCTGGCATTTTCATTTATTCAGCGAATGCATGTTGACCACCCTACCCGCACCTTTGCAAGGATGGAGCTGTCATTGTGAACAAGGCAACATTCATCAAACTTAGGTTCAAATAAATAAATTTATGAAAAAATAAATAAAAGTATTCCAATAGTGATGAGAATTATAAAAAAGTGAAATAGGGTTAGAGAGGTAGATTGAGATGTGTGTGTGTGTGTGTGTGTGTGTGTGTGTGTGTGTGTGTGTGTGTAACGAAGTTGCTATTTGAAATAGTTACATTTCCAATGAGCCTGAATGAGGAGTGAGGAGTCACACTGCTCTGAGCAGAGGGAGGGGCCTTCTAGGGAGTAGGGCCAGGACACTGATGTGATTGGCCTCAATGTGTGGGAGGGGTGGGTGGGAAGGAGATCGGTGCCACTGGTAAGTAGTGAATGAGAAGGAACAATTGGAGCTAGCTAGGAGCTAGGCTGGGGTCATTTAAAAAGATGGTGTTGGGGGGTTTTAAGAAAGGTGGTCATAGGATTTTATTCACTCTTTGGAAAGATAAGACTAGGTGCTGTGGAGTGAATGGATAGTGGGTGGGAGCAGGGCTGGGAGCAGGCAGTACATGAGGAAGCTGAAGTTAAGGAGGCCCAAGAGCTGCATTACCCCATGCGTGGCCCTGTGCTGGCTCACAAACTCTTGCACCGGTTCACAGTGAGATAATTACAGAAAGCTGTCACTTAGAAACAAAACAATCTGACAGAGTAGTCTTATATCTGTTGAATCTAAAAAATAAATCTTGGGCGTTTATGTTGTATGTCTAATTCGTCTGATAAGTTATACTGTATTTTTAAAAGTATTGGTCCACAAAGGACTGGAAATTTAAAAACAAACAAGCGAAACAAAACCAAAAACACCTGTTCTCCTGCCAAACTTTCTCCAGTTGAGGAGATGCATTTCATGTCCTAAGAAAAGTGTCTCCAAAGCTGGCTTATCATTAGGACATTAAACACTCATGCCTATGTTGAGGGGATTTTGAGTCAATAGGTGTTCGTGAGGCCCGAGCCTTTTGTTTGTGTGCGCGCGCGCACATACACACACACACACACACACACACACACACACACACACCCTCCCCAAGTGATTCCACTGTGAGAGAGTTTAAGAATCACTACTATAGAGTTATAGGCTGCCTTTGCAGTAAATATGCTGAATGCTAAGAAGACAATTAATACTTTTAATTAATTTAAAAAGTGGGCAGTTTCAACTTCTCATGAAAAATCTAGAATAGCTTTCTGTGCCAAATACCAACAGACATAAACATACTTGCTTATATACACACTGGGTATATTTCCAAAAGGGAAAAGAACATTAACAACAACAAAAATACACCAACCATTTTAAAACATAGATTATTTTTCCTCGTTTTGGAGTTGAGTGACCTCAGAATGCCATTTTCATATACATCACTGGATAAAAATGGGTACAATGCTAAGTTTATTTTTTAATTCTACATTGAATCATTATATTAAAAACTGAAATTCGTGATAAGCTTTTCCCACACTTCCCTTGACGTCCTTCCCAGCAAAGTGCCTGGGTCTGACCTTCGGGGCAGGTGAGAGTTTCTCATTCTTTACTGTGAGAGGGTAAGAAACATTTTTCAAATTGTGTTACTTCTTGGTCGCCTCTTGAGAAAGAAAGTTGTAAACCATAGTGGAGACCTTAAAAGTGACTGGCCTCAAATCAAAAATAAAAGATTAGGTGGATAAAAAAGAAAATAAAGCTGGCATTTGACTGTCAGCTCGGAGAGTGATGAAGAGGTTTCCAGCTGAATAATGGGAAAGCTCAGTAATGTGGAGACGGAGACGTAGGCTCGGCGGCTTCACAGACAGTGGCTAGCGTTTTCTCAACTCTTTGTTGCTAGAACTTGAAATGTGTCTTTTCTTTAAGCTTTCTAGGCTTCTCGTTCCTCCCATTTGTCCTGGAATGACAGCAAGATGGTATTATAAAATGGGGAGAAGGGAGAGGGAGGGAGGAATGAGAGGACAGAATGGAGAGAGGCAACGGTTGTTAGGAAATTTGTCTGCAAATATCTGTGCTCGCCGAGGCCTTTTTCTGCTAGCTAGAGGGGGAAATACCATTCTCTTTTCCCAAGCAATTATAGGCCCCAAAGATTGAAACTTGGTATATAGCTCTTTAATCTCAGCAGATATTTATGGTTAAACATTAGACTTTTAGGATTCCAGATGTCAGGGTATTAAAATATAAAGGCACAGTGGCGTCTCAGAAAATATTAGAATCTTTGGAATATGTGGCTGCAGGGATTCTTATCCCAAGCAGAGGAGGATAAAGCTCGCAGTGATACTTTGCAAGACCCAAAAAGCACCTTTCCTTCACCTTATTCTCTCACTCCCCATGACTTGCCTAGTCTCCAGGCAGTGAACGGCATAACAATTTCTAATTGCATTTCGAAATAGTCCGTGCTGTGCATGGGAGTGGATTTTCATGTGCGATTTTTAAAGGGTGATGCGGAAAGGCATACGGTGCATGGGAGGGAATGGTTTCCTTTTTCTCTTCATTTAGTCTAGGCATTTTGTCCTTGAGATTGTCTTCTCCTCGAGTCTTCTATGAACAAATAATACTTGTTAACTGTCACCAAGGTCTCTGCTAAGACCTTCAGATGAATTATCTCATGTAATTTAATGCCATCAACAGGATCTTTCTTATGAAATAGATAGTCCCCTCATCTGTAGATGTGGAAACTGATCTAGAGACATTATGTTACTTGCCCAAGTCATACAACTAATTAATAGGAGAGTCAGGACTGACTCTGTGTTTTTAACACTATGCCATATTGTATACAGTTCCCTCCTTCTAGGATTTCTTCCTTCTTTCTGTGCATTCTCCAATATCAGGTCTATCAGCTTTTTATCAAACAGAAAGTCCTGTCTAAACAGAGCAAAGCAAAATGTGCAATTATCCAGCAATTATCCCTCCCAACTAGCATTAGTAACAGTTAGCATTTATCCAGCAGATTCCATGTGCCAGGCATTGTGGTAAGTGGTTTATAAACATTCCCATTTATCCTTTCAACAACCTTAACATGTAGGGATTGTTATTCTTTTTCAGCACCTAAAGAAATAGGGATTTAGAATAGTTAACTCATTTTTCATGGTCCCACGGCTAGAATGTGCAGAACCAAAATTTATTATCTATATTTGTCTGACTCCAAAGTCTGGGCTTGCAACCACTTCTAGATGATTATCATCTTGTGGCCTGAGCCATGGTGGGGTGCTATACTGAGATATGTGGTATTTTGTGGAAGAGCCACACTCAGGGGCCTAAGAGCCGCATGTGGCTCGGGAGCCGCAGTTTGCCGACCATGGGCCTAGACCATTGGTTAAAGCTTTAAAAGACATATAAGTAAGAGGGAAGGAAAAGAGTTGTGTTTTCAAGCAGCAGACACACGGCTGTCCTCTGTGTAGCAATATAGAAGCCCCACCCACACACAGGGAGTTGGGTCTCTGCCTCTTTATGCCCTTGTTTTACCATCACTCAATTCTATTATAACCCATCTCATGCTCTACTGACATCATTCTACAAGCCCTGACTTCTCATCAGGCTGTGCATTCCTTGAAGACAAAAATCTTTAAAGTTTTAGTATAATCCCTGGAACATAAGGCATGATTAGTAAATATTTGTTGAATGAGGGGTTAAATGAATAAACAGATGAATAAATGAGTGAAAATTTTTAAAATTCAAATTTAGTTTGCGAGTCAACTGTTTCACAAAGTAAATATTATAGATTTACTTAATGTAAATTTTTTGTAGCATTTTAAAATAATGTTCTGTATTCATTAATCTCAGGAGATTGTTCATGGCCAAATAAATTTTTGAAAACTCTGTTGCCATTTTGGAGATTCATCATGTGCATTAAAATATTAAAGGTTCTGATAAGTCCTGTGATTAAATTTCTAAAATAATATTTAAATTTGTGTTATGAAGTATTTCTTAAACTTTTTAACTAGAGAATACTTGTTTACACTACACATTAGTGGTCCTTGGGATTAGTGTAATTTTCAGAATGAATTTGGGAAATATATTAGTTGGTAGGAATATATGCCAGTTGAAAAAAAAAAAATCTCACAGCATCTTTAATTTGGATGGTTCCCTGAAGGCTAATATGTTCCACTTCCCATTCAATGTATGGATGACCTCTACCTTTACTTTTCCCAGGAAGTGGGTATCCACTCTCTTACAAGGCTTCCTAATATATTTTGAATAATTTTACTTTTTAGGATCTTCTTTCTATGATTTCCACCCAGTGAGCTAGTTTTTCTTCTAATATGACACATTATAAGTCTAGTTGTTTCCACATTACAGCCTTTTCCATATTTAAGGATAATAAAACAACAATCTTTGACCCAATATGCCTCTTTCAAGCATAATAATTCTACATTTCATCTGATAGTCAATATATGACAGATTGTTTTTTAGTCTTCACTTTTTAGACTGGCTTATATTTTATATTCTTTAGTTTGTCAATGATTTTTCCAAAATGTAGAAATTAGTCCTTTTTCATATAGTTGCAAGATTTTTCCTAGTTTTTTAGTTTAGATTTTAATATTCTTTGCAGACATTTTTAATTCTTATAGTCAAAATTTTCAAATCTTTTTGTATGTTTTCTAGATTTTTATGTATGCTAAGAAAGATCCCCACAACTCTAAGATCATTTAACTTCATTAATATTTTCTGTTAATTCTAATGATTCATTTTTATCTTTAACCCATGTAGAATTTATTTTTGTGAAGAAAAAGATATAAATTTATAAATATTTTTCAAGTGATTAATCTAATGCTTCAACATCATTAATTGAAGAATTTCTATTTTCCTATAATTTAAAACATCATCTTTGCTATAAACTATGTTCTCAAAGACATTTAGATTTATTTCTGACCTTTAAAAATAAAAATATTTTGCTCCATCCTTATACCATCTATTTATAGGATATTTTTAATGACTGCATTCAAATTGTCAAAAAATTGCATTAGTTTTTATAGTGAGTATGCAATTATATGGAAATAAGCTGAAAACTAGATCAAACAATCTTCCAAATCCATAAAATTGAAATGAGAAAGTTTCATGAATTTGTTTGGTACCTATTGGTAAGGCACAAGCATTTTATTTATTGATGGGGCTGCTTAAGTATTCCCTTCCATTAAAATGCACACACACAAATGTAAAATAATCAAACAGACAAACAACACCCATCTGTCTTAGGTATAAAATAAGTTGAAATTTGAGCTTCTACCTGCTAAATCTTTCAATACTACTGTACCGAAAGAATGAAATGCAAGATGCTTCTATTATTAAAATTTGAAAAATGAAAACACATGAATTCCTAAAAATAAGGTGGGAATTTTTCAAAGAGAAAGAAAAAAAAAAAAAAGAAAATGAAAAAGAGAAAAGAGAGAGCCAGTATATTGCCATGGCGAAAAGTAAAATAATTTCTTTTAGTTACAGGCGTTCAAAAATTTCCCTGATTGTAAAATACTGATGTTACTGTTTCTCATACAACAAAGGCATAGAAATGCGAATAGATCTCAATAAAATGTGGGGAAACTGTTCTCAAAGGTCACTTGATGGAGCCTCTTGGCATCAGGCAACCATCTAATGGCCTATACCTGTGACTCAGCCACTTTTAAGAAATTATCTTCAAGATTTTGGTTGAGTGAATAAATGAAACAGTAAAACACACACTAAAAAAGAAAAGACTCTGCCTTGTACCCGTCTGCCATCCTGATCTTTAATACCACTGCTCAGAGGGATCAACTGGGAAGTTACCATTTAAAAAAATCATCTATATGTATGATTATTTTAATAAGAATAATGATAGTAAAACTCATTTATGTAACAAATGGGAATCCTGAAAAATGAGTTGGTTATTATGTAAAGCATGTCAAGAAAAGAGAGACCGAGGAAAATAAATTTTCCTACATCTGGAAGCCAATCTTTTGACTACAGAATTAGGGACTCCCTGTAGGACCCAGTTCCAATTTTCTTAGGTCCCTCTCAGGAGAAATATTAATAAAAATTGAATAGAAGTTCCTGAAAGTAATTGCCATGGAGAAAGGGAGTCAAAGTTGATATTTTAATGCGACTGAGGGTAATAACCTTTTCCCTTTTGGGTGATGTTGGTAAGATGCACCTTTCCTTGAGCATATGAATCTTAACCTGATTTTGGTCTTATTTTTATTAAAGTTGAAGCAGGAAAATACTTTATTTTGATATGCAATGAAATATACACTGAGTGGTCAGATTATTGTGATCTCTGAACGCATAATAATCTGGCCACTCAGTGTATATCCTATATAATAAAAGGCTAATATGCAAATTATCCCCTCTACCAGGAGTTCGACCAGCAGGCAGGCCAGCCAACCGCCCATGTCCCCTCCCCCTGGCCAGGCTGGCCAGACCCCACCCATGCACGAATTCATGCACTGGGCCTCTAATGTGTATATATATATATATATATATATATATATATATATATATACACACACACACACACACACACACATACATACATACATATGTACATATGTATGTATATGTACACACACACACACACACACATACACACACCCATACATACATATACACTGAGTGGCCAGATTATTAAGATTATTATGCGTTCAGAGATCATAATAATCTGGCCATTCAGTGTATACTTTACTACATGTACAGGGTGAGACAACTGTAGGTTTACAGTTGTTCATATGGAAAACAATACAATAATTAATAATAATACAATAATAAACTCTGTATTTTGTGTACTCATCACTGTAAACCTACACTGTATTTTAAATATGATTGTGTACTGTGTACTACCTCTGATATATTTATCTACTATGCTAGTGCTTCTAAATATGGCCAGCATTTGCCTCATGCACCACTCTCCCTTGAGTTCCATGGAACAGCATTCAGGCATTAGAAAGTCTTGGATGCCCAGTGCCTGATGATGCTTAGTGACACCAATGTGAACTCCTATAATAAAGGAAAGCAGCTCATTTCCCCTGGCCTCACAGACACCTCGATGGCCTCCCCAAATAGCTGAGTATGAGCTTGCAGAAGCTTCGACGAGGGAGCACAGCATTTGCAGCAATTAATTTTGCAGAGGAAGCAGTCTGTTTAAAGCTGCCTGCAGTCTAAACTGGGGGTTGTTGTTCAAGGCCACCAGAGCTGCCGTGGGCTCAGGCTGGCTCATCAACAAAACAACAATGCTAAAATATGGCCTCTTGGGTTTTGCAGAAGAAGGAACTAGAGGGGCAATGAATTATGCTCACCTGCTAGAGCTGGGTGAAGACTGTAATTGTTTAGCCCCCTAGCACTACCCTGCAAGGGTTAAAGTGACAGAGATATTAGTGGGTGATGGCTAAAATTGTTGGTTTGAAGCTCTCGGCGATACGCAGACTGTTATTTACCGGACTTGGTCGATTTACTTCTTAATGCAATAATGACCTGTGAAATGAAACGTGAGCTAGACAATTGTTCCTCATTGTTTCCAGTAAAACATCCTTTCATACCCCATTAAACCACCATTAATTCCATATGAAAGAGAGTCACGCACAAGTACTGATGGTTGTCTCTCTTTCTTTCTGGGACTTTCTTGCCCCCATGCTCCTGTTTCATTTTTCTTCTTCCTTTCTCTTCCTTCCTTCCTTCCTTCCTTCCTTCCTTCCTTCCTTCCTTCCTTCCTTCCTTCCTTCCTTCCTTCCTTCCTTCCTTCCTTCCTCCCTCCCTCCCTCCCTCCCTCCCTCCCTCCCTCCCTCCCTCCCTCCCTTCCTTCCTTCCTTCCTTCCTTCCTTCCTTCCTTCCTTTCTTCCTTCCTTCCTTCTTCTTCCCTCCCTCTCTCTTTCTTCCTTTCTCCCTTCCTTCCTCTCTCTCTCTCTCTCTCTCTCTCTCTCTCTCTCTCTCTCTCTCTTTTCCCTTTTCTTCTTCTCTCTCTTCTTTTCTCCAAATACAATATGAGTGTAATGGTGTACATGGTGGAAAATTCCTTTGAAGGACACGCTGACTTACATGGCTTCCAAAACGGGCAAGGTTTTCCATTGCTGAGCCTCCACCTGGCTCTCCGTTTGCCTTGGATATAAAAGTAGCTACAGAAACAGAAAAGTTTTTAAAAACAAGGAGCAATTGTTTAGCCCTGTTTTGAAAAGATCCAGGTGCCTATCCCTGTTTTTAAAATAACCACTGCTGGGGAAGCCATCAGATGTGCGGTCGAAGTTTCTTCATAGGCCTGGGGAGAGCTTCTTCCCACAGCAGGAACTGGCGGGTCATAGTTACAGGAAGGCCCTCTATTGTCCAGGAGCCAACTAGCTATGAACCTCTTCCCCTTCCCCCTGGACTTACTCTCACTTCTCTGTGAGGAGAGGCCCTAACCAAGAGGTGCTGAGCCATATGGCATGAGAGGTACTCTAAGCATTTCTCCTCCCTGACCACTTTCTCCCTACAACCTCATAGCTGGAGGTTGTCTGAAGTTTCTTCACTGAGTTACTCGGATGTTTTGCTGCCCACGTTGCCTCTTGCTGTTTGCCTGGCCACTATGTCACTTCAATCTCTGCCTCCAGGGTCACACTGCCTTCTCCTCTTCTGTAGTTGACTCTTCCTCAGCCTCCTTCTTAGGAGGACACTTGTGATGATATTTAGAGCCCACCTGGATAATCCCAGATACTTTCCCCATCTCTATATCCTTCATCTCATCTGCAAAGTCCCTTTGCCATAAAGGCAACATTCACAGATTCTGGTGATTACCACATGGACTTCTTGGGGCCTTTATTCAGACTAAGATACTTGGTGATTCCAAGATTCTGAGATGAATACATATTTGGTGATTTAAGGTATTTTATTTCCCTTTTCTCCTCTTGAAAGGGAAGAAGAAGAAAAGGGAAAGAAAATATCTGGAATCTCTTAAGTCATTCTTGATCTTACACACACACACACACAACACATAAAAATAATGTCTCACTATTAATTATTTAAAAATATATTAATATTGGCTTCAGAGAGGAAGGGAGGAGGGGAAAGAGAGTTAGAAACATTAACAATGAGAGATAATTTAAAAAAAATATATTTTATTGATTTTTCACAGAGAGGAAGGGAGAGGGAGAGAGAGTCAGAAACATTGATGAGAGAGAAACATCAATCAGCTGCCCCCTGAACACTCCCCACCGGGAATGTGCCCGCAACCAAGGCACATGCCCCTGATCGGAACTTAACCTGGGATCCTTGAGTCCACAGGCCAACGCTCCATCCACTGAGCCAAACGGGCCAGGGCACAATAAGAGAAATAATTGATGAGCTGCCTCCTGCACGCCCCCTACTGGGGATCCAGCCCACAAGTCGGGAATGTGCCTTGACGGAGAATCCAACCATGACCTTCTGATTTCTAGGTTGATGTCAACTACTGAGCCACACCAGTTGGGCTCACCATTAATTTTTTAAAATATCCTTTCTTATTTTTACATTCACTTTGGAGGTAGATTTAATACCATTTGAAATTCTCAAGAATTGATTTTCCGATCTCTCTCAAAATTGTTCCACTCAAACTTGAACTGCTCTTGCATAGTCAATAGTTATATAGCTATAAACTCTGCACTGGTCTATCTGATTAGTTCCTGCTAATTGGAAAAAGTTAGTAAATTCCCTATATCTCCCCCTCCAAACAGGGCCATGCATGCTGGGGAAAGAATGGTATAGGAGGGTGAGCATGAAGGACGATTCTGTCTGTTTATGATAAGGAGAAAGGCCATTTAGATTTACCCTGTGAACCTGCTTTTGAATCTCTTGTAAAACAGGGCTTATCACCTCACTGTTTTCTAGAAGGTTTCTGTTGAAAACATATCCAGAATTTATTACTTGCGGCTGGTATCATGGAGGTCCTGGAATAAAAATGACTCTTTATAAACAATATAAGATAAGCACTTGCAAGTACATAAACAGTCCTCTGAGTGGACTGGATGGTGGGATTTTGACAGGAGAAAAGAGCTTTCATATAGCCTAAAGACCAGACATATATTCCCTTTCAAGCCAGTATCCCCCAACCCCCATAGTAGAATGCCTTTTAATAAAAAGTTAATTTAAAAACTAAGTAATTAGTGACCTAAATAGATGATAAATGGCCTATCTAAAATGAGCTTAACCTTTTCGAAAGAGAAAAACTAAGGAGAGCAACCCTCTACTGTTCAGACCAAGCTTATTTCTGTCCCTGTTCCATGTTGCAAAAGTTTACGGAGGTCCAGTGTGTCCTTAAAGGGGATGGCCTCTTCACTTCAGAAAGTGAAGTCTTACTCCTCCGGACAACCTTGGAACTTACTGGTGATGTTATCATTCATGTTACTTTTTGCTTAGAATGGTTAATTATGTTAGCATATTGTGGTGACATCTTTTCCCAATTTGATTATAACTTCCTGGAGGGCAACAAAGATTTATTATGCTAATTTTAGTGTAGCTTAACCAACATGAATTGATTCTTTATTACAATGTAATAATAGCTACTACCATTAAAGTAGCTTCCATTTACTGAGTACTTCTTATATGCCAGACATTGTGTTAGGTGCTTTATATATCATATCTTTATAACTTAGAAAGTAAGCCTAATTGTCATCATTCTAAATGTGACAAAACTGAGCCTCACTGAGTTTAGGGATTTTATTCAAAATGATATATCTAATGGTAAAGCCAGAATTTGTGTCCAAGTCTTTCTGAATTCAGGCCTATGCTTTTTTTCTTAATGTTCATGACCTTTCCTATATATAGGCTTTCTGGGGGATTATATATGAGATTCATCTTTGACCCTCAAAGAGCTGATGATTTAGTAAAGAATCCAAGTACCCAACTATGATATGAAGCAATATAGGATAAACACTTGCAATTACATAAATAGTACTTACAGTGGACAGCCTGGGAGGGATTTTGACAGAAGGAGAAAATAACTTTCCATATTGAGGCATGAATAAAGAATGCAGAGGTATGGGGCATTTAAAAAAAATTTTTTTTTGGCTGCAGTATCAGAAATAGGTTGAAAAGAACAGGAGAGTGGAACCATATTTTTGGAAAGCCTTGAATGCCAGACTAAAGTACTTCTTTTTTACTTCAGTAGCTATTGAGAGGTCTTCAAAGAGTTTAGAATAGAGGAGGATCCTGTAGGAAGCTGTATTTTAGAAGATTATTGAGACAGCAGGAAGCAGGGTGAAGAATGGGTTGGAGCATACACCAAATGGAAAGACTTGTTAGGACACTGTTCCATTTGTTTGGATTTAGAGGAAATGCATTGAGGATCTGGAGGAGATTGATGGCAATCAGAATGAAGAGGATGGTACAGATCAAAGAAATACAAAAGAGAGGAAATAGAAGGGGTTTGCCTACTCCTGACTGTTGGGAACTGATGCGAAGAAGGCAACAGTAACTCCATTGTCCATAGTCAGGATATCTTGGGGAATGGAGGTTCCACTAGCAGATTGGGAGATGTAAGAAAGAAGAGGATGATTGCCTAAGCTCTGCCTTTAGTAAGTTTGGGATGACCACTATATGGGAGAGGAGCTATTCAGATATTCATCTGGTGCTTGGAATTTCTGAGATTAGAGATTGGGAGATAAGTTACAGTTAGAGATAAAATGGAAAATTTTCTCACATAGGTAATCGGTGAAAAAATAAGGTAAAAGTGATTGTTACAGAAGGGAGAAAGGAAATAAAATGGAGCCAGAACTTTTGGGGATGCCTGGCACTGAGGAGAGCTTTTGTTTGAAAGTGTGCAAGCAGACAAGTAGCCAGTGACGAGGCTGGACAAGTGCACCAGAGTCGGATCCTGAGGAGCCCTGTCAGACATTTTAAGAAAATGAAATTTTATTCCACTTGCAATAGGGACTGATGTGATTTACTTTGCATTTTTAAAACTCTGGAAGAATAAATGGAGGTTTGCAAGAGAGAGATGAATTAGCAATTCTATTGCAGCGACCCAGACAGTAACATGCATTACTCTCATAGTAATGGAAATCTGCTAATTTTCTGACCATTTGGAAAATATTTACTAGGAGATGTAGAAATATGATTGATAATAGTATTGATTAAGATTGTTCTGTTCTTCTGGCTATGCCCTCCTTGCCCTGAAAACTTTCCTGATGTTGGCAATGCTAAATACAAGTAATTCATTGAGATTCCCTAGGATTAAAACATTCTTAAGAATACACACAGTAAGAGCCCTTTTAAGACTTTCTTTTTCACTCACAGAAGATTTATGGCGAGATGACATGTGTCAGAAACTGTCAGGCAATGCGGATAAAAATGTGAATAAGGAATGATCCTGCCCTTGAAGAACTGCCAGACCTTGCTTTGTTTCTGGATTTCCCCACAAGAGAGCAAAGCCATTTATTGTATAGTATAATTAGTCTAATTAAAAGATTGGGAAATTAGTTCTACTATTATATAAAGAGATACAATATGCATAAGGTAATTTCACTTTATAAAGATAGTAACAATTATCTCTTTTGATTCGCACAACAATCCTCCACGTCTGGGGTTTGCAGTGAGGTGATTAATTTTGCCCCCAGGGGACTTTTGGCAATGTTTGAAGACATTTTCAGTTGTCTCAAGTGGAGGAGTGCTAATGGCATCTAAAGGGTGGAGACCAGAGAGGTTACTATACATCCCATGATGCATAGTACAGCCCCCACAACAAAGGATTATCCAGCCCAACTTTTCAATAACATTGAGGGTGAATAATTCTACTCTGGGTTATTTCCATTTTTACCTGTAAGAAAAAAAAATGCCCAGAACATAATCCAATCCCTAATTGTACACATTCTCTGTTACACCGCTTTACCTGTCTCAGAAGCTTTAGTATCGGACTGACATTTAAGTTAAATCTGTATTCATATGGGTACTGAAAACTGGCTGTTTCTTCATGTCTATGAAGCAGCCATGCCAATATATTAAGACTTGGTCAGTCTAGCCAGGTAGAGTATTCAGAAGCCTATGTGGACTATCAACTGAACTAAAGAAAGCAATGAACTGTCTGAATAGTTTAAGCACACAAAAAAGTGTAACTCTCTGCCATGTTATGAATACTTAAATGATAATATCCCACAATGTAAATAAAAAATAAACTCCATACACAGGAGCATTGCATTTGTATTTCCCTTTGTCTTATTAAGTGTGCTTGCTTGCATGATCATATTGAACTGCATTATCAACTTTAAGTGCTGTTTTGTGCTTTTTTTATTTCATTATGTCTCCATTTGTACTTGTTCTCATTTTATGTGAAAGAAGCCAGAAATATCATATATCACTTTCATTGAGACCGTCTCTATTTATCTATAGATCAGATGGTAGATAATAAATGTTATTTAATGATTCTGACATAGCATCATCTTCTTTTCATGCTCAACTTCAAATTACACCAATACTAATCTTATTGCTTAAACTTCAAGTTGATAAATCTGAAAAGGAGTTTTTAATATTTCTATGTATCCTTTAGATATTTTACCTCCTAAGTAACAGTGACTAGACACACTTTTATATGCTATGAACATTAGTGACAATATTTCATGATTCAATAATGTAAAGGCAACTTTTTCACCATTTTCCATTTCTACAGGAAGTATGTTTATTCATTGGATGAATGTAGTGAGGTGTGCACAGTAGAGAGAGACTATGATTGACATGTAGGCCAGTAGACCATGGTAAATGATTTGTAGGAGGTTGTTCTTCCTCCTACAACTTCTATTCACCCCATCTTCCCTCAGGACTTAAGTTCCAATAGAAAAGATTGACCATTGAGTATAATGAAGAATATTTTGTCACCCAGCCGGCCTGGCTTGGTGGTTGAGCATTGACCTATGAATCAGGAGGTCATGGTTGGATTCCTAGTCAGGACACATGCCCGGATTGTGGGCTCGATTCCCAGTGTGGGGCTTGCAGGAGGCAGCCAATCAAGGATTTTCTCTCGCCATTGATGTTTCTATCTCTCCCTCTCCCTTCCTCTTTGAAATTAATACAAATATATATATATTTTTTAAAAAGAATTTTTTTGTCTCGAGTAGGTCAGTATTAAAATGTTAGTGCTCTGGCATGAGGCTGAAATTTTCAACCAGTGGCATAAAAACTACTCAGCAATGTTTCATTTAACCGAAGGTTTCACTACTTGCTGAGATATTTTGACCTTTGGAAATGAGATGCACATGGTAGGCACTTGTATTGAGGGTGAAAGAATATGCAGGTCTTCTTAGCCTGACCTTTGCCTATAGCATTGGCTTTATTTCTTAACAGAAGCAGTAACCATTAACCTAGGCTACTGTCTTCTCAAATGTTGCTCATGATTTCATCCCTGTGTTTCTTCCACTCTCTTCTCAGAATCCACTTCCCTACCCTGCCTATTGTGTGATTGTTTACTCAAAATATTAATCAGGGCAAGTAGTGAATTACTACTCTAAGAACCTTAAGCAACATGTAAATATTTGGCGTGTGCTTCTGGGAAGGATATTGCAATCTCTAACAGAACTGAAGAAAGACATAGAAGAACCCGGGATTTGAGATAAATAAGAATCCAATGCTGTCAGCTCCCTTCCATTGTTAATTCTGCTTGCCTCTGCTCTTGACTCTTAGCCTCATTCCCTCCTGCTGCCAAAAGACCTTTCTACCTGAAAGGGAATATTGCCTCACTAATCCCTGTTTAGTAATCCCAGATGTAAAAGAATTATTTTTCCCCTCCCAATGTCTATATATCAGGCTTAGGAAAATACTGATAATTCCTATTGAACCTTTATGCCTCTTTCAGGACTAATCACTGGATCCAAAGGGATGGGGAAATATGACTGGCCAGAGCTCAGTTATGTTTCCACTCTTGGGCCACAGGTCAGGGTCCATAATGTGGAGATGGGGAAAAGGCAAAGACCTGATGGGCAGTCAAACAGGTGCTGTGCACTATACAGTACTCAGCTCTTGAGACACATCTGAAGAGGTACTTTGTGAAGCTTTTCCTGACCCTGTGTGTTGAGAACACCCATCCCTTGTGTCTCTGCCTATCAATAAACCTGAACCATTGTATTGTATTTGTGTATTTACATATTTACTCTGCAAGGTTGCTGAAGTTGATGATGCTTATAGATTTTTTTCAGATAATTGATTTGTCTCCCCTTAGCTCCTCCATATAGATTCAGGAGTATGTTAGTTGCTAATGAAGGCCATAGTCAAGCTAAATGAAAAGAAAGTCATTTTAATTCCATGCCCCATTTTATCAGCCTATTTGGGCAAATCCAGTTTTATTCAAAGAACATTATAGCTTTTAGCCTTCTGTTGTTCTTGTTATATAAAAACAGTTAAAACAATGTGAGTAAAATTCAAAAATTTAAGAACAAGAGCCCTATAAAAATAATTGGTGTTTCAGCAAGGGGTCTTAAGTAATTTTCTATTATTATTAAAATTGATTTGAATAATTTTATTGTATAATATAAAAAATAATATAATGAATACCCCTGTGCCCACCATCCATCTTTAGAATTAAAACATTACAAATTTACAAAGACAGTTGAAGCTCCTTTGGGTGCCTCCCCAATTCCAATTGAATTCCATTCTCTGCCCTCTTTCAGAGATATCTTGAATTTTGGTGATTCTTATTCCTATGCATTTCTTCATACTATTCTTATTTATTAACTCTGGTTACAAAAAAATGAATAAACAAGCTTCTACCCATATAGCAGCATACCACTGCCAGTGATGTTTATCACCTTGATCTGTGTTCAGTTGTCTCTCCATGTTAGATGATGCATTTCTCCTCCCAAGGGATTGGCAGCAACTCTATTAGTAGAGTTGAAATGAGAATTAGTATTGTTGAGTAAATGACAAGATATTGAGAAAAAGCAAAGTGGGAATGTATTCAAGTAAAACAAAACTCAGTTCCCAATTTTGTTGAGGGAATGGAACACCTTCAGTGTATCCTCTATGCTCCTCCTTAGACCAGCTTTTTCTCAACATCCTGTTAATGGAATAGCCTTTAATTCTAGGCATTGTGGGTATCAGGAGGACATACATGATTGATAAATCAAAATTGTGGAGGTCTTTTAAAGTGATTTAGTTCTGAATTTCTGCTTTCTCTATGTGTTAGTAAGCATTGATTTTTAGACTTTTTTCTGCCTTTCAGTAGAAGAAGCTCAGGTATACTTGGCTCTCCCAGTTACTGTCTCTGTGATCTTGGACGAGTCATTTATGCTCCCATAGCCTATTTCTTCATCTGCAAAATATGTACAATAATACCCGTTCTGTCTATTTTTCACAGTTGCTTTTAAAAAAAAAATGACATAATTCATGTGGCTCGCAAACCATAAATATAAAGGATAATAGCTTTGGTAGACATTGTTCTCTGATTATTGCACATTGCTAAACCTGACTCTTTTTGAGTTAGAATTATAAATGTTCTTCCTCAAGGCAGTCCTCTCTGTCCCATATTGCTCTTACCTTTCTCAACTTCAGGCCTGAAGTTCAATCCTATAGAAGCAGAGGTTTCAAAGTGAAGGGAGAAAGAAGAATCCAGGTGGGGAAATGGTGCAAAGACAACCTCCTCCACCACCCACTGTGCCTCCTCTTCCTCTTTCTTCTCCCCTTTTGCTAGCTATACTGCATATTTTCTACCAAGGAAGACCAAAAATCACTGTTTCCCACCACAGATTTCACAGCCTGTGTCAGACCCAAGCCGAGGGAAGAAAGTGGTTGTCAAAAGGGATTTGGAATGCATTGGATTGGAGTGGAATTTTTCATATGTGAAAGTAGTCAGAAAAGCTGTGTCATCTACCTAGGCTTTCATCCAGGTTTGGGATTTGAGAAAACTATTTGACAGCATGAGTTGAAATGAGAATTGATTAGAAAGTCTAAATTTCCTCTCATGCACCTGCTGAGTCCAGCTCATTCAGTAAACTGATTATAATTGTAAAGATAATTATACATTATTAATGATACATTAATAATGGTGGTGATGAATAGCTAACATTTATCAAGTGTTTATAACCTGCTAGGCATTCTTCTAAGCATTTTATGTTTTAACCCCTGGAGACACCTATGGAATGGATTCCTCTCTATCTGAAGGAGTTCAGATAAGTGGGTTCTAAGACTTTCTGAGTTTCACTGAAAGTTAAAATCACACCTACTGGAAAATCATTATCATGCAATATTTACTAAACACACTTAAGCATTTCATGTGCATTATTTCATTTACTACTTTAACAGTACTGTGAAATAATTACACATTTCATCCATTTTATAGATGAGCAAGTTAAGGTTCAGAGGAGTGAAATCAGTTCACCTAATGGCAGGCCTAGGCTGGGGACGTAGGTCTGTCAGGCCCAGTGTAACTCTCCATCTGAGAAAAGAACTGATGCTCACCTCTGTTCTCTTCTTCAAAACAAGTACATCTATATATATAAAAGCCTAAGCGACCGACCCACCCAACAACTGGTTGACTGGTCAGTATGACACACACTGACCACCAGGGGGCAGACGCTCAACACAGGAGCTGTCCCCTAGAGGTCAGTGCACTCCCACAGTGGGAGTGCCGCTCAGCTGACCAATGGGTGCCAGATGCTGGGCTCATGGCTGGTGAGCGCAGCTGTGGAGGTGCGAGCCTCTCCCCATTGGGACTGACTGGGCGCGAGCCCACAGTAGGCGCAGCATGAATTCATGCTCCGGGCCTCTAGTCAGTTATAAGGAATGAGGAAGTGTCTTGCTCAAGCAAAATAAAAAGTTGGTAAATTTGAACATGGCAAAACACTTTGGATACTAATGAATAATAAAAATAGTTTTATTTTTCCTCTTGACCGAAAGTCTCAACTTCAGCATGGAGAAAAGAGAATACATGGCTCAAAGTGACAATCAACATGTATTACTGCAAATAATAGGAAAAACAAAGGCAAGGGACAACTCTTCATTTCTGGACCCCTGGAACACTGCTGATCCTCTCAAATCTTCTTCCTTTCCACTTTATTTCATTGTTGTCCTTAAAATGAATTCCAAAACCCAAGAGAGGGGTAAGGCTCTTACCAATAAGAAAAGGAAGAAGCGAGGCTGTTACGGTTCAGTGTATTCTGAACTCTTGAAATTTGGAGCCTATTTATACTTTAAGACAAACAGAGATCATGTTAACAATAGCAGATGTTGCAAGGGAAGGATAGAGTTTATTATAGGCAGATCTACGTGGGGTCAGAAGCAATAGGCTCTTCCTGTGGAGGAAGTCAGATGGGCAGCTGCAACTTGGCTAGAAGTGACTCGTTATTGTATTACAGTCCAGGTTGAGAGCATAGTGTGGTGCCCATCTCTGTGGGTTGGACCCACGGGCATGCAACTTTGCTCCTCCTCACACAATTTTCTGTTTGGTGCCAGGTGTTACTTCCAAAGCTGAGTAGGTGGCTCAAATGCAAGGAAAACATCTAACCATTTTGAAGGGGCTAGGAGATGCTTCGTATTTGCAAATATGATTGGAAGCATTTATCTTTTCTTTCCCCCCACTTCTTTGAAATATTAACATTTAATAAAATACACATTTCTTTCATTTATTTTGAACTCCCTCCAAAGCCAGCAAATACCAGAACCTCAAATGTTATGATAGGATAGGTTCTTTATTGGTTTGTTTTCTTTTCATTCTTTCTGTTTTTACTGTGTGATTCTTTTTCATTATAAATCCTTATGTTTCCAACTCAAGGAGCCTGACTAATCAGAAGGGCTTCCAGCAGAGGTAGACAAATATTCTCAATGCTGTCCTGAGACCCTACAGATGCAGATAGCTTTGCTATTCACAGGAAATGAAGAAGTCAGGTCCATCAGAGACAGGGATTTCCTCTTCAGATAAAGTATGCGAGCTGTTGCATATTAGTGATATAAAGCTCAGGAGTAGAGACAAGATGGCTTCAGAAGGTGGGTAAAATGGCCTCTTCTTATCTTGGATGCCACTGAAAACAGAGCCTGAGACAAGGCTTGGATGTAGGTTATTTCTTTGGGAGGGGATCCCAGGGAGCAGGAGTGGGAGACATAGTGAAACAAAGGAGGGAAAGCAACTCAGAATGCCTGCAGGAGATGCTTGATCTAGTGAGGCCTTCTGAGGACCCTTATGAAATGTATCTCAATATTGCCCATAGGCAAAAGGAGACACAGATTCATGGTCAAAGTTAGCATTAAATCCATTCCAACCTTTCCTGGTTGCACAAGTAGGAATGCAAGATGCTTCATCTTATGCAGTAGCATCGTAGAGGCCTGGGGGCAGAAAGCAAGATGCTGTCAGATTTATCTGGTATGGGACTGGGAGCCACATCAGTGGCTGGAGTAAGAGCTGGGACATGAGAACATGAAGTGGCATACAGAAATACCCAACACGGCCTCCTTACAAAATGGTTATAGAGTGGTGGTTCATAGTCAACTCAGAAATATATGCATAGAGGTCCCATCTGTATCCCAAGCAAAGTATTTGCTCCTAGCTCCAGTTTTCTCATTTTTGAATTAATGGCACTTAATAGTTGTTGTGATGAGTAAATGAAACAATCACATAAACTTAGTGCTTAGTACATTGTACATATTTAATACATACTTACTATTATTGTTATTAATAGTATTAGTATTAGGCATGTATTTGAAGAATTTGTCCTGTAGCTAGTGTTTTGCCACCACTGATCTGATTTACAGGTCAAATTCATCAAATACATGCCTAATACTAATACTATTAATTACAATAATAATGAGTATGTATTGAAATGTACAATGTACTAGGCACTAAGCTTATGTGATTGGTTCATTTACTCATCACAACAACCATCTTTGGAGGAATTGTTTAAATTCTTTTTCTTAATTTCGTTTCTCTTCAGGATGGATCCTTTCAACAAGTAATTTGCAGTAATGACTGTGTTGGCTTCAATTTTGGAGTGTAGTAGCTGTGTTAAAGATAACTATTTGGTCTTATTGAAGCCAACACAGAACTTGCTGCTGTGTTTTTCTTTAATGATGGATATCAATGCTTACAGGAAAGACAAAACAAAAACACACACACCACTATTTTGAGAAGAGGTGGAAAGAAAATTTTAAAAATATGTAGGCTTTATACTTTTCACAGAATAGGTAAGATTCATGGGCATATAGTACAATATAGGTTTCTGTCCTTTAAGATGAATGTCAGGCATGAAGATTCCAAAGTGATTTCAAAATCACTTAAAAAGGAGTACAATACAAATATAATATTTTATTATTAGGTATGTTTAATTTTATTTAAATTTTTGGAAAAATAATTTAAACAGGCTTATCACTGATTCCAGAGAAGCCGTACAAATTGCAGGAACATTTGCTACCCTTGTCCATAAAATAAGGGTGTTGACCAGATGATTCCTGAAGTTAATTTCAGACATTAAATTTGGTATCCCAAAATAACTTATTTTATTATTCCCAAATATTGGTTAGCTAGCTAGAATATCTGATTTCCAAGTCATGCCAAAAAAAAAAAAAAAGAGTTAGTCACCTGTATATGTCATTCACACACACACAAAAGAGCTTATTATACTGGTTGTTCCAAATTCAAGATGGATTGATTTCCAAAAGTTGGTTATTTACAATATGAGGCTGCATCATACTGGAGTTCCTTGCTGTCATTTGTAGAAAGGGGTTCCTTTTCTCATTTGCAGAAAAGTACTCTTTGGGCTAGAAGTGGCCTTATACAGGAATAAGAACATCTCAAGTGAGACAAAAAAAAAACAAAGAATGAGTAAAAATGCTGGTTAATTTCTTTTGACACCATTTTCAGTTCAGCATTATTTTGTAGAGTGACTCCCAATAATTTTAATTGGGAGACATTCTCCCCTTTTAATGTCATAAAACTTATCAGACTGTCACAGTTGTAATAATTTCTTAATTATATTGACATTGGGAAAATACATGTTGGCAAAAGCCACCTATTCAGTGAGACTTTTAAATGAACATGTTTTAGTAATCACCATGCAACTGTGTAAATAAAAAATGTACGAATCTGTGTGCCAAATACAAATTTTTTCAATCTACACTGTGCTTGGTTAGCATATGAATCTTTGGAACCTTTACAATAATTTTGAGGGCTCAACATATACTTACAGCAACTTATCCACATCTCAGACCCAAAAGCCATGGTTCTGGTCTCAACTATTGCTTTCAGGAAAAGCAACATAACATGTAAAAACTAATATTTCCTTGACTTTCAATGAATTGAAGTAAAATTTATTTTTATTTCAACGGAGAATCACATTCACATTTTTTAGGCATTTTGTTATAAGAGTTTGGCATGGCATGGGACGATAGGGAAAAGGCATGAATAGATAAATGATGAAATGGGACAGTTTGGGGACTGAAGAGTGTGAGTGACTGAATAGAAAATGGTTTCTGGTGTTTAATGGCCCACCTTCCACCTATTCCAGTTGTTCCTCCTCCACCACCCACTGTGCCTCCTCTTCCTCTTTCTTCTCCCCTTTTGCTAGCTATACTGCATATTTTCTACCAAGGTAGACCAATCCTGGAGCGAAGTGAGAATTATATATGGTGTGTGAAGTTGTCCTTGATAAGTATGGGAAAGTACATTCAATTAGAAATAGAAAGGAAATTCCTGCTTGGGTTGCAGTATCTCTTGTATAGGTTAAAAGTGCTTTTTTCCAGGTGCTCATATAAGGGTATTTATAGGTTGAACAAACAGAAATTGTCAATGATCTGCCTCCAATATATGAGAGAACAACATGATCTGTGAATATATGATCCAAAGAACTTGTGATGGGGATAGAGGCAGACATGCAGATACAAACATAAGTAAGTTGTTTCAATTAGTGAAGAAATATTAAGAGAAGAATTCTACCCTTCATTGCCTGGGGTTCTGCAAATTAGACTAACAAAAGACAGATTAACAATAGAAAAACACAGAAGTTTATTAATGTGTACATCATTCATACACAAGGGAGTACTCAGTTACAAGTAACTCAAAGGAGTGGTTAGAACTTGAGCTTACATAGTATCTTAGCAAAGAACAATAAGTATGCAGAAAAGTGACAAGACAAAAAAAAGGGAACTTTGAGCTTCTCAGGGTGGCAAACTGTGGGAAGGAAAATATATGGAGAAACTAAGAGTAGATAGGGTTTCATAGTAAAGTTTGTTATGTAAATCCCTCTGGTACCATCTCTGGGCCGATAAGGGTCTAGAGACTCAGATGATTTACTTCAAAAATTCATGGTAGAAAGTGGAGGGAAGGCACCTTTAAAATTTATGTCCTGTTTTTAGACAAATAGGGGAGGGCAGAAAGCTTTTCTTATATCTGCTACTTCTCAGTTGCCTTCAGGTCAAAATAATCCATAAGCCAAAGTGGAATTTTTTGGAGAGGCATATTCTGTTTCCTTTCAGAAGTCACCTAGTTACCACTGTTAGACTTAGATTTCCCCACTATCACTAGGAAAAATTACAATTGATCCCTATAAGTTTGGCCCTGGACATTTAACATTTTTAGTGCCATCTGTATTACCTGATGTAATTACTTTTGATTAGTATTATGTTTATTAAGTTGAATTTCATTCCTAGAAATTGATAACCTATGTATGATGATGCTTCTCTGTATGTTGGACATGAAGGATATCTTCAGCTAAATAGTGCCAGTGATTAATTAGTGTTTCTTTGCCCAATACAAACACAGATAATTTTCTGTTATTACTAGTGATTAAATTGAGGGCCAACTAGGCAAAACTGTGAGGCAGGCAAAGATTTTCCTTGGCATCTGCAGTTTCACTTTCTACTTCTAGCATCTATCCTGATCTATCCTGATTTCATTTCCCGTTGTTACTTGGGTATTTGCACTTTAATAGAAAATTGCTGCTAGTGAAAAGCCTTTAAGGCCCAACTAAATGAATCTTTCAAGGTGGACTTTTAGATGGAAATGGAGCCCTATGGGGGAGAGATTTCCTGGAGAAGGGCAGCCATCAATTTGCACTGCGGGCATTGCTGGTCTATCACATGGGGTTCTGAGGAGTAACTCTGAGGCAAGGTCTCTACTTGGGTCTTCAAACTATTCTTGAGGCCCTTTGACCCCGCACTCCCCTGTGACTACTGGCATATCCTTCTTCATATCTTCATAGTCAAAAAAACTCTACCCTCATTGACCCTTACTTCTCATTCCATCTCTCCCCACTGCATTGTGTGCATTGTGGCTTCTTCCCCCATTACTTCACTGAAATTGCACTGGAAAACATCAGGCTGAATATTTTCTCCATATATATATATATATATATATATATATATATATATATATATATAATCTCTTCCAAATTTGATTCTGATTTCATCCTCCTTTGGTTTTCAAGGCAATGTGCTTTCCTGGTTCTCCCTCCTCTCAGTACTAGAATAACTGAAAAGTGGGTCTGGGATGAAAATAGAATATCCAGCAGCACCCCTCATTCTTTGATATAGACAGTTTAATTTTCTCAGTTCTTACTTCAAGTGCCATGCAAGCAAATGTTCAAGCCCTGTTATGATCCAATTGCTGGTCTGAGTCCTTTCAAAATAGAAATTTTTGAGCCACCACCACCCCAGCTATTGCCTCTTCTTCATATTCTCCATCTGAAATCCTCTTCTACCCAGGCCTCCAGCATTAACAATCTAAAGTTTTGTCATTAACCACATTGCCTTTCCCCTCGTGATCTTATTAATGCACTGGCCTTTGAATCCTGGATCCCAAATCTCTACCTCTATTCTAGAGTCACCTCCCTTCCTTTCCAGATCTGAATACCCAGCTACCTTTCAGACATTTCCATTCTACCTACTTTAGAATGTCTTACCTTCGGCCCTCCACTCTCTTTCCAGTCTCCTGAATTGATAGTCACCCTTGGCTGCTTGGCCTTCTCAGCCCCTTCTTTCATAAAGTAACAAAGATGTGCCAAATCCATCTTCTTAATCGCTGTTAAATTTATCCTATTTTCCATTTTCTTGCTTTTTCTTGATGTGAGTCTTTATCTGAGCCATAGTAGTAAATACTAGTACTATTCCTTTTTCTACTCTAAACCTCTAAACTTCTACAGTCTACACAAGGAGGAAGTGCTTTTACTAAAATGCAGATCTGATGATGTGTTGACATAAAACTACTAACTGGCTTCCCAATATTTTATAGAATAAAATCTCAATTCATTAATGTACCAGCTGATGCGCTTTGTGATCTAACCTCCATCACAAGATGCTAGCCTCCTCTTCAGGCACCACAGCCCTTCCCAGTACAGCTAAACACTTCATGTTGCTTCAAGTCTCTGTACCTTTGGATAGTATGTTCTTCTAAATCATTCTTGTAGTCTTCATGAGTGTCTATATCTTAACTCTCCGTCTAGAAAATAGACCCCATGCTAGAAGGGATTGTGGAGTAACCCCCCTTTCTACAGGTGTTGATTGACTGCAGTGAATGTCAACTGAGGGATAAGGAAAGAGAGGATGGGTCATTTCTCACCTGGTTACTACTGCCTCCCATCAGTATTGGCACGACTAGCATGACTCTAGGTAGAAATAACTTTTTGGGGAATGTACCAAGCACACTACACACTAGGATCATTATAGCAGAGGTGTGAATAGCCTGCATTCTTCAGAAACAGTAGAGCATCTTGACTTCTAGACCCAAGTATTTATGTTCTTGCCAGATAAGCTTTCCAGGAATTATATCCAAACGTGGATCTTTTGGTTTTATAGAGGGAGATGCTGAAGTCATCATTTGATTGATATCTGAAGAAGAAAAGGTTTATCTTCAATACCTCATCAATCAGGCATGTTTCCACATTTTAGGTCATAGTTCAGTAAGCCTCTTTGAGAGAGAAGACACATGAAACTTTGGTTTTTTTCTGAATTTATAAAATAAGTGCATGACTTTGTTGGTTTATTGCCTATTGTATGTTATACTCGTTTGAAAGGTTTTTAAAAATTAAAGTTTTCTCCCCTCTTTCTTTTGGCTTGGATTTGTATTGAATATTCTGGTTTTTTGTTTGTTCTTATAAATCCGCATTTTTATTCTTAAATTTTCTATGTAGAATTATCCATTAATTAGAGCCCTCAACTAATCAGAATCCTAATTGTCAGAATAAAAGTGAATTTATTTCAATAGATGTAGTAAAAACATACAAATAAAAAACTTCTTGACTATGTACTTCCTCATTGTCCCTTTCAATTCAGACAAATGCTCACCTCTATAAAGCTATATAATGAAAATGGATCAGTATGTTTATTCGGAAGCAACAGATATTCTTAAACAATTAAGTATTCTGAAGGTCCAATGTTCTTTTGTTATTGTTGTTAATCCTCACCCAAGAATATTTTTTTCATTGATTTTTAGAGAAAGTGGAAGGGAGTGAATGAGAGGAAACATCAGTGTGAGTGAGACACATTGATTGGTTGCCTCTCCCATGGGCCTTGATAGGGTTGGGTATCCAGCCTGCCACCTAGGCATGTGCCCTTGACCTAATCGAACCAGAGACCCTTCAGTCTGAGGGCTGACTAACTACTGAGAAAAACTGGCCAGGGTTAAATTTTCATTTTTCTTATTACTAGGACTGCAAGGGGGAGAAATACACATTTTTAGAAAACCTTTGAACAGTATTTTCATAAGTCCTTCATCTGTGTTTATTTAGCAATTTATACAAATGTTTATGTAGTACTGTATACATACTTTTATTGCAGCACACATTACATGCTATTACTGTACTTTGTCTCCTCTTGAATTTTAGTGCTTTGAAGGCAGGGACCATTTTTGTGTGTGTATGTTCTTATCACCTAGCACAAATTCTAGGAGAATTACAGTAAATAATTGATACCTATTAATTAAAAGAAGTTCTATGCCGAAAATGAATTTCTGATCATTTGGAGTCCCAGAGAAAATTTGGTACATTTGAATTCTCTATTTTTTTATTGAGGTCTTAGAAGACAAAATATATAGCAATTACTTCTGCTAGTTACATTGTCTGAGATATATGGCCAGTCTGCTCCAGTTTTGAATTCCATCAATAGAAAATGGTGGAAATTTGTTTTTTCTCTTATTATATAAGTATGTACGTTATATCTTCCATTTTCCCTGAAAAGCTTAAATTACTTATTATCTGGTATCTTACAGGAAAATTTTGCTGACCTCTGCTCTGTAAAATGCTTCATATGAGTATAAGAAATAATTACTTTGTAAAAATTCCCCTAATTTTTACATTTTAACACTAGCCTGGACATTAAAATTGTGAATTTTTAAAATCACCTATATCTATGTCTGACTCTCCTTTTACCTGACTTGATTTGGGTGCTTAGTAAAAAGGGGGCTATTGACTTATTTATCTAGCTACTCAATTTTAGGACAATACTTTGCCTTGTTCTATTAGAATTTTAATTAATGAAAACCTAAACATGCAATGTAAACACAGATATTTATGATGAGAATTATTTTAAATGACTGGGCTAGAATCTTCAAACTTAACTTCTCTGCCAGACCCTAGAAGTTGGTGAAATCTGTGCAGGACTAGAGGTGGTAACTCTGACAACCGAAGGGATTTCTCTGAATTAATACATCAGGCCAAATAGACTGACCTTTTGCTTAATTTTAATTTAATAATTTCAAATGCAGCATTACAGTGGCACCAACCATGAAAATATTTTAAAATATCTCAAAATTAGGTAACAACATAGAAAAAGAATTGCATCAGGTAAACTAAAACACAGAGTAGATGTCTTGTTTAGTTAAGTTTAGCATTTTAGTGAAATGTCTCTGTTTCCCTTTTGGTTTACAGGGAAGTCCTTACTAGTTTCACTTGTTAAAAGAGTCCATTTTCAACTCCCTGGATGAAGTGTGAGTTTTATTGTAAATCTTGCCTAAATTTAGTTTGAATAAACCAGTCAAGAATTTAACTTCTGTTTGGCAAACTAATTGGGGGAGGGAGGCGGGGAAGGAGGGGTGTTAAAACGATCAGTTATGCAATAAAACTGTGCAATCAATGGAAGTGAACTGATTATGTTCAGTCAGTTTCATTTCTGAAGAAACTTACTTAGCAGTTGAAATCTCTAGTTACTTGCCTAACTCTTAAAAAGCAACTCAGAATTTTATATAAGCATGAGGCTTTCAATTCTCAATAAATTTCACAGGGCTTTCAGGTAATGGACTGCATTTTACAGAAGGAAGCAATGTTGAGTGCATGCAGAGAGAATAGTTATGGAGTATTTCTGTTTTCTTAGTGAATAACAAATAAGCTATTAATATCTGATTCCCTCTCTGGATGACCTAGTCTAGGGGCGAGGGTGCAGTGAATTAGGAGTCTGAAATGGGGACAAATCCAGTTCCTCATGGACTCTTATCTACCACTGGGTAGCTGCAAATATGATCCACAGACAGCCATCCAGAGGAATTGGAGAATAAGAACCCTGGTATGATCCTTAATAATGAGATGGGAAACTGGAAATCTAGATAAGGGAGAACATTCAGAGAAAGAAAGGGGTCAGGAGTTGGGGCCTGGTGACATTGCTCAGCCAGAGAGGAGAACTAAGTTTTAGCTATGGATGACATTCAAATGCTCTTTAATTTATTCAAAGAGGTTGAATATTATAAGGAATCATTCATAGTTTTCTTTCTGTTTGCCTTCTATAACTGCTTTTTCCAAAATCTTGGAATTTGAGAATTTCATTCAGTAATCAAAATTTATATTATATTTTAGTTTCCAATTTATACACATTTCTTAGATACACTTGATTATTTTTGTGATTTGTTATGAAATCAGAATTAAAGCACAGTTAATGTTTTCTTTTTATGTTTTCAATCTAAGGCCAAGTTCTGCTAAAACATACCCAGTTATATACCCTATGCACATCTTTAGGTTGAAAATTTGTTCATGCAACTGGTTATCAACTGATTAGTATTTTATATATATAATAATTAAATATATATGCCTCATAAGGACAGAAGTCAAATGTGTCTTATTTATGACTATACATAGTACAATAACTCTCATCAAATATTTTTTAAACTAATGAATGTGATTTCTGCTTCTGATAGCAGCCCAACAAGTATGGAGCACATTTTTATATCATAAATACAAAAAAGAATTAAATAAGTAGTTCAAGGCCATTATAGCTCCCCTGACAAATAATATAACACAATTTTAGAGGATCTTATGTTATTGAATAAAATATTTTATTATGGTTTCAAATATTTGGTATCCAAGTAATTTCTACAAAATATCTTATTGGAAAATAATGCTATTTCCCAATTGGAGTGCCAGCTGCTTTATACTAAGCATCTTACCTAATAATAGACAAACATGTAAATTGACCATACCTCTGCCACACCACCAGCCAATCAGGAGTGATATGCAAATTAACCCAACAAAGATGGCAGTTAATTTGCATACATAGGCACCTAGTGATGGGGGCTGGCGGCAACGATGCAGGTGTTCTGCCTCACCCCCGGTCTCTGAGGGCCTCTGGACAGCGTGGGAAGGCAGGAAGGCGGCTCTGGGCCAGAGTGGAAAGGCGGCTCCGGGGCTGGAGCAGAAAGACGGTGCTGGCAGCCAGGGAAAGGAAGGCCCATTCTTGCACGAATCTTCATGCATTGGGCTTCTAGTGTACTATAACATTTAATAAATATATTCTTTCATAAATTCATTCTAACATTCTCAGTTTAAAACTGTCAGCCTATAGTACTAAGTGCTGGTAAGGAAATGAAGCAACTGGAACTCTCATCCATTACTGGTAGGAGTAAAAAAATTGTAGATACTTTGGAAAACAGTTTGACAGTTTCTTATAAAGTTATACATAGATGTAACATATGCCCCAGCAATCCTACTCCTGGGTATTTACACTAAAGAAATGAAAACTTATGTTCACACTAAATCCTACAGAAAAAATATTCTGAGCAGCTTTATTTATGATCGTCAAAAGCTGAAAACAGTGCCATTCAGCAGGGGTGTAGATACACAAGCTGTGGTATATCCCTAGTGTGCGATACTACTCAGAAGTAACAAGGAACAAACTATTGATACATTTTGATATAGATATATACAAAATGAGTGATTCTCAAAGACATATAGGAGTGAGAGAAGTTAGTTGAAAAGGCTACATATGGTATGATTTCAACTATGTGATGTTCTCGAAAAGGGAAAACTAAAACTATAAAGACAGTGGAAATGGTTGTGGTTGCCAGAGGTATGGGTATAGTGAGAATAACTATACAGAGAGTTGGGGGTGTGAAGGAATTGTTTTGAATCTGAGTTTTGAAGGTAGTTACACAAATCCATCTATGATTGAACTCCATAGAACTGTACACCAAAAGAAAAAAAGTTACCATATGATCATTTTTAAAAACAAAATAATCTCTAGCATATAAGACTTAGAGACTTGTTTAACCAATTAAGACTTACTTACTTCAGGTGGTATCTTCTTAGGCCCATCATAACTAGAGACCAGTTTGAAAGTTATGCTGTGTTATCTGAGAGGCGGAAAGGTTAGAGAAGTCAGCTATAGTATAATTTTTTTAAAAGAAATAAAATAATATTATCAAAAAGGAAACTCTCCTATAATTATTCAAAAAGTAGAGTTGTGGGATCTTGTTTGAACCCATCACTTTATTGTCCAGTTATGTAGGTTTCACCCTCTGGATGCTTATTCTGGCATTAATTAATGTAAACGGAATTTGAAACAAAGATTAGAAATGTGTTATGTTAGAAATAGACTTGCTTTAAGGGACATGCATATTGATATGCCAGGAAAATTTGGGCAATTTTCTCACCGCTCAGATTTTTTTCGCCCAGACTGGAGTCCAATGGAAACTACATATTTACTGAATGATTGATGTTAGTGTTCCTTAGAAACCATGGGGATTGCCATCCTAGATCAGATCATTAGTCTGCCTCGTCTAGCATCTTGCTTCTGGCTTAGGTAATTATCTGATGCTTTTGAGGGACGTTTAAATCTTCCTTACAAAGTATTTGACCAGTTTCATAGTGTTGTGTTGTTGAGATGTAGATGAGAAACCTGGGCTGAAGAAGGACAATGCAGCACAACTAAGTTCTTTCATATTTTTAAAATCTTTTATTTTGATAATATTGCTTAGATCCCAAATGATTAGGAATGTTGTGAAATATGTACTTGATCTAATTGCCAAGAATTTGATTTTCTACTCTACTATGAGGCTGCAAGAATGACTAGATAAAAGGTTTTATACTCCTAGAAGTATAAGAAGAAAAGCAATGAGCCTCAACATACTTGTAATATGACTGTTCAGTGCCTATGTGCTATGGTTCCAGAGCTAATTATTCCCAAATCATTGATAACTGGTAATTTTGTAGACAGTTACTTTTTATAATTTATTTCCAATATGTTGCATTGATTCTTTAAGAATGGTTCAGGTTAGCTCTGGCTGGTTTCACTCAGTGGTTAAAGTGAAGGCCCGCACACCAAAGGTCCATGCGTTTGACTCCCAGGCAAGGGCATGTACCTTGGTTGCAGGCTCGATCTCTGGCTCAGTAAAGGCCCGTGTGGGAGGCAACCAATTGATGTGTCTCTCACACATCAGTGTTTTTCTCTCTCTCTTCCCTCTCAACCACTCTTCTAGTCTATCTAAAAGCAATGGAAAAATATCCTTGGGTGAGGATTTAAAAAAAAACACACACACAAAAGAATGGTACAGTTTAATTGGCTAATATACCCTGAGTGTCCAGATTATTATGACCACCCCATCAGTACTTCCTTGGGCCACCTTTTGCCTTCAATACTGTGGCGATTCTTCCTGGCATTGACTCCATGAGATGTTGAAAGGTGATGTGAGGAATCTGACACCATGCCTGATGAATAGCACTGTCCAGTTCTGTGAGATTTGATGGTTGTGGAACCAGCTGCCTGATGGCTCTTTTAACTTCGTCCCACAAATGCTCAATTGGATTGAGATCTGGTGATTGTGGGGGCCACCTAAGTAAGGTAAAGTCTCCCTCATGTTCTTGAAACCACTCCTGCATAATACAGGCACCGTGGCATGGCGCATTGTCTTGTTGGAAGAAGCCATCTCCTTTGGGATACACCATCAACATGATAGGATGAACTTGATCAGCAACAATACTTAGGTATGTTGTGCTATTCAGACATTGTTCCACATAAATTAAAGGGCCCAAATCATGCCAGGAAAACATGCCCCAAACCATAACACTGTCCCCACCAGCTTGGAGGGTTGTATTCATGCATGTGGGGTGCATGCTTTCATGTTGTTTCCGCAAAATTCTCACTCTGCCATCTGCATGATGCAACTGGAAACGTGATTCATCGGACCACATGACTTTTTTCCAATGCTCGACTATCCAATCCTTGTGTTCCTGTGCAAATTGGAGATGTTTTATCTTGGTAACTGCAGACAGCAAAGGTGTTGGAACAGGCCTTCAGCTTCCATATCCCATACGATGCAGTGTAGGGCTAATTTGCCTACCAACGTCAGGTGGTCATAATAATCTGGCCACTCAGTGTATATAATGTGATTCTTTTCTCCCTTCGTATCTCTTAGGTAGATGTTCAATGCATAGGCATTGCTTGGGGGCCAATAGCAACTTTTCAAAAAAACATTTACAGCTTCTTAATAAAGGTGTGGTTTTGTTGTTATTGTTGTTATTTGTTTGTTGTTGTTTTTAATGAATGCCAAGGGAGAGACAAACCCTTTTGCAAACACCCAGAAGTTGTAATTTAGGCATCCTATTTAATGAGAATATTTGCTGTTGTCTAAAAGCAGGTGAGATGGGTGGGTGGGTGGGAAGAGATCAACCAAAGAACTTGTATGCATATATGTATAATCCAAGGACACAGACAACTATGTGGTGAAGGCTTGGGGTAGGGGGCCAGAGTGGTCTAGAAGAGGTCAATGGAGGAAAACGGAGACATTTTTAACAATCCTATATAATAAAGAGGTAATATGCAAATTGACTGTCAAGCCCTCACACAAGATGACCGCCCCATGTGGTCACAAGATGGCCACCACAAGATGGCTGGCAGGGGAGGGCAGTTTTGTGTGACCAGGCCTGCAGGGGAGGGCAGTTGCGGGGACCAGGCCAGCAGGGGAGGGCAGTTGGGCGGGACCATGCCAGCAGGGGAGGGCAGTTGGGGGCGATCAGGCTGGCAGGGGAGGGCAGTTGGGGACAATCAGGAGACAAACCCTTTTACAAACACCAGGAAGTTGTAATTTAGGAATCCTATTTAATGAGAACATTTGCTGTTGTCTAAAAACAGGGAGCAGTCAGGGGAGCAGTTAGGTGTTGATCAGGCTGGCAGGGGAGTGGTTAGGGGGTGATCAGGCTGGCAGGCAGGCAAGCAGTTGGGAGCCAGCAGTCCTGGATTGTGAGAGGGATGTCCGATTGCCGGTGGGATTGGGTCTA
The DNA here is from genome assembly GCF_027574615.1 of Eptesicus fuscus. NCBI lineage: Eukaryota > Metazoa > Chordata > Mammalia > Chiroptera > Vespertilionidae > Eptesicus > Eptesicus fuscus. Next base: position 20,037,198 of record NC_072482.1, on the reverse strand, counting down.
AACGGGTTGTCGGACATCCCCCGAGGGGTCCCAGATTGGAGAGGGTGCAGGCTGGGCTGAGGGATCCCCTCCCCGCCCCCCAGTGCACGAATTTCATGCACTGGGCCTCTAATAAAGATATAAAATAAAATAAAATAAAATAATAAAATAAAATAATAAAATAAAATAAAATAAAATAAAATAAAATAAAATAAAAACAGAGTCTAGCTGAGGTTTCTAATTGGTAGGAAGGCAACTGTGCCATGTGAGCTATAAGTAACCTAAGGACAGGGTATGTAGAGAATCCTATGGTGCTGGATTCTCAATTGGGATGGTTTTGCTCCTCAAGGGACATTTGGCAATATCTGGAGACATTTTTTATTGTTACAATTGAGGATTGGGGGCTGTACTTACTGGCATTTAGGGGGTAGAAACCAATGTTGCTTCCTAACATCCTACAATGCACCAGATATCCCCTACAACAAAGAATTATCCAGTTCAATTTGTCAATGTACAAGATTGAGAAATCCCACTCTAGAAAGTAAAGGAAATATGTTTTAGCATTGAGCACAGTGTCTTGAACATGGTAGGTGCAAAATATGTACTAACAGAATTTTCACAAGGGACTTCTCAAATCAGACTCAGGGCATAGAGGGAGAGTATTTATTATTATAATCGAGTAAATTGCAAAGGAATGTTAATCTAACACAAATTTCATGATACGCATTACCCTTATTTCACAGTATGGCTGACTAGGCACACATGCAAAAAGGCATATTATGAGGACTCTTAGTATCAGTTTTTAACCTGTTTGACTGAGTGTTGCTTTTCTCTCTTTTCTGTTGTAGTTAGTTTTCAAGGATCAGTTTTTTCCTGGGCTCCCACTGTTGATTGCACACAGTTTGTGGAGCTCATGTGTCACCAGCAGGGATTCCCTTGCTTCCATGACAGTTCTCCAGGGCCACAGCTCTCTGTTTCACCTCTAATCTTTGAGTTTTCTGATCTCTTTGACTGTTTGATTTTTAATCTTGAAGGATTTGGGAGGGGGAAAAAAATCCTGTTAATTTGTGTGTGTGTCGTTCTCTCTGAATTCTGGATCTTGAATATAAACTCTATAATTAGATAGTAAATAGTAGGGTATTTGGGCCAGGTGATGATCACAAACATAGTGGGTTGTCCAGGGGAAAGTGCCTGGGGGACAGGATCGGGTATCTCAGAGCCCCTCCCTGGACATTTGGGCAGTTTTTTGCTTAGTTATATGGTGCTCATTATGGTTTTCATGAACCTTGCTGTGCTGCTCCTGAGAGTTAGACTTCTAAAATCTTCACTTCATTTCCCCCTTTCCTGGGGCTCAATAATGCATTCGTCAGCACCATTCTTGTCTAACTTGATGTCTGTACCTCAATGCCTGACTTGCTTCCAACCAGCCTTTAGCGTGCTGTGGGTCTGCAGACTCGGGCAGATTCCTTTCTAACAGTTACAGCATTGCTCGAACCTTGGTGCTTCTAATTCCTTTACATGAAGATAGACTTTTACATCCACTAGAGAGTTTAAAAGTTCAAACTTGTAAATGCAAACTGGCAGTGCTCGGTTAGTAGAACAAGCTTTCACCAAAATTCAAATAAGGATAATAGATTCTCTCTTCTGTACGAATAGAGAAGCGTTTTGAGAGGACCAGTGTGGGAGAGGTTATTTTTCCAAGAACCTAAAAGGCCATCAACAGCAGACTTTTCCTACTTTAAAATTTTACTTTGGGCTTGCACTATGTTTTTATTTTTGTTTCTTGTTTTCTTGCTCTTCACATCTGGTTGTACAACAGATACAAGGTAGTAGGGCAGGGAAGAGAAGGGGTAAGATTTCCATTCTAGAATTTACTGTTACATAATAGAACTTTATACTTGTTATATCCTCTACAAAACATACATTTATATTTAATATACTTCCCAGAGATATGCAGATATGCATTTATACCCATATTGTTATTATTTTAAACCAATGATAGGTATTAAGTAGCCATCAGTTCCAGTTTCACAACCTATGGGAAAAAATGTTCTCAAGTATCAATTTCTGAGACTCAGGTAAATGCAACATTATCTCAATTAAATAACTATAGAAATTAACCATAAAAATAGGTTACAGAGGTAAGTTATTTCTTGATAATTGCCAATTTAATATTATGAGCTTCAGGATTTTATTTTATATTCTTCTCATTTTTTTTTTTGGCAGGTTGGTCTTTCTTCGTGTTTCAGAATAACAGTATAACATGCTATGAAGAAGGGTTAGAGGGTTGATATTGAGGTTACATTATAAAGACAAGTTAAAAGCTTTAATTTATACTTGAGAAAAACAAGATCTAAAAGGATTTTGTAAAAATCCTTTGTTCATTAGATAATGTTTATTTAACAAGAAATGAGTGTTTTCAATGAGCTTAAACTGAGGGTTTTATTGGAAAGACTTTAAGAAGTAAGGTCTCTGGTCTTTAAACCCTGAGATTTAAAGAAATATTACCAATTACTTTTAAGTCTGTTTTTATTCAGTTCTTTCTACTTGCCATTAGTTATCATGGACTCAGAAGCTAAGAACTTATTCTTCCATTTTCTGTTTTAAAATTTTGGCAGGATTGTTTTCTTGTGCTTGTTGTTATTGGGAGGTCCGGGTGGGATTCCATTTCTTCTGTAGTCAGTGCTGTTGGGAGAAGCCTGACGTCATTGTCAGGGGGAAGCTCTTAGCCATGAAATCTCTTCAGCCAACCACGTGGCAAAGCAGCTGCATTGTCATCTGTGGGTCAGAAGTGATGTGACCGCACCTCCTGGTTTGCCTAGGACAGTGGTCGGCAAACCGCAGCTCGCGAGCCACATGTGGCTCTTTGGCCCCTTGAGTGTGGCTCTTCCACAAAATACCACGTGTGGGCGTGCGTGTGCAGTGCGATTGAAACTTCGTGGCCCATGCGCAGAAGTCGGTTTTCGGCCTGGGCGAGTCTATTTTGAACAAGTGATGTTAGAACACTCAAGGGGCCAAAGAACCGCATGTGGCTTGCAAGCCGCGGTTTGCCGACCACTGGCCCAGCATAATTGTAATACATCCCTTTCAAAAGCATCTTGGTTTAAACAATAAATTCTATGGTCACCCTAAACTTAGAAGGCTATGTGGAGAGAATGGTATTGGTATCTAGTGGTGGTTGTTTCTTGTGATTGTAGTGAGAACGTGTGGCTTTTGAAAAATATCAGTATATATCAGTAAAATCTTATCCAGGATGAAACAGAATGTGGAAGAATTTGGGGAAAACTGAGGAAGAAAACATTTGAAGCCATCCTTGTAAACTAACAAGCCAAAATAGGGAGGAGGAGCAAAGGGGAAAAGAATAAGCATAATGACAGGAAGACTGTTGATTATTGGGACGAAGCCAGGTGGTGTGGAGGTGGTGTTAGTGGGAAGGGATGTAGGAACCAGCACTCACTGTTACTTTAAGAAACAGAACGGAGTGCCTAAATAACAAGAGAGTATAGTGGAGAGGTCAAGGACATGGACTTTGGAACAGACTGCTTAGAGTTCACTTTCCTCAAACTATTTAAAAATGAAAAATATGCTTAAACCTTATGTCTCATTTTTCTCATCTGTAAAATGGGAATAACAGTAGTGCCTGTGTCATAGGGTTATTATAAGGATTAAATGAGTTAATGCTTTAAAAGCACTTATAATATTTGTCACATTGTAAGCACTCAATCACATGCTGTAGTCTGTCATTTTTACTTTTGTTGTTATTGCTTCCAATGAACAAAGGAAGTTATGGCCACACTGTCATCCAATGTCTTAAAATGACTTTAGATTGTGTTTAGAAGTTAAGAAACCAGTGTCTTTGTGCACACTTCATCAAATAAATCGATGGTGTCAAATCCTGGCAGCCCACTGTGACCAATAACTTGTATATCATAGAAAAAATGTAATCCGGGTGACATGTGACATAGAAAGGTCACATTGCCTAGTACCAGCCCTTGCTTAAGTCTAGCTAATTAGTGGTACTTTTGGGTTAATTCAAGTGGATGGACCTCAAGGCAATTCTGTTTTTAGAATTCAGCTTGATAGTTTAGTTACCTCTGTCCTAATTAGAAATGTTTTGAGTATTAATCCACATGGTTTGAAAATATGAAAATAATTTCAGGGTCACTTTGGAGATGAATGAGTCAAGCCTTGACTTATCATTGATAAGCCCACTTACTCTGAGAAACAATAATTTTATGGCCAACACAAAGAACCTCTTGTTATGGCAAGAGTATTGGACTAAGATACCAGGAGAATGATATTTTTAATCAATTCACTCTATCTTTGAGCAAGTACTAAACCATCTGAAGCTCAATTTTCTCATTAGGCAAATGTAAACACAACCTCTCATACCTGCCTTTCATCGTTATTATGAAAGGCAAATGATTACAGGTGAGATAGTGGCAAATACATGGAACAGTGGCTAAAATATGGCTTGAGATGCTGAGTCTGCCATCGAATAGATGGGCATCTATGGGTATTTAACCTCTCTGAGCATCAGTTTCATCATCTGTAAAACATAAAGGCATTATCCTTCATGTTGTTCTTAATACCTATATATGATGAATACAATATATCTGTTATATTAAAGGATCTATTATTAACATATAATAGCACGAGTTAAATTATTTGGATATTAAAAAGTGTAATACAAATGTCAAGTTTATTTTTCCCCTTTTTTCTTTCAATTTTTGTTGAAATCTTGTTGCAACTCAGGAAATCTGATGAATTCATACACCTAACTTAGTGACCCTCTTGCCTCATGTTTAATTCATTCCTCTCTGTGGAGGGAGAAGTACTGAAAATACTATCATCTATTTATTTCTCTGCTCATGTTTGACCAGCTCTTTCTTATTCACTTTTTGCAATGAGATATGTTACATCCTAATTTGTGGTATAAGGACTTCAGGAGGCCAAGAACATCAAATTTTCTGAAAACCAAGAGAGAATGGAAAATCCAAGAAATTGTAAGTTTATATTTGACACCTAAAAGACATATTCAGTAACCTTGATACCCAGTCCTTCTTGGAAAATATTTTTAGAAAGATTTTCTTATAGATTTCATATACACTAGAAGCCCGATTCACGAAATTCTTGCACTCAGGGAGGGGGTCCCTCAGCCCGGCCCACACCCTCTCACAGTCCAGGAGACCTCGGGGGATGTCCAACTGATGGCTTAGGCCCACTCCCTGTGAGCCTGGCTTCTGGCTGAACAGCACTCCCCCTGTGGGAGCACACTGACCACCAGGGGCAGCTTCTGCATTGAGTGTCTGCCCCCTTGTGGTCAGTGCACATCATAGCAAGCGGTTGAGCGGCCTTTACATATCATTAGCATATTCCACTTTGATTGGTTGAACGGACAACTGGACACTTAGCATATTAGGTTTTTATTATATAGGATTCCACGTTTAAAGTAAATTTAGCTACAAATGAGCAGAACATGAACATTCAGTCTGAATGTGAGTGAATGAAAAAGCCCTAGAGTTATTAAGTTTATTCAATTTAGCATATTTACTAAGTATCCACTGTGTTTCTGGTACTCTTCTAACTGCTAGGTGTGTATAAGTGCAAAAACTAGACAAAGATTCTTGACCTCTTGGAGCTTACATTCTAGAGGAGAGAAATACTTAAAACAAATACATTATCTACTAGGTTAGAAAGCGATAAGTGCTATGGACAGCATTTTTAAACATAGAGCACATGTGTGGATATGCTAATCAAGGTGGGCCTCAATGAGGAGAAAACGTGAGCAAAGAGGAAAACGGTGTGGAAATGAACTACTTGAATATACGGAAGAAGAGTTCTGCCTTGGCAGAGACTCCCAGTGGGGTGAATGATCTGAGCACACTGATACAGAGGAGAAATAGCAGAAGATGAGGTCAGAGGTAAAGAACCCTGGTTCTTTGCAAAGAATTCCAGCTTTTGGTGTGGTTTTAAAGCTCACCAAGTCTAATCATCTATATATATAAAAGCCTAAGCAACTGTCTGACTGTTCGACCATCCAACCAATAGCTATGATGAGTACTGACCACCAGGGGTCAGACACTCAATGTAGGAACTGCTGAGCTGTGTTGACTTGGCAGCTGTGGTTTTCAGGTGATGTACCTGGAACCAGAGAGGAGGGAGCCCAATTCCAGGGTGCGTCACCTGAGAACTGCCCTCTTGCAATCCGGGACCCCTCGGGGGATATTGGAGAGACAGTTTCGGCCCAATCCCTGCAGGCCAGGCTGAGGGACTCCACCTACCAGAGGGACTCCACTCACTCCACAGACAACTTTCGAGCCGCTGCGCTGCCCCAGGTGTTGCCAGCTGGGGAGGGACCGTGTGAGGTTGGCTCCAGGGCATGTCTGGACCTTCTCACCCAGTCCCACCCCGCCGGCCACCTTCTAATTAATTTCCTTTCAATGTACACAAATCCGTGCACTGGGCCTCTATTGTAAAATATAAAGTCAAAGAGCAATCATCCTTCTTTACAAGAGAGAGCATAATCAATGGTTCAAAGGCTTTTCACCCTGAATCTCTAGTGCCTTTCTAAATTCAGGCTAGGCATTGTCAGCCAAAGCTGCCATCCATCTGGGACAATTTTAGAGTAAATTTTATAATGATATTTGTTAGCCAGTGTTTATAATGTTATACTTTAGAGTAAATTATGGAATGAATTTTGCCATCCTTTGATCAGCACAGAAAGGATGTTAGAAGAACCTTCTTAGAAATTTAAAGAATATCAGATGTGGATTGGTAGAATGGAATTTGGATAGAATTCTGGAAGATGGAATTCTGGTCATGAGGACATGGAACACTCACATAAGCTATTGAGCAAGGTGTTTGCATAGCAGATATACACCGAGTGGCCAGATTATTATAATCTCTGAATGCATAATAATCTGGCCACTCGGTGTATATCCTATATAATAAAAGGCTAATAAAAGGCTAATTGTCCCCTCGACCAGGAGTTCGACCAGCAGGCAGGCTGGCCAACCGCCCATATCCCCTCCACTCCCCCTGGTCAGGCTGGATCCCACCCATGCACGAATTCATGCACTGGGCTTCTAATATATATGTACACACACACACACACACACACACACACACACACACACACACTGAGTGGCCAGATTATTATGCGTTCAGAGATCATAATAATCTGGCCACTCAGTGCAGTGGTGTTTGTCCTGACAGCAAGTTTTGTTGAAGCTCCACTGAATATACCACTCCTCACCCCAGATGACTGCTAATCTATCATCACACTTTTCCAACTGAGTCTGTAGATGGCCTTTAATCCTCCCTCAGACAATACTTGGGCACCACTGCCACAGATGGGCACCAGCCCTTGATGTGAAACATTTTTTCCATTTTGAGTCTGTTAGAACAAAGAAGTTGCTTTGGAAAAGAGTGAAGTTTACACAGAATACGTGGGAGCAATTGACAAAGGATCTTGGGTTATTGGGTGAGTAAACACAGAGTAGGACTTCTGGATGATGAGCTTACAAAAGTGAACAGTCTTAAAAACATTGGGAGAATGCTTCTAAGAATAAAACATTTCACATTTCATAGGAGTAGTAAAATTTTTCTTCTATTTTTCTTTACCCCATTTCATAATATGAGAACAAATATGCTCTCAATGAAATTAACAGTGGGAAATTTCAAAACAAATAAAAGGAAATACTTCTATACTCAGTGTATAATCAGGCCATAGATTTTTCTGTTGAGGAAGGTCAGGGAGTTAAATACTGAAGAGGAAAAGAAAAGAGAGGAAAAATTAGTTAATTTTATGACCAATAATAACATTGTACTTATGCCCTAAGACAAGAATAATATGGTTGAAGCTTTGGGGCATAAATTGATCGTCTCAGAGGACAGGAAGGAATTCTCCCACTCTTATTCCTAACAATTTCAATGGCACCAAAAAATTGGCCAAATGCATTATGGGGTCTAATATTTTCCCAGGAGGCAGTTCCTATTAGCCTGGGAAAATATTAGACCCCATTAGAAAACCATTCTTAAAAGAGCAGTGGCTAGTTTTATCTGGAAAATCTTGTATTTCAGGGGAAACAAGCATCAAATCCAAACAAAAAGAATTTTATAGTTGGTGAAATGATAAGCTCCCCAATAATAGATATGGTCTAATTTTGCTTTTGACCCAGTAGGTGAATGTCTCTAAACTTAATATTCATATAACTTAGTGTATCATAGTGGATGGAAATTAGCCTTTGACACAGAGCAGGCCCAATGGAAAGCACATGAGCTATCCCTTAAGAATTAGAAATATGTTTTCCCTTTTGCCAAACTTTTTTTCAAATTTTAAACCAGCTTTTTTTGGAGCTTTTGACTTTCTTGGTATGCAGCAAACTGCTTGAGCTCTTGTATCCAAACCTTAGTGGAGCTTTGAATCCTTAGCTATCATTAGGGCTCCCAAATTAGTTTTGAGCTAGCCACCAAGTGAGGATCACTAGGAAGGCAGAACTCATCTGTAGCCAGTTCTCAAGAACATCATGAGAGCAACAATACTTTCATTAAATGGAGCCTCCTAAAACGGTAGATGAAGTCTCGGTTAGAAAGTCAAGGCATTTATTTGGCCTTTCTCTCAATTTTGCTTCTAAACCAACTGGCACCTTAGCCTTGATTTTTTTTCCCTCTGTGTAATTATTCACTTTTTAAATTTATTTCATTTACTTATGCAAAATGTGAATATTGAGGCAGAGTAATAGCTCCAGTTAACAAATACCCCTGACCCTCTCCAAATCTCAGTTGTTTAAGAAAAGGAAATTTTTCTTTCACCCACATCTCAGCCTAAAGAAGAGTAGCTGTGCTCCTGGTGGTGACTCAGAGATCTAGGCTGCTTCTAAAGTCTGGTTTGCCATTTGGAGTCATTTCAGTCCAGTTTCAATACCACTTTCCTTATTTGGAAAATGGAAACAATAAATAACCTCTCAGTTTGTCATAATGATTAAATATAATAAGACATGTTGAATGATTCTAACAGTACCTGGCACATAGTATACTACTCAGGAAATTTTGATCTTTCTTCTTTCTGACAGTGTGTATATCAGGCACTGGTGCTAGTGTATGGGAGATGAGGGAGACATGCTAAGATGAGAAAGGCTGATATCTGTACTCACATAACTTATACTCCTACTGCCCCTAAAAGAGAAGGCAAATGTGTTACTAGAGACATAGCTCTAAGTTCCATGAAGGCAAGCACTGTGCCTCTCCTTTTATTTTTCACTATCGTATTCCCAGAGGCTAGATCACTATCAGGATAATGATAAATGCTCAATAAATAGTGTTAAATTAATGCTTACAATAAAGGAAGTAGAAAAGGAGATTATTTTCCTGTTTTCTCTCCTCATTACCCATCCTGCCCAATAATTTAAAAAAAAAATCTGAGATGATTAGATAATGTCCAAAATGACTATTGATTTCCTGATTCTATACCAGACTTCATCCAAATTGAAAAGATCAGCTTTATATGCAAACCATAGTACACAGCTGCTCTGATTCTTAAATTTTATATATGGTTGAGCCTGCTTAATCAGTTATTATTTTTCATGTTGAGCCTGTCTGTAACATTTATTGACACCTGCACATACTAGTATAAGAACAGTACCTATTCTATAGCTTCAGCCACTACTTTACCTCCCAGTTTGTATAAAGCCTGTGCTATAAATAAGCCATTCTGTCTGAATGTCTGGTGCCAATTGTGCATCTCAGTAATGTAGCTATGTTTTCTTGCTCAAAATTGAATTCCAAATGTCCTTTAAACCCCTTCACCTTGCTGAATTGTGTTTACCTGTTTTCAAGTGAAGCCACTGAACTTAAAAGATAACTTGGAAGTAGCTTACCTGGGAGCCCCTGGCCTAGGATCTTATTTTTAAGAATCTTAAAAAATTATTTGTTCAAATGACTGGACAGCACCTGGTTAACCTGATCCTGATTCCCATCAACTCTCCTTCCTGGATCATATTTGTTACCTTCAGTGAGCAGATTGTTTGGGTGGCTGCCTCCTCTTTTGACCCATTTTCTCCTGCCATACTTCATGGACATTAGTACAATGAAGTTTTATGCAATATCCCTGTGGGTAAATATCCATGTATATTGCTTTGTACGTATGGTAAGGAAACTAAGGTGCATAATAGCCTTCTGTTGCCAAAGGTGACATCATCAAACTAGTGTCTCTGTCCATCAGATCACTGCACTTGTATTAGTGAGATTCCCCTTGGCTCTCCCTTCCATGGCTAACACCAGGATGCTTCATTATAGTCTCTATCACTTCCTGCTTCCAGAGAGCAGCAGGGACAGGCTGTCTACTCACCTTGACCTTCTGTGAGGATGACCATGTTGTTTTCTGCCAGAAAATGCACCTGCTTCTTTTTCCTTCAAAGTGGAAGATCTGGGCATAGCAAAATAAGCAAGTTGATCCCACTGTATGCATTTTTCACTCATACTAAAACTGCCAAAACCCAAGTGCAAGAACTCATTCAGAAAGACTTCAGAATGCCAATTCTGGGCATATGGAAATTTCTTGTCCTAATCACTTCAGCAACCTTCTGTGCACAGTATATTGAGGACATTTCATCTTTATATCACAATATCAGGGAAGGCAGACTTGCAGGGATTCATGGGATTTGTGTTTGAAAAAGCTTTAACAGAAAAGATTGGTTCTCAGGTATTAGATGAAGCAAATATTGGGATAAACAATGTAAAAAAAAATGGATGCGAGAGAGGGCAAAGTTCAAGTCTAAATGTTGACAGATAATTCAAATAATACTTGTCCTCATCCTGTCTCCTGAGGCCAAAAACTTTTTTTTTAAAAGAGTCCTATTATGGTCTTTGTTCCCTTTCTTAAATCAGGATATATTATAAATGTTCAGAGAAAAAGATACATCTGAGAATAGCTAAGATGCTATATCCTTCAGGATAGGCTATAACACACACCTACAAATATCAACAGCTGAGCACAAGAAGGGTTTATTTCTTGATTACACTTCTTGTCTATCTCTGGTTGGTAGGGAACTGCCTCCACCTTGTACTTTGCTGGTCACTGCCTCAGAGATAACTTAAAACTTTTAGATTTGGCAAACATTCTATGTAAAAGGCCGAATAGTAAATACTTACAACTAGGCAGGCAATAGAATTTCTCCCACAATGATTCAACTCTGCTATTACAGTGCAAAAGCAGAATTAATAACAGTTCACATATGTAAACAAATGAATATGAGCTATGTTCCAATAAAATTTTATTTGCAACTATAGCCGATGGGCTGGATTTGGCCTAAGGCTCGTAGTTTCCCAACTCTTTGCATTAAGTTGTGTGGCCCAAAAGGGGCACTTGATACCTCTGTTCAATGATTAATGACTAACTGATAATTCTACTCAACCATGAGAATATGGGGGAAGTACAAGCCTGTCAAGCCTAGCTTTATATGTGTTGACACACATACCCTAAAAATAATGAAATCACTGAGCAGTTATTTTTACAGCTGCACAATGCTTGATTAAGCTTACTGATCTTTTAGGGTTTACCAGCCCCCCAGTTTTCTCTTTAACTCAGGAAAACAGACTTTACAAGGTGGCAGTATTCATTTGCTGTTTAAGAGGCAGTAGAAGTGGCTGGTCCACCAAAAAAGACATTGCTCAGCTCTGTGTGCTGGTCTTGGTTACCATGTCGGGTGTGAATAGCCGGAGTTATTTACCTCTTGAAATCTCCACCTTTGGGAATCCTGAGACAGGATATGCATCCTAAACAGATCTGGGGGAAGGATTTGGAAGTAGCAAGGAGAGCATATTGTCAGATGACATTTCTCAACAGTGAAATTGCCTAAGGGACACAATCATTTTCTCACAGACCAATTTGAGAAGTTTCCTAGATGTAGCAGTGCAGCTGGGAGCAATGACAAGATAGGGTTTTCAGTTCATTTTACTACAAACAGAGTATCATTTAAACCTGTTTTACCATAGGATTATGTCACTTCATTTCTGTCACTTTCTAGCAACTCCCACCCCTCCCTCTAATTACAGCCAACCCCATTTTGCCCACTCCTGAATCATCATAGTTTTATAAAGTCATATGGTTCCCTACCTTCAGTTGGCACACCTTTTTCAAGTTTTATTGCTACCGCTCTAAGAGCAAAACTTAGTCAATTTATTTTTACACAGTGAAACTCATTGATATTTCTGATTTTCTCCATATAAATAAAGATTTAGAGAAATGCAGGTTTGCGTGTATTTGTCTGTTGGTTAAAAGAGAAACACTAGGAATATGTTATGTAGGTAATAGGCTGTCTATCAATTGAGATATCTGTTCACATTGCTTATAATTCAGACCTTCTAAAATTTTAAGGTACTTTCTTGCATATTATCATGCAAACAAAGCACTTTAGTGAACCCCTTTAATACAGGCATACCTCAGAGATACTGCAGGTTCATTCCAGACCATCGCAATAAAACAAGTCGTAATCTTTTTGCTGGTGGAGGGTCTTGCCTTCAATTTGTAAAAAAAAAAAAATGCAACATTTATGAAGTGCGATAAAGTGGAGCTCAATAAAACAAGGTGTGCCTGTAATTAAATTGAAAAAGATAAAAACAGAGAACAGAACATGTACCTGGACTAAGAGCCATTAGTTGGTGATAGCTCTCAACTTTCATTCCCCCGAATCAGTTCCATTTCTGTTGAATATGAGAAGATTCTAGAGGCAATGATTACTCAACCGTGACAAAGAGTACCACGATATAAAGAGTGGAAATGACTACACCCAAAAACTATTTTCCAGCTGCCTCCTGCACACCTCCTACTGGGCATGTGCCCACAACCAAGGTACATGCCCTTGACCAGAATCGAACCTGGGACCTTTCAGTCCGCAGGTCAATGCTCTATCCACTGAGCCAAACCAGTTAGGGCTATTTTCAAAGTACAGATGGTATTTTTATTTAAAGTAGTGCTGTACTATACCTTGAAATTCATTGTAATTGGGTTAAATGAAGGTGCTATTATGGTTTTCCCTCAAACGTTTTAAATTCATTTCGCAGATTAGTTGCCAAAATCAAGCTATCATAGAGAAGTGCTGTATTGTTTCTAAAGAGACAGTTACCCAAGTTTCTTTGTTTGGCATAATAATAATAATAACACTTGCTATGTCCCAGGCACTGTCCGGAGCCTTTCAAAATGCATTTCATTATCATAGCCACCTTATGAACTTGCATTTTTCTTTCCACTTTGCAAAGGAGGAAACTGAGGCACAGTAAAGTTAAGTTACTTGCCTAAGATCACAGAGTAACTAGCAGAGCCAGCATTGGAACTTACACACTTTGCACCAGAGTCCATGTAAATAACCAGTCCATTAGAATAACCACTGTGCTATAACGTCATTCCCAGCCGGGACAGTGGGATTGGCATTGAGATGCCAGTGGAGGAGCAGAAATATATAAGGACTTACAAAGCAACCAAATTATATAATTAAGGAAAATGTGTGCTCTTTTTGTTCTTATGTAAAATCGACCCCAAATTCACCGAATATAGGCAACTTAACTTCATTTTCCCTGGGACTATGGAGATATGGGGAAAATGTTAACTCCCTTTCTTTTAGTAACTGGTGTAGAGATTTTCCTTTCTTGAGTTAAATAAAATGTGAAGAAAAAGGAAGCCCTCATAAGCTTCTGTTTGTTTTCAACAGGTAACCAGTGAGTTGGGTCATTATAGTCACCTCCCCGCCTTCCCACCTGAACTACCCTTCGGGGCTTGTCTGCCACCAGCTCCGTTGGAAACGCTTTGCTGTATCTGAGTTCCCATGCAGGACAGTGTTGCCTTGAAAAGAAGATTAATATAAAATGTCAGTCAAAGGTTTTATATTCCCAGCCCAGATCTTTATCTCAGAATAAAAAGGGGAAATTTATCTCTTGTGAGTCATGGGCATTAAGGAGCTGGGAACATTTCACTGGCAGGGAAACTTGGCAAAAATAGTCCTAGTGGATTTCAAGTTTATTTGACTAATTCTTTCACCACTTGTCAAACGAAACTACTTTTGTTTAGGTAACAAAACAAGCTGTTTCCTCTGCCATTTCTCCAGTGAGTCGTATAGGCACTTGTGGCAAACACACATTACTGCTAACTGTTATGATGTTTGCTGTCAAATTCATTTATTTATACAACTGCTGTAAAAAGCCCGAGGCCCATAAGCAGCCATGAAAGATTTCAGAGTCATGGTGTGGGGTCATGAGAGGGGAAAAAAAGTCTCCACTGGTTATGAGAAAGGAACTGACACAGGAAACGGTCACATATGGCGTAGATTTATTGTGTCCGGGGCTTCCCATTCAAATCTCATTACAGCCGCAGCTCAGGGCTGGGCATGGCACAGGCACATTCATTTTCGTTTTGGCATCCAACAGAATTACTGCTGCAGCTTCAAACCGAGGGCTGGGGAAGGGATCGGTTTATCATTCTGGGGAAAAAGTGAACCGAATTATATTTGTAAGGAATGCTGTTGGCTGCCCATGCCTTTAATCTGAGCCATGAACATCACTTTCTTTAAATCTGGCAGGCAAGGTTTGCTTGTGAAAAAGAAGTAGGAGGGTGGAGAGAAAGAGTGGGTTTGGCATGGAGAGTATTACAAAAGGAATTAAAGGGAAAAGTGAAGATTGGATGAAAAGGGAAATCATTTTGAATATTCATGTATTTATTTGTGGAAAATATTGGTGTCCTTCTTATAGATACACATGCATATGTGTGCATGCACATATGTATGTATGTATGTATGTATTTCTTGCCAGTATTTAAAAAAACACACACAAAAAAACAGAGCTCTTATGTTCACATGTTAGAATTTCCTTCACCTGTAGCCTGCTTCTTTCAACACTGTTCATTATGACTACTTGCAATGCTTACAGATGCTGTTTCTGACTCCAAGGCAAATATTATTAGTTTGAGATGGGGATAATGCCAAAAAAGGCAAAAGGAGAGTGTGAAGTATTCTAAAAAATTCTCATTTCTTGATTACAGTGAACATAACAGCTTACGTTTATTAGCACATGTTTGCTCCCAACTCTGCATATACATCATCTCATTTAATCCTGTTCTTCAGCCTATGAATTGGGGACTAGTCTCAGTCCTTTGTACGAATGGGCTAACTGAGTCAAAGAGAGGATATATAACTTGCCTGTGGTTTTGCAGCTAGAAAGTGACAGAGCCAGGATGCAATGCAAGTTTCTGTGACTTGAAAACTTGATCTCTCATCCCCTAAGCTATACTTCCTGAGCTTGCATTTGCTTTGGCTGTTTTTAAGGTAGTATTCACAGAATAAAACATAATTGAGACCATACCCACTGATGTTTGCACGTCACATCATACATAATACACCAGAATGACAACAATATAAAAACACTTTCTAAGCCACTTATTTCAAGAAAATATAGTAAAAGAATACAAAATGATCTTCTGGAACTTTCACTGGTGGACTTTTATAGATGAATGGATTCTCACCAATAAGAGTAAGTTTTTTTAATTAAAAAATGGAAGGGTCTTTTTTATCCATATCTGACCCTACTCCCTACCATTCCTCTTTGCCATTTTATCACTTATTTTCATCTCCTGATCATTTACCCCCTCAAAATAACACTTTTATGAAAAGGGAAAAAGTATTTTAAAATACTCACCCAGAGAACTTATGGCCTTACAGACATCTTTGTCTCATGCAGTCAGGGGTCTTATGTGGTTTTCATTTTTCTCAGATTAGTTGGGAAATGTATTCCATCATTATCTTTGCAAGATATAATGTCTCTTGGAAAACAGACCCAAGTACAAGAACCTTGGTGAGATTGTTCATAAGGTTGGGACAGTTTCTCTAACCTGTTGCTCCTGAAGTCCATTAGCCCGTTAGGCCTGCAGATGTGTGTATTCCGGGTCCCGTGAGGTATCTTCAGTCCTTTTGAGCTGTCTTCACACTTGGTGATTTCTTCTCTACCCTCTCTTAACTCCCAAAAGTTGGGAGCTACTTCACCACATCAGTCACCAGCTTTTCGAGCGCTGTCTTCCTCGGTAAGAATGGTGCCAGAAGAGACCATTCTCCTCAGTGCCACTGTCTAGCAAGTTAGGAAACCCAACCTGGAAATGCCTTCAGTTTGCAGCTCCAGGAGCTAAACTTTTAACCCATGCTGTTCTTTTTCAACTAAATGAACTTGAAGTTTGTCAAATTACATTTTCTATAATACCACTATATTTGTGTATAGGTATATGTTCAAATATATGTATCTCATCCCTCTTACAATGACTAGAACTACCATAATGTAGTAATTCAACAGACTTTAAAGACCTATAATTCTGGACTCCAAATTAACAAGGTGGTATTTTCTGTCATCTCTACTGAATCTATTATGCATCAGAACATCACTCTCAATTTACCTTCACCTTACACACATAAGGCATAGCCCTTATTTTTGAAGTTAAAAAATTTTAGCTAGAATCCCCCATTCTAAAAAAGTAGAATGTTTTTCTCTATTATTTCTAATGTGACCAAAATATATTTTCTTTAACATTTTCCCCAAATTCCAGTTACTTCCTTTATGTATTTTAGGAACATAGTTTTGAGATTTTGGAGTTCCACTCCTCAAACCCTGAGGGTCTATGACAACATATATGAATGAGGATAAATTCAACCTGTCTTCACTTTATTAGATCTGTGGCCATTTATATTTGTTAAATTACAAATAATGAGGTATAAATGTTGTTTGACAGAAAAGAATTGTAAATGATTTCTTTTCATTTCTTGAAAATAAGAGAATGATTATATATTTTGTTTTTGTCAAAATCTTCTATACTTTACTGTACCATGAATTGTGAAATCATCACAAAATGGCTAAAAAATATATTGTAGGAAATGGTGGTGTTAACCTTGAGGAAAAAATCATTAATGTTGATGTGTTTCATTCAATTTTAAACATATAAGTTTTCCCCTTTTGTTGAAAAGGGGAAGATGGAAGGATTCTATGTGCCTTTGAGTCAAAACATTAATTTTAAAAATACTTTTTTTTCTTTCCTTGCGATCCATTTTTCTAAATAAAGGATGGAAGTTGTTTCTATTTTCTTTTCTTTTAATTTTTTTTCTAGCAAAGACTACCCCTTTGGCATATTTTCTTTTCAAACGTGAAATGAGGTGGAAAATCCTCATTTCACGACAGGAAGGACAAATATTGACACGAAGTTAATATGTGTTAGAACCCTGGAAGCAACTTGAGTGTACATGTGTACACACTCATACACGTATGCACCATCTCCTCTTTCTCCTCCTCCATCAGATGTTCCTAACATGCCTCTTTCTTGGTGTTTAGGTCCATGGTTTCCAATCCAGGGAAAGACAGGCTGAGCATATTGTATGTCTAAGCTATTTTAGGATGTTAAAGTATATACAAAGCAAGTGCCATGTGCACACATAGACTCACAAATACAACCTGCTTAATCTAATTTCCCCCACTTAGAGAACAGCTTCTGGACTTTATCACTGTTCTTGTCCATCTTGAATGCAATAGCATATGCCAAGCCAATACTTGCTGGTCTCCCAGCATTTATTAAGTCCTGTCCACTCTTGCCTTTTTTGAGAGGAATGCCCTGGGGTGACTGGACGGCTGCCCCTGACAGGCTGTGTCACTTATCTATTCACATTGATTATGAAAGTCAGCTGTGGTCAGACTTTGCTTTCTTCCCACCTCCTCCCCCTCCCCCGCCCCGCCCTTCTCTCAGTCTCTCTTACAAGCACCCCTGCCTGGATTTTCATGAGGAAATAATCAGATTAGGCTTTTCACGGTGAGTTCATATGGAGTTCTCTTTCTCCAGTGTGCTACTAACTGAATAAACGTGTTTAGTGGTAAATTGTAAATGACATTATGATTACCAAAGCCAGCATGGGTTTCATTTAAAAGTGATCAGAATTGCAGACCACAAAAATTGTGACTGGCAGATAAAGCCATTTGGAGAAGTGGGAAAAGAAAAGGCAAAAACAAGTGAGAGAGATAATCATTACTCAAAACAAAACCTTCCCCAACTAAGAAAAGCAGGAAGGAAAGAAATCTAGAGGAAGAAAAGACAGACTCTATTTAATATATTTTATTGATTTTTTACAGAGAGGAAGGGAAAGGGACAGAGAGTTAGAAACATTGATGAGAGAGAAACATTGATCAGCTGCCTCTTGCACGCCCTCCCCTCCCCCCATTGGGGATGTGCCCACAACCAAGGTACATGCCCTTGACTGGAATCGAACCTGGGACCCTTCAGTCCTCAGGCTGACGCTCTATCCACTGAGCCAAACTGGTCAGGGCGATAGACTCTATTTAGAAGGGAGAGTGGACTGTCACCATGGCCCCTGCCTGCTGTGACTGGGAGTTATTACCTACAACACCTGTCTGGCTGTGTGCACAGCCTTCTCTTACTAGTTAATGTGTATTCTCTCCCCCAATTAATAACTATACCCAGTTAGCAACTCTGGAACCCCAAAGTATTGTTTACATGGTGTGCTTTAGTTTTGCTTCACATTAAAATTTACATGGTAGAATTGATTAACTCTGAAGACAAAATAGGAAAGTGGATGGTAGGATATTGATAAACCACACTATCTCTTAGTCATCAGTAAAATTCTGGAGAAACAAAAATTAATTTCTTATAAGTGAACACCAGGATTCCAAGTTTGTCTATAAAATTAAATAATTAATGTCAGTTGCTGATAATCTTTAGACTATCACCTTTGTTAAATTTGTGGCTGTTCATTCATACTTCTGGGATAGTATGCTAAAGTAATAAAAAGGCCAAATGGTAATATAAAAAAGCCAATGGAATCTCATCAAAATTGTGATTAGCTAAATAACTAAAAATCTTTCTGTGAGTTCCTTTTAATGGATTTGTATAGAGAGAAATCCTGATTATTATAGCACCTTTCTCACAGTATTAATCACCACAGCTGACCCTACATCTAAATATAACCCCAAAATGAAGTTATTCAGATTACATTTTATTTTGCCAGAGCCATAGAATTTTGGAAGTATGCTTTTCTCTTCCATCTCTTCCTTGTTACTTTTACTAAGTGATTATGTGAGTCAAAATTTCTGTAAGTCAATTTTTCTTTTTTTATCCTCACCTGAGGATATTTTATTATTATTGATTTTAGAGAGAGGGGAAGAGAGAGAGAGAGAGAGAGAGAGATGAATGTGAGAGAGAAATATATGTGCCCCAACCAGGGATCAAACTGGCAACCTGTGAATGTGCCCTTACTGGGAATTGAACCCACAATCTTTGGATGAATGGGACGACACTCCAACCAACTGAGTGACCCAGTCAGGGCAAGTCAATTTTTCTACCTATGGACTAAGGATAATTAAACCTGCCATTAAGAAGTTTTAGGTAAAGGATATTAGGTATAGAAGAAAGGAGAGGGAAAGAAGGAAGAAAAGAAGGAAGGGAGGGTGGGAGGAAAGGAAGGATTAGGGAAACTGACAGTTACTACCTAAGTACTGGCTATTTTATGCTGATTATTTCTGGGGCTATTGTTTGGTCATCCTGGACTGGTTGCTCCTGATGATAGTCTGGCTTCTTGGACTGTTCTCTGCAGATTGTGGGTCAGAATTTTATTTTTATGTGTGGCCTAGTCATTGTCTGTGTGCATGTTCAGACTCTTACTCTTCAACTCATCTTTAAGGCTTCTCAAGGAAAATATCTGACATCAAAATACCTAAATGTTAGTTGGTGTTGTTGCTTTTTAAGTACGCTTTTTTTTTTTCTATCTTACTACTATTGACACAGTAATAGCATTGACATTGTCCTCACCATCAGCTTTCAAAATCATGAACTCAAGTGTCTTTCCAGCTCACTTGTTCAAGAGCCGTTTCCTTGTGACATTAAACCCACTGCCATGTGCCTTTGTTTGACATACATTAGTACCCTCATTTCATTCCCTTCCTTATGCAACTGAGGTGTGCTGTACTCATTGTAATTAGACTAGAGGCCCAGTGAACGAATTCATGCACGGGTAGGGTCTGGCCAGCCTGGTCCCAATCGGGGCGGATCAGGGCCAGGCCAGCTGGAGGGAGGGGCTGCTGGCAATTGGCCGATTGGGTTGGGGGGGCCTATCAGGGGTCAGCGGCCAGGGGAGGGCCTGGGGGAGGTTGGCCAGCCAGCCCCACCCCTGATTGGTGTGTGTGGGGGTGATGGGGAGCAAAGCTGGTTGGGGGGAGGGGCCGAGGGCCGATTGGGGTGGTGGGGGCTGATTGGGAGTGGGGCTTGCCGTGGTGAGGGGCTGTGGGGAGAGGGGCTTCGGGGCCGATGGGGTGGTGGGGGCCCATTGGGGGCAGGGCTAGCTGGGGGTAGGGGCTGCAGGAGGTTGGCTGCTGGCCCCACTCCCTATTAGGGTAGGGGGGGTGATCAGGGGTGGGGTCATCCAGGGGGAGGGGCTGAGGGAGGTTGGCCAGCTGGCCCCACCCCCCATTAGGCTGGTTCGCTGACCGCAGTGGGTGTCATAGCGACCGTTCGAACTGGGTGTTACTGCGTTCTGGTCGCTGGCTTTTTATATATATAGACATTTGCAAATATCTTTAATACCTGTGACCCTCTGTCACTTCTTGGCAGAAACCCAAGTTTCAGTGAACCCAGCCATTCTGTTTGTCCATGCCATCTCATTAGACAAACCCAAGGCATGAGTGCATTTGCTCTCCACAACACAGCTGACTGAGGTTTCAGGGAAGTCCTGTGAAGCTGATCAAGTTTAGGTTTCAGGGTCCTCACTTACATGGGCCACTTCTAAGACTCCAAAAGGAATCCTAGCAATATGTCTATATGGCCCTATGTTTCTGTAAAATTTTTAAAATTAAATATTTTAACTAAAATTTGAAATAATACTCTTTCCACTCTAAATTTTCCATCATAGTACTAGGAGGTTGGGTGGCAGTGGAGTAGCCACAAGCACTTTTAGGATCTAGCTAAGGGAAGTTGAGTTGGATATTCATTTGATGTAAGTTTAATAGAAGGTGGTTTTTGTGGTTCACAATCACATCTATGTAAAGTTCTTACTAGCCACCCATGTCAACTTACGATGCTATGACACACAGGAACAAGGCCCTAGGTCACACTGTGATGTGAATGAATCCTAAGGACTTAGAAGAACATGAGAAGTGAAGCATTATGCTAAGTGAAATAAGCCAGGCAGAGAAAGATAAATATCACATGATCTCACTCATTTGTGGAATATAATGAACAACATAAACTGATGAACAAAAATAGATCCAGAGACAGAGAAACATCAATCAGAACGTCAAACCTCAGGGAAGATAGGGGACAAATGGGGGGTAAGGGGGAGAGATCAACTAAAGGACTTACATGCATGCATATAAGCCTAATCAATGGACACAGACAACAGGGAGGTGGGGGCATGAATGGGAGGTGGGGGGTAATGGGGGAATAAGGACACATATGTAATACCTTAATCAATAAAAAAAAAAAAAGAAAGAGAAGTATGTTTTAAGTGACAGTGTCATAAAAATTACTCTGTGCAGATTTATTCAAATATTATAGCTCATACAAGAGAAAACCTTTCTAGGAAATTTTCTGTATTTGACAACAATTTTAAACATTTATATATTACCAGTTATGAGTTGTGAAGCTGAAAGGAACGCTTCTAAACTATTGTGATAAAAACAACAACAACAATGTCTATCATCCAGATTAAAGAGATGATGGAATTATCTTTCTATATTATCCCTATAGAAAATATTACAACATTGTTGTTAGATATAGGAGATCCACAAAAGTGTGCAACAAAACTATAGGAAAAAAGTAATACAGAGGTGTGTTGGATAATTAATTAATATTACTTTTCCCTAGATTTTATGTTTATGGTGTTTATGTGCTTAATTAATAATAATTTATATTTCAATTTAGTGAATTTGATTTCTTTAAGAGACAGAACAATTCAAATTTTGTGTTTTATGTCAGTTTTCAAGAAATTTGTATTTCATCTAAATTGTTGAATTTGTTGGCAGAAAGTTTGTAATGGTCTCTTAACCTTCATCCACAGGGTCTGTAATATTAATCCTTCTTTAATTCTTGGAATGGTGTTTTCTGTTCTCTTTCTTTTTGTCTTGAGCAATATAGTGAAGGGTTATTCAGTTTGGGAATATTTTCTAAGAAACAAGTTTTAGCTTTGCTCACATTCTCTGATTTTGTTTGTTTCTTTTCTATTTCATTGATTTCTGCTTTTATATTTATTATTTACTTTATTATTACTTATGTTGGTTTGCTTTGTTCTATTTAAAAAGCATTTAGGATAATGGAATAAGAAATTATTTTTAGACAACTCTTTTGTAATATAAGAATTTAATGTTACAAATGTCCTTCAAAGCACTGTTTCACTGCATCCCACACATTTTGATATGCTAAAATTATCATTTAGTTTAAAGTATTTAACAATTTCCCTTATAATTTTGACTACTGTTGCTATTAGTGTGAGGCACAAGTAAACCACGTGCCCTACTTTTACAGCCACTTTTTGGTAATTAAATTTATTGATATAGAGGCAGCTTTGGCACAAATTTCTAATCATATCATGTGGAAAGAAGGATATAGGAGGAGAGATCATGTTCATATTTAGTAAATCCTTCATTAGTAATAATTTCAGTTTTTATTTGTTGCTGCAGTTCTTAGGCAACTTTGATGAATTTGAAATAAGGCAAGTACAAAAATCTAGAAAACAATACAAGACAATTTTGTTAATATAGATTTTAAATCAAAGGAATTCTTTGCTGGAAGATTTATTTCTGGATTCAGAACAAGAACAACTCTAGGTTCATAGACAGGAAGATTAGGAATGGTGGGATAATGGATAATGCTGTTTCTTTAAATATTTTCATTATCCCTGATTACCCCCAACTCTCCCCAAATTATTACTTTTTCCTCTCTTCTGGTATTTCTTTACTCTTCATTTACAGAAAAAGAAAGTATGAGAAAATTATATAGTTTGATATCCAAACTGTCACAATTTGGTCAGAATATACCTCTTCATTTTTAATATATCGCCATACATTTTCTGTTCCAGCTCCCTTAATTTACTTCTTTACCCATTGACTCAAGTATTACCCTATTCTCTCCTGTTGGTTTTATTTTTGTTGTTCACTATGGAGACCTTAGTAATCATTCCCTTTTTCTTAATTATTTTATGTATTCACTGTTTTTACACTTAGCAATTACAGCCATTATTAACTTTAAATTACATTTATTATATAACATATACATTTAAGTTGCATTAAATAGCTGTTATTTAATTTAATTTTGCCCAAGATTTCTTTGCATTCTCGGTATCTAGCACACTGAAGTGTTCAAAAAATGTTTCATGTGGTTACAGATGATGATGAATGTGAATGTGATGGATTGCAAATCATCTTTGAGCAATTGTGGTTCATATGTCACCTGTTTATTTTCCTTTATTTTATAGGTACATTTAGAGAAGAACAGAAATGCACATACCGATCCCTGATACAAGGCTACATCTGCAAACAGACTGACCAAGTGATCTTAATTCTTGACATTGTTAATGCCACTTGGGCAATGAGGAAGTTATATCCTGTTGTTTCTGTGACTAGTGGTTTTGTGGACACCTTCAGTAGTGCAAATGCCAATACGTCCTGCTCTACTTCAGGGTCTGTATCTACTTTCTATTCCATTTTACCCACCAGGGAAACCACCAAGGTCTGCTTTGTGGATCAGACTCCTCACGTTTTGCGTTTTTTTCTGTTGGGGAACAAAAGTACCTCCAAACTTCTGTTGGCTATATTCTACCATGAACTCCAGAGCCCCCATGTTTTCTTAGGGGAAAGCTTCATCCCACCTATTCTGGTTCCATCAACTTCCTCATTGCTGGATGAGTCTATTGGTTCCAACTATTTCAGCCTCATGGATAACCTCTTGTATGTTGTTCTACAAGGAGAGAAGCGTGTTGAAATACGCTCAGGTGTGTCCATTCATTTGGCCTTCACTGTGCTGTTTTCAGTCCTAGAAAAAGGCTGGGAAATGGTGACCCTTGAAAGACTAACTGAATTCTTACAGATTAGCCAAGACCAAATTAGATTTATTTATGATATGCCTGGCAATGAAGCAACCTTAAAGGCCATTGCTGACCGTAGAGCAAAAAGAAAGCGCAATTGCCCAACTGTACCTTGTACCAGTTATTATAGAGCTGGTCAACGTAAACCTCTCATGACGGAAATGAACTCATACAGGGTCCCCCCACCAACCACCATGGAAACTATGTCAAAAGTGATGGTCATTGAAATTGGTGATCTGCCAACAGTAAGGAGCACTGGACTGATTCCATCCTTATCTAGCGACAAATTACAGAATTTGGCTCACCAGGTTATCACCGCTCAACAGACTGGAGTACTTGAGAGTATGCTGAATATGACTATTGGAGCCTTACTGGTGACTCACTCAGGGGGAGTCATTGGCTATGGGTAAGTATTACTTATAATAACTCAAATTAGGGCTGATTTCTTGGGTGCATATTATACATGTCAATCTATACTGAATTATGTAATCTTTCTGTTTCTTTAGGTAAGAATAAAAACTTAAGGAGCCATTTGTAGACTTAAATTCTCAATTTAAAAATTTTCTATGAAATCTATCTATATATTTATGATTATTCTATTCCCTAGGTAGTCAAAGACATTATATTTTGGTACTTTAAAGTGAAAAGCATGTAGGAAGAGATTTTTTTAAAGCTACTTGTTTTCACTTCATTTGGTAATTTATTAGTGCAATGAACTTAAGCAGTAGGCTAGATTCTGGGGTGGCTAAGGTGAAACAGATATGAACAAAAATAGGACCTATCACCATTC
Organism: Eptesicus fuscus; assembly: GCF_027574615.1. Lineage (NCBI taxonomy): Eukaryota > Metazoa > Chordata > Mammalia > Chiroptera > Vespertilionidae > Eptesicus > Eptesicus fuscus. The sequence continues at coordinate 20,012,328 of NC_072482.1, read as the reverse complement.
CATAGAGTTATGAGCTAAAACTTCAGTCCCGAGGGAGGGAGATGATAATAATTTTGCCTGTAGGTACTGGGGAAATACTTATACTTTGGAAAATGTTGGAGTGATGATCAGGAGTTTACCAGGCTGAAGCTATGACCCTGATTGAGCTTTATTTAATCTAGATTATAAAGTTCTGAAAGGACACCTTTGTCAAATTGTGTGAGGCAGGAGTGTCAATGAGGCCAAACATGTTCTTGGCACAGGCCTGTGTAGGATCTGTAATATACTTTATGCTGTGTTATTCTGACTCCATAAGATTGTATTTTGAAGTTCTCCACTAGATTTCCATTCAATACACATTTCAGAAGTAAATTTACCAAAAATGTTTCCCTGAGCTTAGTAACTTAAGTCTGTGAAGCACATGTTAAGGAAAGGCAGGGGTACATTCCGCTCAATTTTATAGACTACGTTAGCGAAGGAATGAAGCCCAAGTTCATCTACGGCATCTGCCATGAGGTCAAGACTGTTGGAGTCCCAAGCTCCATTTTTTAGCTGATACAAAAGAACCAGCCTGAGAGACAATGTGAACTTGGCACAATGCTTAGAAAACATATATAAAACTAACCACCTCACAAATGCCTGCTTGCTTGGCTGTAGAGGACTCACCATGAGCAGGATGGTTAGTCCCTATAAACTGGTCCTGCCACTGGAAATATAAGCTCAAACCCATGCACATGTTGAGGTGATGTTGGGTCCCTGAAATAGGAAACTTATTCAGATTCTGAGCTATATTACTCAGTGACATATTAGAGCATTCATATTCTTTTAGATTATGCTGCTGTTGCTACTTTTGCATCTTATATGTGGTAGTGCTAATAAATAAGCAATTAATATTTAATGGGTATTAGTTACTCCTATACAATCTCTCCAATGAATGTGCAAGTTATTCTAAAGTAAAAAGCAAAAAGGAATATCTTTACATCTGAGACATATTCAAGGAATACGTTGATTGCCTTTTTATACACAGAGCAACATATTTATACGAAAGCTTAGCTAGTATTTTTGTATTATATGTTACGTCTTTAAAATGGAGATAGGTGTACCTCTTTCCTACAATACATTTATATGTATGGAAGATATAAAAAGAAAACTCAAGCATTTTTTCTGGATTCTGGTTGATTTGAAGAGTTGGGGAACTGTTGGCTTAGAATTGAAGCATGCTCCTGGTTGCATGATTGTACAAAATCTATTAAATCTTAAATAGTTTTACCAACCACCAACCCTTCAATATGTTACTGATGTTATTATGATATTATGCATAATAATATAAGAATCATGAATCTGAAAAAGTACTCTAGTGCATACTAGCTTATGTCTAAATATGGTTTCTTTCCTTTAGCCCAATTTCATTTAGATCTCTCTCGGTTCTTTTAGTGTATTAGATTTATGAGTGAGTAGAGAGAAAAAGAGCTAGTCCATTGCTAAATTTTATTTAGATTTTACAGTACTGAGCTTTTCTAATAGGATGACATTTAACAATGACTGATTTTTATATTATATATTTTAAAAAGTCTCAGTGAATATTTAGCTTTTTACTAGAAGGAGGGAAATGTCAAAGAGTAGAAGCAATGGAAGTATAACAGAGGAAACCCAGCAAAGAGAGCAGACTGAGAACAAGTTTAGATACATGCACATATGTGTGTGGACATCATTTTATCATAAGGACGTGAGATGGCTTCAGAAAAAGTTTGCCTTTATTGCCCACAATCTGTTGTAGCCACTGTGTTTTCACTTTGACTCAGATATTTCTGATTTAATAAGAAACCATGTATATTATTGCAACAAATTTCTGTGGGGATGTATTATATCCCCCATTTCTCTCTATTCCTCTAGTATTTTAAGAAAAGTTTTCTTAAAATTTAGACATAAGGCTAAAAAGCAAATAATATGAAGATAAGGACAGGCTGCTTCTTAAGAATACCTGAAAAAATATCTGCAGAATGAGAAATGCTTCATCCAAAGGGATTGAATGAGAATTAGCAAGGTTTCCCATGGTCCTAAGAATTGCACAGTATGGTAAACAACCCTGAAGCCCTGTGTAGGCCCCAAGGCCAGTCCTGTTCTTTCAACTTTGATCATACATTAACAACCTAATGAATTGACCTTGAGACAGCAGAAATTAGTCTAGGCCCTAGACTCTAGGGACACAGGGCTCTCAGTGAAAAAGCACCAAGCGCTATTGTTAATGGAATTTGTACATTTCAACAGATTGAGGCCATATCAAATATCTACAGTACTTTTCAGGAGGACTATTTCCTGAAAGCTACCAATGTCTGCTTTGTGGGGAGAAATGGGAAGCTATCTACTTTTTAATTAAAATAATGCACAGCAAAGAATTGGGCTCCCCTGGTGTTTATCTAGAGGCATCTGGATTTAAACATCCTCCCTTGGCTTGGTCAGTTCCATGAAACTGTTTCCCATCTTTCAAAACTTTGTTGGCCTCTGTTGTGAGTTTCTCAGTTTCCTCCTGGCTCCTTTATCCTTTTTGACTTACACTATTTTTATCCATTTTTATTATTTTATTTTATTATTTTAAGTAATTTCAGTGAAGTAGAGGGAACAGAGATATACCTATGTTCAATCTGCTATTTTTTTTTTTTTTAACTAGGGTTTCCCCATGGGGGTCTTAGTTCTGTATTTTGTCTTTTATCTGAAATTCTGGAAGGATACATTTTATATTGCTTCTCTTTCTTTCGGTAGCAACTTGATTTTTGCTCTCAAATTTCTTTACCTTCTTTCTCTTCTTCTTCCCCCTTCTACTGCTTCATTAAAAAATATTCTTTGTCATATTGTAAAATGAAATACATTTATTTTTTAGTGGAGGTTTAGCTATTGAAATGCCAAAGCTATTAGTGGTTGGCAGAATTTCTAAAGTGACTTCCCATTGACTTGCTGTCCGAATCCCAGGAGCCTATGAATAGGATCACGTGAGCCCTTTCTCCTGCTGTGGCAAATAAGAAGGCAGAGAGAGTCACCGTGTGAGAGGACTTGAAGGGTCACTACTTTTAAGATGGAAGGGAACACATGAGAAAAAGAAGGTGGGCTCCATGAATAGGAAGTAGACATTGGCTAACAGCCCGCAAGGAAATAGGGACCTCAATTCTATAATTACAAGGAAATAAACTCTACAACAATCTGAACGCATTCGGAAGTGGATTCTTCCCCAAAGCCTCCACCCAAGCATTGAATTTAATCAAGCCTGTCTGGGCTCTTAACCCACAACCTAGAGATAATACATTTGTGTAATTTCAGGGCACCAAATTTGTGTGATCTGTTATGCAGCAATAGAAAACGAATATGCCCTCTCTCACAAAGCTCCTTCTCTATGACATGGCCACAAACCTTGGGCTCTGAAACCAGACATACTGAGGGTGAGCATGACACTCTGGGAGTATGTATCTGTATGTTTTTATACCTATCATGTGAATAGCCTTTTAAGTTCCCTTGTTCTGTGTAAGGAGCAAGCTATGAAGCTGACTCGAGACAGAGAAGAAAACTAGGAGCAACCATTGGTGAGACGAGTCTGTTGGCACTCATTCTCCTTTAGCATCTTCTCCAGGCCCCCTGGGCACCTGCTTTGTAGGAAAAAGCTATTTGGAGTTTGCAAAAGCAAAATCTTTCTCTCAATAGGGGAGGATATTCTTCCCAAGACTGGCAGAATTCTCATCCAGGAAGAGATTGCTATACTGGCCAGCTTGTCTCTTTCCTCCTTCATGGCAAAACCATGGCTTCATTGTCAAAGAATGTTTCTGCACCATTTCTTCTGTTCACCACTTTGTTAAGTTAGGTGGATGGCAAAATTGTCATAATGGGATTTCATATATGTGGCTTTGTGGGAAAATGAGATGCTCTGCATAAGCAAAATTTCCATTTAATTAAAAATTGCTCCTTTTATCACTATATTTTTAAAAAGCTTTAATCTCTTAAACTTGAAAAACACACACACATTATCCAGCCTTATTAAATGGAAAATAATGTATATCATTCACATTTTTATTGATGATTCATGGCCATTATCAAAGCTATCATTTATTCTATAGCCCTGTTTCTGCAGTGATGCCCTTAGGGACCATTGTTCTTATGCTAAATGGCCCTGGACCACTAAATGTTTGATTCTACTTCGCATATTTTTTTTCTGCTACTTTCCTTATAAATGCGATGTTAATTGTAATCCATTGCTGCTGTTAACGTATCTGTATCCAGCAGTTTCCCACCCACATACACATGTACTTCTAATTCCAAAACCGAACCACACTATCTTAAAATCAAGTAATTTATATTTATTGGTACAGATGGTGAAGTTGTAGGTAAATATAATAAAGACTTATGAAAGCTTAATGTTTTATATTACACAAACATTAGTTGAACTGCTATTATGTCCAAAAACTATATGGCTCATATGAACATTTAGAGATTTTAAAATTAATGGGTAGGCAAAAAACAACACTTTTATGCAACTATTTAATAAGAATGTTGTATTAAATCTCATTATTCTATATCTATTACAAAGATATCACTGATTGAGTATTCCTGCTTAACCATTAATTTAGTTTTTTGTAAAATTGGCTTGAGTACATTTTTATCATTATAATATTTATTAGGTATTCAGGGCTTGAACTTACTATTACATTCCCAAGAGTACTGAAGCACAGTGCCATGTGCAATAAATGATCATTACGTACTAATTGAAAATATTGAAATGTAACCTGCTTGGCTTTGCCATTCTAATACTCTCGTGCAACCAATATCTTGTATTAAATCCCATTCATCAGAAAAATCTTGAGTGATGTTTTCCTTGTCTGAATTTGATTGCTACAGCACCCCAATATAAGTTGAAAATTTAAAAAATATTGTGTATGATCTTAAAAATGTGTTCAGAGTTTCCATTATTCCAGATATTTATGCTGGATTTACTATAAAATATTATTTTAAATAATGTACTAACTAAAATACTTAGGTTTTGACCTCTGATTTGACCTTGTGGGAAGACATGCTGTGTTTACTCTGTGTCTGTACATACCCCTGGCACACTGCAACCTACACCTAGGTTACTCAAATCTCAAATCTCGATTTGAATTGAATAATCCCAAAGACCCTCAAGAGTTTAATAATAAGTGTTAGAGCATAGCAGTAAGCACACCACCTGAGGAGTGTGCCAAAACTTGAAGTTAGCCAGGCCAAGACAGGTGATGGCTTTCCAGAGGCGCTTAAAGACCTAAGAGGAGAAGTAGTGCATGGTGGGTACTGATCTGTCTTAGGGTTACTCTAGTAATATGTACTGGGTGCTTGCAATGTGCCAGGTCTGGAAACACTATGCTGTCATGCAGGAAGGAAGCATTGGGATCATAAAACATTTCTTTTCTCTCAGAGGTTCACAGCAGCTAAGGGCATCTGGCTGTGTTTGATAGGGAACATAGGATTATAAAATACGGTAGTCCCCTCTTATTCATGGTTTTGCTTTCTGAGGTTTCAGTTAACCGTGGTCAATCGTGGTCCAAAAGTATTTAATAAAAAATTCCATAAATAAACAATTCATAAATTTTAAATTGTGTGGGGGTTTTAGTGGCATAATTTAAAGAATGATGGAAAATGCTCAGGACACCCTGACACACTTCATTAAAACATGGGGCTCTTTTATAATAACCTGATTTAGTAATGTTGAAGAGGCAAAGGGAGTGAGGAAGTGTTTCTACCTCCCCACCCCACCACTCACAATGCCTGCACCTTAGGTCTTGCCCAGAGCCAGCCTTCACCAATAGGATTTACTTGTTTATTTGTTTACTGGATTTGTCATGCAAATATAAATAGTCCCTCCGCACCCACCCCTTTAGAGGGTTAGCAGTTTGGATCTGGCAAATTGAAAAGCAAGGGTTGAAGTGCATAGTGGTGATTTCTGAACTGGGAAATTTCTGAATTCTCTTTATCTTTCTTTTAGTTTACACTTAGCCTTGAAAAGGGTGGGGGGATTCTTTCACATACTTGACTGGGTGTTGGAAGCTGTTAACTAGTGGTTAGAACTGGGAGGATTGGAGGGAACTTTCCTCCCCCATTTTTTAAAGTTTGGCTGTAGGTCTTTCTGCCCGCAGGCTACAGTCACATTAGTGGTTGGAAATTGGATAAGGACAGCACAATGACAAATCCAGGTTGCTTGCAATAAGTTGCTAATCCCTTTGCTTTAATATCGGAGCAGCGTATAATGATGTTTGGACATCACTCCAGTTTACTGACGACCCCACTGGGGCCAGCAATAGAACCTTACAACTGTCTAACAAGGTGTCAGGTGACTCCCGTCGTCACAGCAACGGACACTGGAATCTAATCTTCCCTCCATCCCTTCTAGCACCCAATAACGCCTAGATTATATAAGTGGCCCATCATTGCTTGGTAACTTGAATCAATTAGCGTTAATTCGCACAATGCTATGATGTATTGTGATCACTTTCATTTCAGGGAAGGGGGAGAAATTGCTATAAGTCACCTAAAATGAGGTTGTCTGTGGTGCTGAGGTATTAATTGGGTGTCCATATTAAATGCAAAAGGAGCCCCATCGTGAAAGGAAAGTGGATGAGTGACTCTCTTGGCTGCTATTGACCTATCAGAAGAAGACAGTGCCCTTTTCCTTTGCTTTTATCTATTACAGTTTTCCCTATTGCGTGTCAAGTTGATGTATTATAAAAAATTCATTTGGTGACCTTTCACCCCCTTAGCAGATTAAACAATTTCACTTCGATGGCATCATTAACAGGACCCTGCATTTAATGATGATTTCTCTAAAAGGCCACGGAGATTCGATTTTAAGCTAACAGATTTATTGCACTATTATAACATATCGTAAAAAACTGTACCACCTACGGTCAGGTTTTAGGATAGAAACTGCTTAAGAGTTTATGTGGAGCTTAAAGTGGTATTACCTTGGGATATGCTGTAGCAGCAAGTCTCTGACCTCCAGTGAGATGCTGTTTACATTTAATAAGAGATGTTTGCCCACAATAAACTTTAAAGTGTGTCAGGGGCAGGCCTTTCAGCGGGTGTTCAGGCAGTTGGTTCCCGTCGCTTCGTCTGCAGACATCAGTGTTCTTGTGTCAGGATTTTGATGAGCCCTTCAGTTTCTTCAGCCCACGCTGCTGGCCTAAATTCTGTCCAGCACCAGAAAGCACTTAAGAACTAGGTTAGGGGAGAAATAGGAGCTGGTAACAATGTTAGAATTTTCCAATAACCTGGGACCCATAGAAGAATAGAATTAATAGCATAGAATTTTTTTTAAAAAAAATCTGTTTTAAATTATTACTTTAAAAAAATTAAAAGGGGGCCTTGCCCACTCAGGTTAAGCAAACTAATAAATGGTGATGGGACTATTATATGTTCAATTTCCAGTGAGCGACTGTACCGCAGGTCAGAGACTTAGCTGGGAGACGATTAAAGGGGGCTCTTAGGACTATTCTGCCCCATTTCCCAGAATTCTCGGGGGGCGGGAAATTGCTTCCTACAGAAACTTCATAGTTCGTGATCCACTGTATTTCCTCTTTCTAGGGTTGATTATCACTTTTATCTGACATACACCTTTCATGCCAAATAAATAATTTATTCTTTTGTCCTCACACACATACACAAATTAAAATAAAAGGTTGGGAATAAAGTATCTGATTCAAGCATTTAATTGATGGCAGGATAAGCTACTTTTTAAAAACAAAAATCAAAATTTTTTTTCTTAGACCTGACTTAAGTTGTATAGAGGATAAGTCACTATGGGATATTAGGGTAATATATGTGATATATGATGTTTATCTTTTATATTTCCATTTAATTGCTAAAAATTTATTACATGTCTATGATGTATAGTACATAACAGGCTTGATGAGGCAATCCTATATAATAAAAGCCCAGTGACCGAAGGGTGGAATGGCCAGAATGACCAGTTGATCAGTCACTATGACATACACTGACCACCAGGGGGCAGACACTCAACGCAGGAGCTGCCCCCTGGTGGTCAGTGTGCTCCCACAGCGGGAGCAGCTGCTCAGAAAGTGGATCCATAGTCACTCGGGGATGAGCGGCGCTCCCACAGTGGGCCTATCCTCGCAGGCCACGCCCCCCACCAGTGCATGAATTCCGTGCACCCGGGCCTCTAGTAGATATATAATCTATAATGGTTTTTTTCTTAAATATGTTTTTATTAATTTGAAAAGAGAGAGGGGGAGAGAAACATCAATAAGAGAGAAACATCAATCAGCTGTCTCCTGCATGCTTTCTACTGGGGATCGAGCAGGCAACCTGGGCATGTGTCCTGACTGGTAATCAAATAGGTGACCTTTTGGTGCATGGGACAACACTTAACCAACTGAGCCAAACTGGCCAGGGCTATAATGTTCTTTTAATAAAGCTATCTTGGTCATCAAAAATACCAAAGCTCTTGGAAAAACATGTTTTAAGGTATCATGAATTATATAACCATTTAATTTTATTTATTCTATTTTATTGCTAAGTCACATCAGCAATTAATGTGCTTGAAAGGGGTGAAAAAAAATATAGCTCATTGGTAAATTGCTCTAGACCTTGGTCATGCACGTACTATTTGTAAGACCTTTAGCAGGTTACTTTAGTCCTTTTGGACCTCAGTTTCTCCATCCTATATAATAAAAGTCTAATATGCAAATTGACCAAACAGCTAGTTGCTATGATGTGCACTGACCACCAGTGGGCAGACGCTCAACACAGGAGGTCTCCCCCAGCCCACAGGCCCCAGTTCAGCCAAGGCGGGTGCCAGTGGGGGTCCCCCGATCGCCCTGCCAGTCGCTCCACAGATTGTCTCTGATCACCAGCCAGACCTAGGGACCCTACCCATGCATGAATTTCGTGCACTGGGCCTCTAGTGTATAAATAAGAATACCTACCTTATAATGTCATTTTATTTTTTATTTATTTTTTAAAATATATTTTATTGATTTTTACAGAGAGGAAGGGAGAGAGATAGAGAGTCAGAAACATCGATGAGAGAGAAACATCGATCAGCCGCCTCCTGCACACTCCCCACCGGGGATGTGCCTGCAACCAAGGTACATGCCCTTGACCGGAATCGAACCTGGGACCCTTCAGTCTGCAGGCCAATGCTCTATCCACTGAGCCAAACCGGTTAGGGCTATAATGTCATTTTAAAGATGCGATGAGTTTATACAAGGAAAGCTTAGACTAGTACCTGGTACACAGTTAGTACTCAGCATATATTAATTATGAATATTATTCTCCCCAAAGGCTTCATTCAATTAAAATTAAAAAATCAGTTAATTCCATGGTTATTAAACCTATTTAGTGCAAGCACACCATGGAGATGACAAATATGGAAGAGCTGTTGTGAGGACTAGGTGAGCTATTCCATGTCTAACAGCTGTGCTGCTGCTTTGCTCTCAGGCATCTCATCTCAGCTCCCAGTCATGTCATCATGGTACCAGAATCAGCCATGGAGAAAGTATTCACACCATGGAAACTGGAAAACACTAGGCATCAGGGTCTTTGAGGGGAGAGCTGGTTCATTGGCATACTACTGAACACATCCCCACTGTCTAAGTCTTATAATCTGCTAAATTCTTTCATTAGGGTCTTTGGGGGGCTTCTATCATTAAACTGTGATTAAAAATATAAGTTCATAATTAGCACTTCGGCCCTCATCCCCTTACACCCAGTCCATTTTTTACCATGGCTCAGCAAAAATCTATATATATAAAAGCCAAGCAACCAGAATGATGGACCAACTGGAATGACTGGAACAATTGGTCGCTATGATGCACACTGTGGCAGCCCCTCCCCCTGGTTGGCTCTGCCCCCGATCATGCCCCCTTCCAATCAGGGGTGGGACTAGCTGGCCAACTGCCTGTGGCCCCCTCCCAGCCATCCCCATTCCCGATTGACCCCCCCCCCTTATTGGGGGTGGGGGTGGCCTACCTCCAGCATCTCCTCCCCCACCAGCCCAACCCAATCAGCCCCCATTGGGGTGGGCCGGCTGGACCCCACCTGTGCACGAATTTGAGCACCGGGCCTCTAGTGTTAAATAAAGACATAATTATTATTTATTCAGTTACAATGTAATGTTCACTACAAAGTGTATTATTTTCTAGATTCAAAGGCAGATATTTTCACTGCTGGTAATGGATTTTGGCAAATCGCTACCACAGTAATATTTGTAATCATATGGCTGTATTCCATTTTGTTTTACATGTGCCAGAAATACAAGCAATTTTAAAACTGGGAACTCGATATATACTCGGCCGTATGTTCTTTCAGTCCTAGTCCAGCCTTCAGATGGAGAAGTGGGGAAAGAACTTCCAGTACAGCCACAGCTCATTTTTCTGGATAAGCAGGTAACTTGTTCACAGGTAACGATCCTTAAAGCTGGGTAGCATGTACTCAGTGCAGATTCCATTGTCATGGTACATACTTACAGAGTGCCCCCTGGGTGACATTTGCTGCACTTAGGACTTCTCCTGACTTCTGTCATCCTCCTTCCACTTCATGGCCTGCTTTCCTTCTGCTTCATATGGATGCCCACATTTTGATTAAGAGTGAAAATACAATTTGGATAATTTTCCTCCCCAAGCAAATTCTTGAAGTAGATTTCTAGTATCTTCTCAGAAATCTGACCCTCTCAAAGAGGTAGAACTATATTTGAAGAAGTCATTTCATATGCTAATGAGGAAATTCATGCCATCACATCTGCATTATAGTTTTGTAGTTTTTTTTTAATCTTTATTGTTTTCCAGTTTTATGTTATTTTAAATGATTTCTCTCATAGGTGGTTAAGTAAATCATTAACAAGAGGTTTCACTGCTTAATTCTAATTTCAATGGCCATGCCCTCTGTTTTTATTTTATCTTTTCTGTATTTACTAAAGTTATGGAAGACACTAAAGTGAAATAAGCTAATTAAATCTGCTTTCCACTCTTTACTTTTAAAATGCATCCCCCGGCCCTAACCACTTTGGCTCAATGGATAGAGTGTCAGCCTGCGGACTGAAGAATCCCAGGTTTGTTTCTGGTCAAGGGCATGTACCTTGGTTGCGGGCACATCCTCAGTAGGGGGTGTGCAGGAGGCAGCTGATCGATGTTTTTCTCTCATGAATGTTTCTAACTCTCTCTACCCCTCTGTAAAAAAGTCAATAAAATATTTTTTTAAAAAAAATGCATCTCCTGACATGTATGCAGAGGGACAGAGGCCACAGGACGGAAGTCCACATTTGCAAACCTGCACTTTGATCTCACCCATTTCTCTCCTGCTTTCTTCTCTTGACCTTGCCTTCCTTAGTAACCGTCAGCACAGAATGCCACTGTCCTCTCCTACAAACTTGGCTTTCCTTTCTCCTCTTCACTGCCCTGCTCCACCTTTTCCTGTGATAATGTCCCTTCTCTTCTCTCAATGTGCTAATCATGATATATTCTTAACATGAGAAAGAAAATGCTTATTTATCATTTTTCTTCCTTTGCTTGTTTGTACTGAATTTGTGCTTTATGCAAGATTCTATTCTAAATTATCTTCTTTTATAAATAAATTCATAGATTCTCTTCTGAATCCAACTTTTCCTGTTTTGTTTTTTCCCCCACTGTTCTCAGAATCGGAGAGTGGAGTCCTTAGGGCTGCCAACAGAGCCTTGGGCCATTTCTGTTTCCCTGGAAGGGACTTCAGATTCAGTGCTGAAAGGTAGGTATCTGTGACTTTCAGAGACCTGTTACTACTGCATCTGCACAGAAAACGTTTGCGGCCGTTAGGGATTCATAGCAAGGTCAGTTATCCTCAGTATCTTCAGTAATTTGAAAGGAACATCCATCATTCCCACTCTACAATGCCAGTGTTTGTGAAAAGAAAGTTTCGGCTGGCAGTAAATACTTAAGGAAACACCTCCTCCTCTCCCCTCCTTTGCATGATGAAGGAGCATTTTTGTCATGTCCATATCCCCAATAGGGTGTAAGGAGAAGAGCATGTCCCCTAAGACAAATGATTCTTTAGTACAGTATCATGGACTGGCTGAGGGATCAAGTCACCCATACAAGTTGGTTTCTATGGAGAAACACTGGCTCAATGATAGGAAGAATAAATGTGATGGCAAATGCAAAACACCCGGTCCAGAGCAGAACCTCAAGTTCATTTTTCCCTCTCCACTTTTCTTTGTCTTCTGTTACCTTCCTGTGCAGTCCAAGTACCACTGCTTAGCTTCATTTACTTTCCCTATATCATGTGCATGTGAAAATTTAAAAAACACATATTTTATTTTTTGCTCCTATGAATTTGAATATTTTAGATACCTCATATAGATAAAATCATACAGTATTTGTCCCTCCATGACTGGCTTATTTCCTTGGCATAATGTTCTCAAGATTCATCCAAGTTGTCACATATTTTAGAATTTCCTTTTTTTAAAAGCCGAGTAGTATTTCATTGTATGTGTATTCCACGTTTTCTTTACCTGTTCATCTGTTGGTTGACATTTTGATTGTTTCCATTTCTTGGCAAGTGTGAATAGCACTGCAATGAACATGGGGTGCAGCTATCTCTTTGCAATCCTGATTTAAATTATTTTGCATAAATACCTAGAAGTGGGCTTGCTGGATCATATTTCTATTTTTAATTTTGTGAGGAACCTCCATAGTGTTTTCCATAGCAGCTGCACCATTTTGCATTCCCACCAACAGTACACAAGAGTTCCAGGCCAACACTTATTGTCTTTGGTATTTTGATAATACCAATCTTAATAAGGTGTAAGATAATATCTCATTTTATTTTGATTTGCATTTCCCTGATTATTAGTGATATTGAGCATCTTTTTATATACCTGTTGGCCATTTGCAGGTCTTCTTTGGAGAAATGTCTGTTTGAGTCTTTAGTCTATTTTTAAATCATATTATTTGTTTGTTTGTTTTTTGCTATTCATTTGCAGGAGTTCCTTATATATTTTAGAAATTAACCCTTATCAGATATACGGCTTGCATATATTTTCTCCCATTCTGTAGTTTGCCTTTTCACTCTGTTTATTGTTTGCTTTGTTATGCTTAAGATATTTAGTTTGATATTATCCCACTTGTTTAATTTTGTTTAAGATGTCCAAATGATTCACAGATTCAATTTAATCTCTATCAAAATTTCAATAACATTTTTTACAAAAATATTTTTAAAATTATAAAATTCATATGGAACCACAAAAAAATCCCAAATAGACAAAAAGAATCTTGAAAAAGAAAAACAGGCATCACATGCCTGATTTTTAAAATATATGACAAAACTATCTCATATAATAAAAGGCTAATATGCAAATTGTCCCCTTGGGAGTTCAACAAACCAGGAGTTCGACCGCTTGCTATGACGTGAGCTGACCACCAGGGGCAGCGCAGAACAAAGGAAGGCCCCAACCGGCCCTGATCGCTGGCCACGCCTAGGGACCCCACCCATGCACAAATTTCGTGTCCAGGACCTCTACTCTCTATATATAAAAGGCTAAGTGACTGACCATATGTCCGTCTGATCATCCAACCTACTGGCAGGTATATATGACATGCACTGGCAATTTAAAAATAAACGTTGACTCACGCATGCATGATACATATAAAGCTCTCACTGGCGCCAATTGCATGTGAAGCCAGAATTTATCTGAAGACAAACTGTTGGCACTTTGTTGTTGTTATATCATGTTGTTGTTGTTTATTTATTAATCAATTTATCAATCATTGTTTTTATCAATGTTTTTATATCATGTTTTTGTTATTTTCATATCATGTCTTTGTTGTTTTTATATCATGTTGTTATTATTTATTAATCAATTTATATATTATTTCCATATACATTTTACTAATTTTCTTTTATCTCTGACACTTTTATTATAGAGAAGGGGTGAATAGTGATATTAAAATATTTTGTATTTTAATTTTATAATACTATAGTATATATACTATTTTGACATGTAATTTTTTGCAGTAACATAATTACCACACGAATCTTTCTTCTAATTAACTTCCTTTCAATGTGCACGAATCCATGCACCAGGCCACTAGTATTAAATAAAATAGTATGGTACTTGCATAAAGGCAGACTTATAGACCAAAGGAACACAATAGAGATTCTAAAAATAAGTCTAGGTACATACATACGGTCAACTGTAATTCAACAAGGGAAGCAAGGATACACAATGGGGAGAAGATGGTTGCAATTGGTGTTGGGGAAACTGGATATCTAAAAGCAAAAGAATAAAGTTGGACCATTGTTTTACACCATACAGAAAAAAAATCAACTAAAAACGGATTAAAGTCTTAAATATAAGACCTGAATCTTTAAAATTCCAGAAGAAAACAGACAAAAAGCTTGTTGATGTTGGTCTTGGCAATGATTTCATAGATATGCATCATAGGCACAGGCAACACAGACAAAATTAGAGAATGTATTGATAACTTTGTAAAAAATTAGCTTATTAGATTTCTTATGCACTTCATAAACCAGTTAAGATATTTCTATTGGTTTTGGGTTTTCCCAAACTTGTAATGTTTTTTCCCAAACTTGTAAATGACTCACCTACCAGTACAAACATCAGCCTATCTGCAAAATTTCTGGTTTCCAAGGAAAGGTCATTATTTACAGTTATTTATTGCTCTACTCAGGCTATGAGTCTAAGCTCATTCACATGGCTCCCATAAAATATGTGAAATGCTAAAATGTATAGGAATAAGCCCATTATAGAAGTGCTACATCTTGCCTCTCCTGCTAATTTCATTTATTTTGGCCTAAATTATTTCTATTGTCTGAAATATAACACCTGCCTCTCCTGAGGATGTTGTATTTTCATTCTTTATTACTTGTCTCTATAAAAGGAAAGACAAAATTGTTATGATAAATTTTCCAAGAAAATGAATTCTCATTCAGCATAGTTTTTAAAATAAATTAATCTCAGGATTTTTTTAAAAGAGTGTATTATTTAGCTTATAGTTTTTGTGCTAAGCTGTACCTCATCAATTCCAAAAAACAGGACTAGCCACAAAGATAGCCACTTTTGAAAATTTTCTTGAGGAGGCAATCAACATATCTGATTAAATATTTCATAGTCAAAACTCTTGTTGTTTAAATCTCGTTTCATTCTGTTGTCTTCTTATTGGAGCTATAAATTTGACTGCTCTCTCTTTTCAAGTTGCCTTTCAACTAACTATTTTGGCCTGTAAATTTCCTGCTCTATTTACTTACTTATTAAGAAATCAAAGCTTTTTAGCCTGTGGACAAATATAATTTTCTTCCAAACTTGTATAGTTACTCTCTTCATTGCCCTGCCCACTCTCTCTTTGCATAACACATTTTTAAAGACCCAGATGTTGCTGCTCATTTTATGAGAATCACCTCATAGACTTTCCATCTTCTCTATACTTCCACTCATACAATCGATATTTTACTCACGTTGGTAAAAGTAGCACCCACATTGCTGACTCATATTTGTTCTTCTTGGTGATTTCTTTGCCCAAGCAATTAAATCTGAAACTCTTTGGGTTTAAAATCTCAAGGAAAGAGGACAGCCCAAAATGTTCCTTGTACAAATTTGCAGAAAAAAAGCCCACATTATTAAGAAAGTAAGGTAATTAAGCAAAGCTATCCCAGGTTGGCTAATGTGAAAATGAAATGTTCAAAACTGCATTATGAGTTAATTTTATTTATTTTTTTAAAATATATTTTATTGATTTATTATTATTTTTTTTTTACAGAGAGGAAGGGAGAGGGTTAGAGAGTTAGAAACATCGATGAGAGAGAAACATCAATCAGCTGCCTCCTACACAACCCCTACTGGGGATGTGCTGGCAAGCAAGGTACATGCCCTTGACTGGAATTAAACCTAGGACCCTTCAGTCCGCAGGCCGATGCTCTATCCACTGAGCCAAACCAGCTAGGGCTATGAGTTAATTTTAAACTGTCTGCCTTGATTATGTCAGTCTGTCCATTCTTCAATGCCATTTAGCTGTTGCTGGCTTGGTCTGGAATACATCAAATATAATAGTAATTCTGATTTTAACACAGCAGCATAAAAATATCAATTTTCAGCTTTTTTCATGTTCTATATCAGTTGCTATCACCTGACTACTGAAACTCACCTACACCTATCCTCTACTCCATACATTCCCCATATTCTATACTCCATGCACACTTCAAACCATACACACACTCTATACCAGTGATGGGCAACCTTTTGAGCTTGGTGTGTCAAACTTCGCCAAAAAACTGAGCATAACTTGGGTAGTGTGTCACTTTGAGGAAAAAACATTATTTCGCAAATGTTTCATCCTCAGGAGCAGCAAATGTTTCATCCTCGGCATGCGGCCGCGTGTCATCAGAAATGGCTACATGTGTCAGTGCTGACACGCATGTCATCAGTTCGCCATCACTGCTCTATACCTTGCCCTCACTCCATATCTGTCATTGTACTTTCATGCTTCTGTAATAGAATATCATAGACTGGAGGGCTTATCAATGAAGACATTTATTTCTCACAGCTCTGGAGCCTGCAAAACCCAATATGAAGGCCCCAGCGAATTCTGTGTCTGGGAAGGGTCCACTTCCTGGTTCATAGACACTTCTCACGGTGTCCTCACATGGCCAAAGGGGTGAGCAAATTCTCCGGGGTCTCTTCTATAAGGGTACTTAATGGCATTCATGAGGGCTCTGCCCTGATGACCTAATCACCTCCCGAAGGCCCATTTCCAAAGACCATGATAAGGTTCCAACACAACCTTTCAGTCCATAGCAACACTTTACCTACACTCTATAACTTACCCATATCTAGTATCTCATTTATATTCACTGCCTTACTCATAGTCCATATCCTTAGTCATACTCCATACTGGACCTATACTCTATACTCTACCCACACTCCTTACCTTTACTCCTATTCTATCACTTACCCATACTCAGGCCCTACTTTATACTCCATGCCTTGTATTCTTTTTAAAAAAATATTGTAGTAAGATACACAGAACATAAAGCTATCTTAACCATTTTTACAGGTATAGTTCAGTTACCTATATTTTTTTACCTTACCCATACTTCATGCCTTACTTATACTTCATACCTTGCTTATACTTCATACCTACTCATATTCTATACCTTATATATACTCCATACTTCACAGTATTTTATACATTAACCATATGCAGTAGCTTAGTCATACTCCATATCTTACTCATATTCCATACCTTACTTTTGTACTGTACCTTACTCAGACTCCATACTTTACTCCTGATACTTACCTCCCCAAATCCTTCATTATTTTTCTTTTAGTTATCCCAAGGATCTGATCACTGACTAGCTTAGATAACAACAACTCACACTAAGCCTGGTGACTCACCTGGATCAGTATTGTCATCATTCTTCTCCTTGGGAGATTCATGGGAAAGTATGAGGAACATGCTGAGGTTGTCTTCTATGCACACACTCTGTGTGTGTGTGTGTGTGTGTGTGTGTGTGTGTGTGTGTGTGTGTGAGAGTGAGAGAGAGAGAGAGAGAGAGAGAGAGAGAGAGAGAGAGAGAGAGAGTTGTAGGGAAAACATTTTGTGCAATTTTCCAAGTTTAGAGAGCCCACATCACCAAAACATTCTATTTCATTTGATTGAAATTATCTTTTAAAACCATCATGAAATAGTTCTAGTTAACTTTGGAAAAAATGGAACCAAATCCATTTGGGATGGATTATGTAACTTATTCTACTAGTAAGTATTTCCTGGAGAAAAACAAAATAACAACAACAAAACTATACCAATAGATCTAGTGTAAATCTTTTATTCTGCAATTTTACTTCATGTTCTTTTGTCTTTGTAGACCTTCCTCAGTAAAAAAGAGATTATTTCTTAAAAAGCAGATTTGCATACACAAAAACTATTATTTAAGGGCCTTTCAGATCCTTTGATAATTATAAATCCTAGTTGTAGGGAAAAGACGTTCTTAATATTTAAAAAAAGTGGAAACATTAATAATATAGTTTGATGTAAATATGTAATAGTTTGCTAGTTTAGCTAGAGGTGAGAGAGATAGCATGGCAGAGAACTTGAGCTGAAAAGGTATTTTAGAAACCATATGCCCTGCAGAAACACTCAGGTAGCAATCCCTGGTTAAGTCATGTAATCAATTTCAGTTTTGCACAAGCCCAACACCCCATCTCGTGGAAATTCCCGCAGCCAGTACGTTGTTTATACCAGCTTGGTCAGGGAGCCTGGCAATGGCATTTGTATATTTTACAATTATCATTCCAGAGATATGATGAACCCTGGAGTAATGTACTGTACTTGGCAGCAACTGCCTCAGCTTTTGCGCGCATATGCTTCAAATCTGAGGATATCATAGATATATATGGGAATCTTTGTAGAGATCTCTGAGGCAAGCTGGTATTTAACACAAAAGCAAACCCATTTGGAGCTAAAGCACTTTCCATTAGGCAGTTTGGCGGCTGTTCTATGAGGCAGACTCACTGTGCTCCACGGACACATTTCGATTAAATGCTGCTTTGTATTCCTCCAAAGATGGGAACAATAAGGACGTTTGTCAAAGGAAAAACTGCAGCAAACGATTTCATGTTGAACATCTGTACTCTGCAGTTCATTGTTTGCAAGAGTTTATTGACCATAATTTTGATGCATATAGGTTTTAAAGAGTATAAACTGCATTTATCTTGGGCGCCTATCATTTATTTTAGTCTTGGCTTATTTATTTCCATTTTTTTTCTGGGCATTTTATTTATTTTGGTACTCTGACGAGATGAAGGAAAAGATGTTTCCAAAAAAGGAAGTTTAGTTAGCTTTGCAAAATTGATGAGGAAAGACAATGTTTTCACCAAAAGGATTGAGCAATTGAATTGAAATATGTAACACTAAGCATATCATATCTTTATGATACCTTTCAGCCTTATGATTTCCAACCAATTTATAAACTTTAAAGCCACTTCCTATCTCATTGTCCATCATACCAATCACAGTGACTTTTCCATAGTGACTTTTAGTAGCAGCTGTTAATTAACAAAGTAATTTGAGGATAGTGGAGTCAGAAGACTAATTAATGGCATTGTGAACGCGAGCCTGCCAGGAGTTGTCTTCTTTCACTTTATAAATGGATGGCCCATTTTTAGAAGATGTGAGCTTTCTTTTCTGCATTTTACCCAGGGAAACCATGGCCCAGGCAATTCATGTTGCTAAATCTTTATCAGTCATGCTTTGAAGCATTGCTGGAGTCTTGATCAATTGGCCTAACTCTGTCCCCACATAAAATATAGAACCTTTGAATAGAAAAGAGACAGAGCCAAAAAACTGACCACCTAGGAAGACAATAGTATTTCTTTCTTGAGAGACATTTAATAATAAATTAGTGGAGATACAGTAGTGGTTAAGAATGCTAACTTTGAAATTAGGCAAATTTGGGCTATAACCCCAGTACCGAGTAATTTGACATCTTATGAGTCTATTTCCTATTATCTAAATTATATAGATAATAAGATATTTTATACATTTTTATGAAGCTTATTTATAAGTACATAAAATGTATTTATAATGTATATAAATCATAGTGTCTGGTTAAGCTTTCAATACATGTTAGCTGTTATTATTGGATTATTTGGTTCTAAGACTTGTCTAAGACTTAATCTGATCCTGATGGATTTAGTAACCTCTTTAATTAAAAAAAGTTTCCTTTATTGTCCAATTGCCTCTCTATAGAGAAGACTGAAATGAATTCCTCTTGAGTAGATAACTAACATTTACTTTTTGTTTTTGTGTTCATTTGTAGGGTGTACTCAGGCAGAAACTCGAGATGGTTATGTGAGCTTCTCCAACTTGGCAATTTTGATCTCTGGGTCAAATTGGCACTTTATTTTTACTGTCACTTCCCCTCCAGGTAATTTCAGCACAGTGTGTTTTATTATCTGTTTGTTTTATTTAAAAAATAGCCCCTTCTCCTTTGTCATTGGAATAGCTCTTATCATGAATAAGGAGTCATCTAAGTTTAGAGAAAAAACATCAATTGATTATATTATTAAGGTGTGAGAAGCAAGAGCACATGTAGAAATTAAGTCTCAGGAGAATCCTGGTAAGCAAGAATCCAAATGTCCATTTTCCTCTAGTTGTTAAAATTTTCTTTGAATTTTCTACTTTATAAAAAAAATATATATGTGACATTTGATAGCATTGGGTTGGATATTAATTAGAAATTTTAATTTACAGAAAAGAGAGTCCTGGGATACAGAGTATTATGAATTCTTTCATTTCTGCCCTCACCCTCCCCTCCTCCCCTCCCCCAAAATGGCAACTATATCCATTTAAAATCCTGGTATTTTAAAGAAGTATAGGTATAAAGCATGTGTGACTTGCTTATATGTATGCTTCAGTCCTTCTTAAAAAAACATTAAAAAGAAATTTCCCTTCTGAAGTATTCTTGATAATTTTTTATTTGGTAGAAGGTAATGCTATCCAACAAGTTTATAGTAGGTAACCTGTTAATTAAACTTCAAAGCCAGAGGAGCCTATGTAAAATACCTCTTTCTCATTCCCAGAAGGGTAGAGCTGAGAGTCCAATTTCTGCCATCCTCTTTTTAAAGGGTTGAATTCTGATAGAAACACAGAGCTTTCCACTTAAAAAAATAATTTAAATATTGCCTGCATTATTTGATTTACCAGAAAATCTACCTAAAAGAATTTGTAAAATACTAACTTTGCATTTGTACTGAAAGGTAGAAATTTACAATCAATTATTAAGTTTGGTCAGGGAAGTTAGTCTGATACCTAAAACATACAACTGTAAAAAGCAGTTCATGTACAGGTGTGATAATACAGTTTTGTAAAATGTACTAGAGCAGTCATTACTTCATTCAGACCTCTTAGATATTGGAAATGACAAAGGAAATAAAATGTTTTGATGTGAGATATCTTAAGTTCAACAACAAATATTTAATTAAATCCAGACATTAGTGTTCCATCATGAAACAAATTCAAACTGTCATAGTAAACTTTTCAATACGTTAAAAATGTGGCTTTCATAAAAATATATAAAGAGCACTTGTCAACGGTTATTGAACTCATAATGAGGGAACCAGGAGGACAGCAAAGCTGTTAAATTACATGTGAGGGATATAGATCAACCAGGAAGGAGCTGCTGACATAAGTTTGTTAAATTGGATACAGGACAATAAAACTATAGCCTTTGAAGTTAGATGTCTACAGATATCCTGTGCATCTTTACTGGACAAAAATCATTTGCAGCTTACCAATCTTGTATTAATTAAGCCTGATCCTCAATTAAATATAAAGTAAAAAAAAAAAAGTATGTTCCAGAGAATTTGATAAATCTTGGATGGGCCTATTTGAAAATGCTTCAAAATGACATTGATAAGATCTGAAATTGGGTTTTCCCTTAATTTCAAGTTTTGGACCATTTTCTTCACAAAGGGAATATCTTCTGTGGTCAAGTAAACAATTATTAATTGTTTTAGGCAGATATTCTTTTAATATCTAATGAGAGTGTCCTAATTTAAGTAGAGGTTCATGGAGACCCATGTTCAGGGTCCTTGACCATAGAATGCCCAAGGATATATTTCAAAGGATATTTTGTCCTAGACTTTTGTCTTTTAATTTCCTTGGTGATCAATTAAGACTGAACATTTTATGAGGATTATTTTAAGGAATAAGTTATAAAACCAAGTGTAAAATGTGGTCCAAACTTCTCAGTAACACTTTGATTTTGAGTTGAGCTTGGTGTTCACTTTGACTAGATCACTAGTTTATCTTAGGTTCCACCTATAACTTGTAAAGTAGACTACTGAGGGATTACAGTTTTTCTTTGGCCATTTTCCTTAAATCATGTTTCATAATTTTCAATATCAAGTCTGTGAGATAGGGCTCTGTCAGAATTAGATTAAAAACATTTAAATTAGCCCAGCAGACATGGCTCAGTGATTGAGAATAGACCTATGAACCAGGAGGTCACAGTTTAATTCCTGGTCAGGGCACATGCCCTAGTTGCAGGCTTGATCCCCAGTCAGGGGCATGCTGGAGGCAGCCAATTAGTGATTCTCTCTCATCATTGATGTTTTTATCTCTCGCTCCCTCTCCTTTCCTCTCTGAAATCAATAAAAATATATATATTTTTAAAAGTTTAAATTAGAAGAGAATAGATGGAAGATAAAAAGAAAGCATTAAAAGGCCTGCATTTCTGTGAATCCTTATTGTCTTGTTTCGTGTATTTAAATTTTATTCCCATCCCCTCTCCTTTGGCAACCATCAGCTTGTTCTCTATAACTATAGACATGCTTCTGTTTTGTTTATTCATTTGTTTTGTGTTTTTAGATTCCACATACAAGTGAAATCAGAAGGTATTTGCCTTTCCCTGTCTGACTTATGTCACATAGCATAATACTCAATCAGTCGATCCATGTTGTCGCAAATGGCAGGATTTCATTCTTTTTTATTGCTGAATAATATTCTGTTAGATATATCAAATCTTCATTCTCACTTCATTCACTGAAGGCCACCTAGGTTGCTTCCTTATCTTGGCTATGGTCAATAATGCTGAAATGAACATAGGGGAAGATATATTTCTTGAGATAAACATCCAGGGGTGGAATTGCTGGATCATATGGCAGCCCATCTTTTAATTTTTTGAGGAATTTTCATACTCTTTTCCACAGTGGCTTCACTGGTTTGCATTCCCACCAACACTGTACAATGATTTCCTTTCTCCATATCCTTGCCAGCACTTCTTATTTGTTGATTTACTGATGATAGCCATTCTAACAGGTGGAAGGTGATATCTCATTGTGGTTTTAATTTGACATCATATTGATTAACAGTGAAGATACTGAGAGTAACTCCTTGTTTCCCACTATTATCAATTTCTAGTGCTAGAATCATTTGGGAAAGCAGCTCTTATTCCCATATTGATATGGCAATCATTAATTTTTTTTGTTTCTATCAAGTTCCAAATTCATATATATAACCAGCATTGATTTATGTTGTTATTATTTTATTTATTTATGAATCAAGCAGAAAAGTTGCAAATATTTTTATTAGTCTTTCTCTTCTCTCTTAGAGAAATAAATAGAGAGGAACAAGTCATTATTCCTGTTTTAGAAA